>NW_021703774.1:157827086-158186268 GCF_005190385.1 Monodon monoceros | reverse complement strand
GCTTCAAGCAGGAGTATGAGGTGCACGGCCCCAGTCCAGCCAGGACCCCTCGCCAGGGCCTTGCCTGGTTGCTCCTCCCTGTGGACCCTGGCAGCCCTCAGCCCAGCCCTGGATGGACCCATGCTCTGACAGTCCCCAAATTCAACCTGATGTTTTGACCTTGACCTTGATCCTAACCTCAGACTGACCTGGTTTCTAACTCTCACCCTAACCCTGACTTGAAAACTGATCTTGAATCTTATCTCAGTCTCCATCTGGACCCTGCCGGGATCCTTATTCTATTCCTGATATGAACCTGACCACCAACACTGACCCTGACCTCCAACCTAAATCCCAGTCTGACTTTGACCCTGACTCTCATCCTAGGCTCCATTTGGACTCTGACTTGAATCCCATCCTACCTCCATCTGGACTTCATTTGACCCTCACCTTTACCTTCTTCCCAGCTCAAACCTGGATTTGCCCTAAACCTGACCCTCATTCTAAAATGTCTCTGAACTCTAACCCTCTTTTCCCCTCTTTTCTCTCTTCCCCCTACACAGCTTGGTATTGAACTTAGTCCCTCACTTACAAGGGAATTTACAGTGACTTTATTTCAGGCCCCAAGTTTCACCCTGAACCTGGCCCTTGTCGTGGTCCCACTCCCATCCTCTTGAGGGGATAGGGCTCTTATGAGAGAGGGGCTTCCCCCCCTCACTAACTACCACTTTCCCTTCTGGCAGAGCTTTTTTGAAGGCTGGGATGCTACAAAGAAGAAAGACAAGGTCAAGGGTGGCCGGCAGGAGCCCATGCCTGCCTGTGAGTCCTGGGGGAGGGCCTGGGGTCTGGGGCAGTGGGTGGGATGGAACAGGAAGCAGCAGAACAGAAGAGTGAGCCATTTATTGAGGGCCTGTCTCATGCCAAGCTGTGTGCTGAGCATCACACCTGTTATCTCACTTCGTCCTCTCAGCAACCCTGTGAAGTGGATGTAGTAGAACCCCCACTTTACAGATAAGGAAACTGAGGCTTGGGAGGTTAAGCCCCCTGCCCAAGGTCACACAGCTAATATACTTGTGTGAGCAGCACAGGACCTCAGGCCTTCTTGATGCTGCAGTGCAGACACTAACCACTGGCCTGCCCTGCCTCCAGCAGTACCAAGGGCCTACTCGTTGGTCCTGAGCCTCTAGGTTCCCTGGCTGACCTGCCTGTGCCCCACCTCTGGCCCCCAGGAAGCTTCCCCCACTGCCTCAGCTCTGGGCTCCCCAGTTCAGCCCCTGCCCACCCCATGGCCACCTGCTCTGTGTTTCCAGATGATCGGCACCGAGTAAAACTGCACCCGCTGCTGGGAGACCCTGATGCCGACTACATTAATGCCAACTACATAGACGTGAGTGCCTCGCCCCGTCATCTCTGCTGACCGGCCCTGCCCACTCCAGGCTCACTGTCCAGGCAGGGCGGGACCTGTCAGGGAACAAATGGGGGTTCACGTGGCTGGGTTCTGAGTGCCCCCACCTCCTGCAGTCAGTGCCACGGAGCTCAGCCGAGGGGAGGAGAGGGTGGGCGGCAGCTGTCAGGAGGACTTCCTGCAGGCCAGAGTTGGCCTGAGAGACGGGGGATGGGGATGGTGGAGGGGAGTGTCAGTGAGGCAGAATGGAGGGAAAAGGGCAGACAGCTAGGCCTAGATATGAGGAAGGATCCTCTCTTGGTGAGGGGCCAAGAGCCTGGGGGTGGGATTCTGGTGATACACAGCGAGGCTGAAGGCAGACAGGGGCTGCGCTGAAGGCCACGAATGGCAAGCTGAGGAATTTGGCCTTTTCCCTAGGGGCACCAGGGAGTCATTAAAAGTGTTTACCCATGATCAGAGCAGTACTGTAAGAATAATAACTCAGGTTTATTGACCATGTACTGTGTGCCAAGCACTGTGCTAAGCACTTTATACCTAATAATTAACTTTATATAATCCCTACAACCACCCTATGCGGTAGTTAGCATTGTGTGGCCTCACTTAACTGGGGCTCAGAGAGGTGAAGCTACTTTTCCCAGGTCACACAGCTAGGGAGTGGTAAAGAAGAGATTCAAATCTCAGCCTGTCAGGGTCTCCAAAGCCTTTGCTGCTAACCATGAGACTGTCCTGCCAGCCACAGCAGCAACTGCTCGGGCTGGACCAGAGGGAGGGGCCAGAGACAGGGCAGGCAGCCAGGGGGCCTGAGCTTGAGTGTGAAGGAGAGGTGATGAGTCCGCTCCCCAAGTGTGGATGAGGGTGAGACAGGACAGGCCCAGGAGTCGGACCCTGATCAGACTCCCTGACCTGCAGCGAGCCGAGTTTGGTAGAGAGTCATTTATTCATTTGTTAGCTATGTTTTGAGCACCTACTGTGTGCCAGGCATTGTGCTGGGCACCAGGGATACAGCAGTGAGCAAGCAGACACAGTCCCTGCTTTCCATGAACATACAGATTCTAGTTGGGGAGACACATAAGCGTACAAGTAAAATAAATTCAGACTGGATGGAAAAGCACAGGCCAGAAAAGAGGAATGACTTCCTCAGCGTCACACAGCAAGGTGGTGGTAGTGCCAGGGTTAGCTGTGGCCGGCTGCATGGAAGCAGAGGGCTCGTGCTGGCCTTGGGTGGCTGGAGAGGGAAGGGAAGGGTGGCCCAGGTAGGAGCGGCATGACCGGCTGGAGGTGGAGGAGGCATGTATCTGGGAGGGGGGGAGTCAGGGACTCTGGAGGTGACCTTTCCTTTCCTTTGTCTTCATTCCCTCCTGGTGGCCAGATGCGCTACCCCGTATTTCCCAGAATTCCTTACCTTCTCCCCCACCTCCCATCCTCTCCCCTGGCTGGGCTATGGGGCCGGGCCTGGCCTCACCTCTCAGACTTGGGCAGTTTTGGTGACAGGGGCCTTGCCTCGGTCTCCTCAAGGTCCTCCTCGGCTTCACCTTGGGCCCCGGCAGGGACCTGCCCCTTCCCCTCTCTTGCCCAGCCCTCGCATCTCTGCTCTGCCGCCCCTGCTGGCATCACCCATTCTGGCCACTCCTGTGCTCCGTCCACCTCCATCTGCCTCTGGCCTAATATCTGTCTCTTTTGCTTTGTACTGTTCCCTCACTGGAATCATTAAGATTCGGATAAACCGTGAAGTAAGTATCACTCTCCCCATCTCCTCCTCCTCCTGTCTGTCCGACTGGCTATGTCTCAGACTCTCTCACAGTCTCTGGCTGTCTCTCTCTCTGTCTCTGTCCTCCTTCCCCTCCACCCGTGCGCCCAACACCAACCGTCCACTTCAGGGGCCGCCCAGGGCTGAAGATTCGACACGATCCCTGTTTAGACCATTCCCTTCATCTCCTCTGCCCTGAGACGGGCTGGCAGTGTTGGGGTGCCTCCGGGTGCCTCCCCAGGCTCTGTTCTTCACCGGCTGTCACCTCTGTCGCCCTTGTGCCGGGCTCCCCATGCCTGATGAATCCTCAGTAGCCGCACCTTTTGCGGGCCTGGGAGGGGCGCGATGGGGGGAGCTGCCCTGGGTGCCGCGTTGGGGGTGCTGCTTGGGGGTCAGGGCCTTCCAGGAAGCAAGGATGGCCCCGGGCAGTCCCCTTAATACCAGTTTCCCTGGTGTTCAAATCCCTTTGTGATCAGTTTGCTTGAAACTCAACCCTCGCTACTTTGCCCTCAATGTAGCCCTAATTTGAATGTTTTATTTTGGGGGAGCAGTATGGGTATTTTATTTTCAAAAATTGTGCTGTGTTTGGGCCTTTTAAAAATTAAAAAAAAAACCCCAATTCATCTAGCAGTCCTCTGATTTGTCTTTTAATACATATTATTTTCGTAATAGTTGATGCCCGATGGGATTGTTTTCTTTTTTGGGTACTTCGTCTGTTTTATCTCCTTTTTTCTTTTACAAATATATTTCTTGCTTTTTTTATGATTGCAAAAATACAATTCATCATTAGACTTTCAGACAGCACGGAGATACCTCATATATAAAGTGTAAGGTCCCGGCTGTCGCACCTGCTGGAGATGACAGTTGTCCCAGATGTGCTTCTAGACACCCTCTGCCTTGTTTTGAGTTGGTTTAAACAGTTCATTTGTAAAGTTCCGAAACTTAAGTGGAATATTAGGCCCACAGAAGGCAGTGGATGTACTCAGCCCTAGCGCCCCCCCCTTAGGAGGTGATGAATATAGGTCGTTGTATCAATACTTTACGTCTCAATCTCCACAAAACACACTACTCATTTAGTTATTGTCAGACTCTTACGAAATGCCCCGAGGAGACTTGGCTTAATTAATCTTCAAATGTCCATTAACAAGAGTGTCATTGGCTGAGCACCTGCTCTGTGCCAGGCACATCATGCCATCCTTACCGCACTCTGCAAGGTTGGGACCTGCATTTGGCAGACGAGAAAATTGAGGCTTAGAAATGTTGAGTGGCTGACTCATGGCCCCACGGCTCTGGATTAGCTCAAACCCATCCTGAGCCCTCCACCCTTACACGAGACCCTGGATCTCCCCCTTTGGGGGCATCAGGGTGCCCTGGGGTCTTGCCCACCGTGCAAGTCGTCAGTCTCCCAGCTCCACCCACTCAGAGACGCCAGGGAGGGGTGGGAGCAGGCCCCTAGGACATGCTGATGGCCCGGAGTGTGAAGACCTCTGCTCGCTAATCCTGGTCTCTAAAGTGGGTGTGCTCAAGGTGTCTCCTTATCTTCCTTTAACATCGGATCATTTAAAACTTTCCATTTCACTGTCCTCTGTGTGATATAATTGTGTAATACATGTATGCAATTCCAAAGTTAATATGCAGGTATTGAAGGCCATCTGTCTAAAACCTTGTTCAGTTGTTTGCTGTATACTGACTAGCAATTGGGCGCTGGCAGTGTGCTGGGCACTGGAGGGACAGAGGTGGATGAATCAGAAGAGACCCTGGCTCTCTCACGTGAGATTCTCAGGCAGACCGGTTTTAGGTGGAGTAGCTTGTTCCCAGCTTGACTAAGGCTGGGGGTGGAGGGCAGCACAGAGGCAGCACCCCTCTGACCCCAGATGCCCAGCAGCTCCCCTGAGGACTTGAAGCACAGGCAGTGGCTGGGGAGATGGCAGGAGGGAATTAGGCTAGACCCAGAGAGGTTCCAGTAGTGAGGGCTGAATGACTCTGGGAGGCTTTTCGTTATTGGTAACGTTGACTATGTTTTGGTCATTTTCATGGGAGCGTGTAGGTATACAACACGTGCATGTCTTGCTATTATCCTCATATTCCGGAGGAGAACAGAGGCTTAGAGAGCCTGGCTACTCAGAGTGTGTTTTGAAGCCCAGCCTTGGCACCACCTGGGATCTGCTTGGAAATGCACAATCCTGGGCCCTGCCCCAGACCTTCTGAATCTGAATCTGCCTTTTAGCAAGATCTCCAGGAGATTCGTGTGCACAGTAAAGGCTGAGAAGAGCCCACTTAGTGCCTGGAATCACACAGCTGCTCCTTGGTAGAGTTGCAACAGAGACCCAGGTCAACTTGACCCAAGACTCAGATTCTTAACCCCTGTTGTAAACCACTGTCTGCCCAGGAATTCTTGACACCATTTAGATCTCCAGGAATTCTTGACATTCACACCATTTAGATCTTCAGGGGTACTCGTTGGCCTTTAAAGTAGTAGTAATAGTAATGGCTGTTATTGATTAAGTACTGGCTTAGTGCTTGACATGGTGCCAAGCCCTTGGCATATGTAACTTTATTTACTCCTCACAGGAGTCCAAGGAAGTAAATGCTATAAATATTCCCATTTTATTTATTTATTTTTTGCGGTATGCGGGCCTCTCACTGTTGTGGCCTCTCCCGTTGCAGAGCACAGGCTCCGGACGCGCAGGCTCAGCGGCCATGGCTCACGGGACCAGCCGCTCCGCGGCATGTGGGATCTTCCCAGACCAGGGCACGAATCCGTGTCCCCTGCATTGGCAGGCGGCCTCCCAACCACTGCGCCACCAGGGAAGCCCAATATTCCCATTTCATAGATGTGAAAATACAGGCATAGAGAAGTAAAGGGATTCGCCCAAGGGCACATACTTAGCAAGAGCTATGCAGAGCAGGGATTTGAACTCTGGCAGTCTGACTCCAGGGCCCCTTGGGCCTGGGAAGCCCACGGGGCCAGAGGATTTGCTGGGAGCTGTGAACTTGAGGCAAGTGGCCGAGCTTGGTTGTTTCTCTTGCACCGGCCTTGCAGTACTTCTTACCTATCCCGTGTTGCCTACATTGATTCCCCTGGGTGTCTCCTGTGGGCAGGACCTCATGGGTGGCTAAGGCCCCAGGGTGGGGATGGAGTCTGGCTGGTTCCACTTCTCAGCCTGAGGGCTCTGGGGATGGAGGACGAAGTAGCTCTTGGCCTCTCTTTTGTGGGAGATAATGTAGGTAAAGTGCTTAGCACAGTATGTGAGCGTAATAGGACCTCAAAAATGTATTATTATTTTAATAAATAATTATTTTAATTATTATTGTTTTTATTATTGATTTCAAAGATTTTAAAACACATTTTCTCTGAAGTCCATGAGCAACTCCTGTGCTCATTTGCTCCTAACCTGAAGCCTTCATCCGGCCACCCAAGCTCTGGGTGACTGGGGTAGTCGGGAGGGGCATTGCCCATTCTGGTTGCCCTGAGGGGGCCTGGGATAGCTGACAAGACCCAGCCTAGGATCTGGGGTTGCTTAGGGTCTCTGGGGCTTTAGGAACAGGGCAGGGTCACCCCGCAATTTATTTGTCTTCAAACAGCAGCCGGGTTGTAAGCAGATTGCGGATAATTATCCCCAATTTATGAATGGGGAGACCCTCTAGGCCCATAAAGGAGTTGTGCCCTCCCTAGGGTCACATAGCAAAGATGGGTTTAAATCGAAGACACTGGTGTCTAAGCTGTACTTCCTTCCTTACTTGGGGACTGGGAGGACAGGGTCACCCTGGTCAGGAGGGTGGGGCAGTTCCCTGGGGGTGTGTGTGCAGCTTCTGGGAGAGGAGGGCAGAAGGGGCCTGAGCAAGTGAGGGGCTGCTCCCTGGGGTCTTACCACACCGTCTTCTCCTGTTCCAGGGTTACCACAGGTCAAACCACTTCATAGCCACTCAAGGTACCTGGCACCCCCCCCCCCCACCATGTGCCCCTCAGTGTGCCTGCCTTCCTGCCTTCCCTGCTTATCTGCCTGCCTCCCATCTGTCTCTCTGTCTGTCTGAGCCCCACTCTCTGACTGGGTGTCTGGAATCTGGCCATCCGTCTCCGCCCCCTCTTTGTGTTTTTGTTTCCCTGATGTGCACCATCCATTTGTAGCTCCTGGTCCAGCTGTCTGTCTGCATGCAAAAGGGCCAGCCAGACTCGGTCCTCACGGGTGTGGATTGTGCCTCTTGGTCTGGGGACCGCCTGGGTCCCTCTGGCTGAGTCTTCCCGCCCAGCTGTCCATCTGTTCATCCCGCCTGGAGACTTGTGCCGTGGCCCTCTAGCTCTGCTTCTTGGGTTGCGCTCAGGATGAGGGGTGTCTCCAGGCAGGCCCTCCCTGATAATGCCCACCCCCAGGGCCCAACAGGCATGAGTTGGCAGTTGGTGGGGTGTGTGTGGGGTGAGCACGAAGCCCCCATTTGGGGCTCAGGAGTCTCCTGGCCTGGGGTGGTGGTGCGGGGCAGCCGTGTGCTGGGCCTGGGTGGAGACCTGGCCTCAGGGACAAGCATCCTCTGTGCCCCCAGGGCCGAAGCCCGAGATGGTCTACGACTTCTGGCGCATGGTGTGGCAGGAGCACTGTTCCAGCATTGTCATGATCACCAAGCTGGTGGAGGTGGGCAGGGTAAGTGGGGCCGTGGGGGACGGGTGTGGTGGGCCAGGGGGCAGTGAAGAGCCCGCTGAACCTGCCCCGTGGGGACTCCAGGTGAAATGCTCGCGGTACTGGCCAGAGGACTCGGACATGTACGGGGACATCAAGATCACGCTGGTGAAGACGGAGATCCTAGCGGAGTATGTTGTGCGCAACTTTGCCCTGGAGCGGGTGAGTCTCCTGTCGTCACGGGGCCCTTCCCAGGCTGCCTGCGAGGTGGGGCAGAGCCCACCTCCCCCAGCCCAGGAGTGGAGGGTGGGCAGGGCCCCGCTGCCTGCCCAGCAAGGCAGCCACTCGGCAACTGCTGAGAGCACCGTGGACGGGTGGAAAGGTGGCCGTCTTTGCTGGCGACTCCGAGAGGAAGTCGAGGCGGTGAGGATGATGCGGGTCGCAGCCCAGGTGCCGGTCCTGTTCTGTGCTAGGCTCTGTGCTAAGCCCGTTGCACATATTATTTCAGCCCTGGAAAGCTCTGTGGGATTAGGCCTTTGCCCTTAGACCCATTTTATAGTTAAGGAAAGTGAGGCTCAGAGTGGTTACGTCACTCATGAAAAGCCACAGGGTCAGGCGTGACCAGATTTTCCTAATCATGGTCCCACTTGATCGTCTGTAAAATCCTCAGAAGAAAGATAGTTTTCCCCCTTTGAACTAAGACCCGGAGAGTCAAAATGATCTCCTAGGGCTGTTGTGTAATCCAGGCGGTAGAGGTGGGTGACTACTAACGGAGGTTTGGCATCAGGAAGATCCCAGCCCAACTCCTGCATAATATCTGTCTCGTCTAACTTCGGGCAAGTGGTTTCTCCTCTTTCGAGCCTTAGTTTTCTCACCTGTACAATGAATCATTAATACCCACCTCTTGAGTCTCATTGGGGTGAACTGAGTTCTTGCGGTGAGATGCTCACCCCAGTGCCCGGCACACAGCAAGTGTCTGATAGACGCCAGCAGGGACTCTGACTGTTACTACTCTTGTCTCCCCAGAGAGGCTACTCTGCTCGCCACGAAGTCCGCCAGTTCCACTTCACGGCATGGCCGGAGCACGGCGTCCCCTACCACGCCACGGGGCTGCTGGCTTTCATCCGGCGCGTGAAGGCCTCCACGCCCCCTGATGCTGGGCCCATTGTCATCCACTGCAGGTGGGGTGCCGGGAAGCCCGGGGAGAAGAGGGGTGGGGAATGGGGCTGTTGGAGGTCCCTAAACGAGATTGGACTTGGGTCCTTCCTGCTCAGAGACAGGGGACAGGGGAGAATGACCACCAGGGGCCCTTTGCCCTTTGAGCTTTGGCTCTGGGGTTGGCCCCCTTGTGTGCTCCCCAAGACCTGGGGAGGCCCTTCTCTCAGATGCCGAGGGGGCGCTGGAGACATGGAGGGGGTGAGGGGTTGGCGAGGCACCAGGCAGGACTGAGATCCATTTGCTTCCTTTGAGCAAGGTTGCCCCTGGAGCCCCCTTCTGGTCTGTACCCCCGTCCTCCCTTCCAGAGCAATCACTATCCTGACTTCTAAACCTTAGATTCATTTTGCATGCTTTTGAACTTTGTATAAATGGAACCATACGTCAGGTGCACTTTGGAATCTGACTTTCCCTTAACCTTATGTTTATAAGGTTCATCCATATTGTATCCTGTTCCACTGGGTGAATAAACCACAATGTGTTTATCCACTCTGCTATGGATAGGCATTTCCAGCTTTGAGCTATCATGAATAGTGCTACTAAGGACATTCTATTACATGTGTTTTGGCCGACACACACACACCTTCCAGGGAGGTATGTACGTAGGAGTGGAATTGCTCTGTGTGAATGTTCAGCCTTACTAGGTACTACAAACAGTTTTCCAAAGTCGTTGCACTAATTCAAGCCCCCAGCAGCGGTGTACGGGAGATGCGGTGGCTGTGTGTCTTTGTGGCTGACACTTTGCTACTGCCATTTTCAAGCGTGAGATCTTGGTGTCATCTTTGTCCTCCCCCCTCCTCTCAACTCTGCTCAACCTGGTGCTGAATGTGAGGATCCCAGAATTGGGCCCGACCCAGCCCAGCTCTCAAGGAGCTCCCAGTTGGTGAGGGAGACAGCCACATAAACAATGACCACGGAGCAGGAAGGAAGGTTTTGATAAAAGTCCACCCAGATTGCTCTGGGAGCTCAAAAGCATGACATCTGCTGGAGGATCCACTGAGTATGTGAGTGGGTTTGAGTGCGTAGGGCTTTGAAGGATGTGCAGGAGATTTGGGGACATCCAGGAGACCAGAACATTCTTGGATTAATGTTCTCTGAGCAGCACCTTTGTTCCTCTCCCCCAGTCACAGCTGCTAAGTTGGGCTGGTTTCACACCTGCATTCTCCCTACCCTTTCTTTCCTCTCCTTCCCCAAGGCCCAGCCCCCACTCTGTCCTCTATCACATTTCACCGGAACTCTTCCAAGCAGCCTTGTGTCTGGCTCCTCCAGTATCCCCCACCCCCTGTGTGGTGTAGATATGGCCAGGGGCCCCAGGCACCCTCTTCTCTTCTTCTGCTTGGTCCCGGGCTTCCTCCCCAAGGCCCTGACCTGGCCTGGGCCGCTCTCTCCCCAGCGCGGGCACTGGCCGCACAGGTTGCTACATCGTTCTGGATGTGATGCTGGACATGGCGGAGTGTGAGGGGGTCGTGGACATTTACAACTGCGTGAAGACCCTCTGCTCCCGGCGCGTCAACATGATCCAGACTGAGGTGGGGTTGCAGCCCTCTCCCCGCTTCCCCTCCAGCAGGAGTGTCCCTCATTCAGGAGCTTGAAGCTGGTGGAGTGTGTCAGAAGGGTGTCCTAGGATGTCCCCTTGTTCATTCCCATCCCTGAACTCGGCCGGCCAGCCTCTTAGGGTCTTCCCAAACTCAGCTCCACTGTGTTCAGTTGGGTGAGGTCAGACAGCACTGCGCCAAGGTCATAGGTTCTACAGTCAAGACATAATGCTTACTGGGTTTGTCTCCTCACTAGACGTGTGACCCTGGGCTGTCCCCTCACCTTCAGAGCTTCTCATAGGGTTATTATGGGGATGAAATATGAGATAAGTGAGCAAACATCCCTGAAGGTTGCTTCAGGTACAGTGGGTCCAACCTGTAGTAACAGGTGGTTGGACTCCACCTCAGAGCAACCCGGCCTCAAACATGAGCTTGCCTCCCCCCTCAACCCTAAAATCTCTAACTTCTGCTCCCCTCCTGGTTCCTCATATTCTCATCTCCTGCTCCAGGAGCAGTACATCTTTATCCATGATGCAATCCTGGAGGCCTGCCTGTGTGGGGAGACCACCATCCCTGTCAGCGAATTCAAGGCCACCTACAAGGAGATGATCCGCATTGACCCTCAGAGTAATTCCTCCCAGCTGCGGGAGGAGTTCCAGGTGGGGCATGAGTGTATGTGTGTAGGTGTGGTTTATGAGTATGTGAGTGTGTGTGTGTGTGTGTGTGTGTGTGTGTGTGTGTGTGTAGTATTGGGAGGTCCTCAGTGCTGTAGGAGTCACCGAGGGCCAAGCAGGATGCACAGAGCTGGGTTACTAGGAAGGACTTAGAGACAGTGGAGGAGGTGGTGCATCCAAGAAATTAAGAGCCCAGGCTTTGAAGTCAGATAAACCTGGGTTCAAATCCTGCCTTACCTAGTTAAGAGCTGTGAATAACCTTGAACAAATCACTTGACCTCTCTAAACCACAGTTCTCTTACCCAGAAAAGAAAGATAGTTAATATTGTCCTTGCAGTCTTTGTAGTCATTAGGATTCTTTTGGTTGCAGGTGATAGAAGTCCAGCTCAGTGGCTCTTGTAACTGAAAAGTCTGAGGATGTGCAGCTTTGGTTATGGCTGGATCCAGGGGTTCAAATGATGATGCCAAGATTTAGTCTGTGTCCGTTTTTGGTTCTGCTTTCTCCTGTTTTTGGTTTCATTCTCAGACCCACACTCTGGCCCCTCACGGTGTCAGGCTTACGTTATCTTTGCCGTCAGAAGACTCTGGAAGAGGGCAGTTCATGCTCCCAACAGCCCCAATAAAAGTCCCAACCAGACTCTCATGTGCCCATTTCTGAGCTGATCACTGGGACCAGAGAGATGGAGCACACTGATCGGCCTAGGCCTGGTTCTCGGGGCAGGGCCAGTCTCACCATGTCACATGACTGAGGTGGGAGAAGGCTGGTTCGCCAGAGAAGTTTGAGCATGGTCACTGGGTACGGAGAGACCCCAGATGTCCTTTCTACTCCAAGGTTCCCGTGAAGGTTCGGTGGTACGTGCCGGGTACCTGGCACTCTAGGATGGCCATAGAGTGATGTCACAGGAAATGTTCTCTGTGATTCCTGGAGAAGGATGTTGAGCCCTGAGGACCATGAGAGACTGGGTTCCCTGATAGGGAGCCCCAAGAGCAAGAGAAGAAATGGAGACCCGGCGAATCAGGATGCATGAGGCATGAAGGCAGGAGGGTAGGGGAGGTGACCCAGAGTCCCTGGCTTGCTATTGTGCCAGGTGTCCCTTGACAGGGCCATGATGGAGGAAGGTGACCACCTGTGTCAGTCCCTGGAGTCTGCTTTGTGGAAGATATGGGGTTTCAGGGCTTAGCTCCTTGCAAGCACCTGGTAATGATCCTCATGGCGCCATCTGTGTATTGAAAGCTGTGCCTGTGCCAGGCTTGATATTATCTCACTTATCCTCCCAGCAGCCCCGTGAGGTAGGCATATTATTATCCCATTTTACAGTTGAGGGAAAATGAGGCTGAGAGATACAGTAGCTTGTCTAAAGTTACATAGGTGCTGAGGAGGCAGACTCCAGTCCCCAGAGCTCTGTCCAGGCCCTGGCATCCTGGAGACAGGGAGCCTGTATCCCTCCCTCTCTCCCTTCCCTCTGGACCTCAGTTTCTCCATCCATTAAATGGGCCTAATAACCCAGCCCCATCTCCTTCATGGGGCTGGGAGGAGGCCCCACAAACACAGGAGTCACCTCCCTTTCCTCTCCCCACTCCTTGTAGACGCTGAACTCGGTCACGCCGCCGCTGGATGTGGAGGAGTGCAGCATCGCTCTGCTGCCCCGGAACCGGGACAAGAACCGCAGCATGGACGTCCTGCCGCCTGACCGCTGCCTGCCCTTCCTCATCTCCACCGACGGGGACCCCAACAACTACATCAACGCAGCCCTGACAGATGTGAGGGCACGGGGGTGCCCACGGGGGTGGGGTGGGCTCTGGGACTCTCCCACCCAGCGGCATCTGGGAAGGTCCAGGAGCCAGGGGGGCAGAGCTGAGGGCTCTGATTAGGGGGACCGTCTGCCTTTTTTGGGACCAGGCCCATTGTGTGGTCCTCCTTCCCCCAAGGGTCCTTTATTCAGGGCACTTAAGCCAGTGTCCCCCTTCAGGTATTACCACTGGCCTGAATAGAAGTCTGGGTGGTGGAGTTCAGACAGGGCTGTCTCCAGGTTCAGGCCCAGCAGAGCCTGGGGTAGGATGAGTGATTCGAGGGCTTTGACTGGGGAGGCTGGGAGGGTTTGCGGTTGGGACTTGAGATTTGATGTCTGGAGCCAGGGGAGCTTGTCTTGGGGTGGTCGAGCTAGAGCCTGCCCAGGACCTGGCCTGGAGTAGTGACTTGTTCCCTGGGCCCAGCCTGGCCATGGTCTGAGGGCTCAGGAGCTGTTTAGGAGCCCCTTCCCTTGCTCCCAGCTCAGGGGGCTCCACCGCCTTTACTGGGCATTGCAAGCAGAGCAGGGGCTTTAGGGTCCAGTGAATAACTCCCAGGTGCTGCTACCTGAGGGGGATGAGTCTGGGAGTGTCCCCTCACCCCTTCCCCAACTGGACCCAGTTGAGAGAGAGGTGTAGAGGCCAGACAGGTGGAGGTAAAATGTTACCGTTTTAAGAAAGCCAGTGGCACTGGAGAATGTGACTTCAGTGATGTGGCTAAGTGGACTGGCTGCTCCTTCAGCCCTCAGGCAGGCAGACCGGTCCTCCCGGCCACAGCTGTCCAGCCACAGCCCCACTCATGCCCCCTACATCAGGGATAGGCCTTTCCTGCGGCAGGGAGCAGCAGCAGTTGAATGCATACCTTCTGAGGACAGGACGGGCTGGCCTGGAAAAAGCAGGGAAGGGGCCGAGCTCAGCACGCTCCGTCCTCATCCCAAACTTGCCCATGGGAGGAGTGCGTGAAGGTGGGCCGAGGCCAGGTGTGTCACCACTGGATGTCCCTCCACGTGGAAATGAGAGCTGAGGGGAGGGAGGTTCCCCTACAGCAGGGACGAGGGAGATGGGCCTTTCTTGGCCCAGTTCCTGGCCAGGGCCCCTTGGCACGCAGGTGCAGGGGACAGTGGGGTTTCTCTAAGGAGGGAAAGCTCCCACACTTGCTTCCCAGGGGCTTCCTGGAGCGAGCTGAAGGCAAGTGGGGGAGTGGCCCCAGCCACTGCAGGGAGTGAAGGGAGAGGGGGCCGGGGCCCTGGAGAGGAGGCAGAGGGTGCTGGCGAGCTTTGGATGGGGTCGTAGGAATCTGTGGCCTCCCTCTCAGCTTGCTCTTTGGCCTCAGCGTGCCCATCTACACATGCGGGGATGGAAAGGAGGCTCTGTGAGGTCCTGAGAGTCTCTGAGCTGGAGAGGGTCACACTGGCTCCCTGGCCTTGGATGGGAATGGGCGAGTAAGGTGGCGAAGCTTCCCTGGGGCCATGATATCTCACACACTTGATCCCAGCCATGCAAAGCCTTTTGCCTCATGAACCATGAGTCCCAGGAGCCAGGAGGCCCTGATGCTTGGGTTGTAGTGAGCTAATCTCGGGGCCAGCTGGGGTCTGTTGTGGGTGGTTAAGTCTGCAGGGAGCTCCACTGGGTGCCCAGGCCTGAGGTTTGGAGCCTGGCTGGGCCTGGCCTTCAGGAGCTGGCAATCAGGGAGCCTTCAGTGAGCCCTGGGGAGGGGGTCGGAAGAGAAGAGCATCAGGAGAGGAAGGGGGACATGCACAGGTGGGTCAAGGCAGGGCACCAGGATGAGACTTGGGGCTGGGGCACTGAAAGGGGGGAAGGCTGGTGCCAGCCCACCTGGAGGGGCAAGGTTGGGAGCAGGGAACAGAGTCAGTACCGGTCACTGGTCTGGGGTCCTGGGTTGGGGTGTCAGACCTTTGATCCGTGGAGTTGGAAGGGACCTAGCTATTTATTTATTCAAAAATATTTATTGAACCCCTACAAAGTTCTGGGCACAGGCCACACCCTGAAATCTCTGCCCTCCTGAACCTTGTATTTGGGGAATGGGTTGAGACAGTCAACAAACAAATATGCAATGGAATGTCAGTCGCTGGTGATTTCTACAAAAAACAACCAGGCAGAAGTATTTAACGTGGGTCTTGGGGTATGTGTGTGGCAATTTTTAATGAGTTCGTAAGGAGGGCCACTTTGAAGAGGTGAAGTTAAGCAAAGACCAGAAAGAAGTGAGGGAGAGAGCCATGTATACACTTGGGAAATTTGTTCCTGGCAACAGGAATAGCAGGTGCAAAGGCACTGAGGCAGGGAGCAAGCTTGGCCAGCCTCTGCCTACCATGCCCAAGCTCCCATTGCCACCCATTGGGAACCTTTTGCCCTTTAGCTCCTGGGGGCCATGGGCTTGGGCATTAGAGGTCTGGGGGCTCACCCCATCAACTCAGGCCTCAGTTGCTGGCCAGCCTCCAAATTGGGCCCTTGGAGGCAGCCTGGTCCTTTGGGGGCAGAGCTGTGGTGGGCAGGGCAGGAGGACAGTCTGTTGCAGAGGCTTGGCAATGTCGGGGCACTGAGTTCTGGTTTCCCTGCAGAGCTACACGCGGAGCGCAGCCTTCATCGTGACCCTGCACCCGCTGCAGAGCACCACGCCTGACTTCTGGCGGCTGGTCTACGACTACGGGTGCACCTCCATCGTCATGCTCAACCAGCTGCACCAGTCCAACTCCGCCTGGGTGAGGGCCCTGCTGGCCGGGCAGGCTGGCTACCTGCAGCCTAGGACCTCAGTGTATTCAAGGGCACATCTCAAAAGTCAGTGGTTGGAACCCAGCTCTGCCACCTACTTGCTGAGTAGGGACCTTAGAGGTGTCCTACTTCCTCCCAGAGCCTCAGTTTCCTTGTCTGTAAAACGAGGCTCAGACTAGAGAAAAATAGCTGTTCTTTATGGAGCATCTGATGTATGCCAGGGACTCTGCTTTGCACTTACGGGCTTCAGGTGAGAAAATTAAGACCCAGAGAGGTGAAGTGACTTCTCCAAGGTCACATAGCTGGGCAGTGGCAGAGCTGTGCCCCCTACCCTGGGCTGCCTCCTCCCAGAGCCTCTGCTTTTTCAGTCACTCAACGAAACTGCTCATGATGGGGGCCTTTGAGGCAGAGTAAAATTCCAGCCTCCTTACCTTCCGACTGTTTGATCTAGGGTAAGTTAATCTACCTCTCCGAGCCTCAGCTTCCTTCTCTGTGAAATGGGGACTATCACAGCACCTGTTCTCTCAGGGGCTATTGTCAGGACCACGTGGGATGTACGCTTAGCACTGTGTCATGCCCGGCACATGGCAGGTGCTCAGGACATGGCAGGGATGAAGATGACGAGGGTGACAGTCGCTTCTGAGCTTGGTCCAGACACTGGTCAGTGATTTCAGCCTAGGCGCAGCTACCCTCATTTCCTTTCAGGGCTCCCAAAGCTGGAACTCCTGGGAGGAACAGACGCCCAGCCTTCCACCCTGCATGACCATCTTCTCTAGATCTCTGGGCCCCCGCTCTCCCCAGGTCCCCATCCCAGGAGGCCCAGGAAGATTTGCTGTAAAATGAGCATGACAGCCTCTTAATGGCTGCCTGGGGAAGATGGTTAACTGGGTTCTTTGCAAGTGAGGTGCTTGGTATAAATGACCTAGAACTGCAGGGTAATGGGCTCCAGCACCTGGACAGGGAATCCCATGTGGCAAGGACCTGCCCTTGCTCAGATGGAGGCGAGGGACCCATAGGGAGTCTCACACAGATGTCATTCACTGGTCACCCATTTGCTCATTCATTCAACCACCTTTCCTCACGGGCCACTCCCTGTCAGCCTGGTGGGGAGACAGAAGAACACACGGCCCCTCCCAGATCTCACGGTCCAGGGGTAAGCAGGTACAAAAACTGATCATGACAGCAGAGGGAGAGGGCTATCATGGAGCTGGCACAGGGACACACAAGAGCCTGGGGGGATGATTGATCAGGGAGGGCTTCCTGGAGGAGGTAATATCTGAGCCGAGATGTGTAGGAAGGGTAGAGTTAACTAGGTGAAGAGGTGGGAGATGAGTGATCCATGGAGAGGGAGCAGCATGTGTAAAGGCCTGAATGCAAGGAGTTGCCAGGCCCCAGGCAAAGGAGGAAGGTAGTGTCCTCTCTTCGTGGTCAGAGAGGGAGGCAGATGGAGCATGGTGTTGTCTGGGAGGAGCCTAGGGACCATTTCACAGATGGAGAAACTGGGGCCCAGAGAAAGGAAGAGCCTTGCTAGAAGGCTGCTAGAAGCTGGGGCCTTGGACCAGCTGCCCAGAGGACCCGTGTATGTACGTGTGTGTGGGCTGCTTCTCCTGTGTCCTTCCACTGTCTTGAGTCTGTGGCCTGGAGGGGGTACATTTAGGACCCTGACTGCACGGAGGGATCTTGGGGCAGGAGTCGGGGTGCTGAGCTGTGTTGCAGCACAGGGACACCTCACGTCTGTGAGCTGATGCTGGAGGGCCGAGGCAGCAAGAGAGAGGGCCGTGGGGCAGGGGTGCTGGCGTGGGTGGGGGTGATCTGAGGCCTGTCCCTGGAAGAAGGCAACTTCGTGTAGATGTGTGTGTTGGTGAGTGTGTTGGGTGTAGCTGTCTCGTGGCACGGCAGTGAGTGTCCGTGTACCACTATAAAGGGTTTGCCTTGGCTGACCTGAGTGTGTCAGTACAAACGCACTGGGGCGGTCCTGCACTGCGGTCTGATGGGTGAGCAGTGGGATGTGGGGGGAACTGAAGGTGAGTCTGGAGTGAATGGTGGGCCCCAGACAAGCGTGCAAGTCTGGGGGTGGGCGTGGGCGGTAGCTGCCCAGCCGGCTCAGCTCAGCTCCGCTCCGCCCCCTCTGCCCACGCTCCCAGCCATGCCTGCAGTACTGGCCTGAGCCTGGCCGGCAGCAGTATGGCCTCATGGAGGTGGAGTTCGTGTCAGGCGCAGCGGACGAGGACTTGGTGACCCGCGTTTTCCGGGTGCAGAACATCTCTCGGGTGAGTGATCTGGGAGCTCCAGGATGAGAACCTTGGTGGGGGCTGAGTGGCTTTGAATGACCCTCTTGAGGTCCCCAGGGGGCCGTGCAACCCTTGGCACTCATGTCCCCTGGCTGATTGCCCGCACCCCCAGCTGCAGGAGGGGCACCTGCTGGTGCGACACTTCCAGTTCCTGCGCTGGTCTGCGTACCGGGACACGCCGGACTCCAAGAAGGCCTTCCTGCGCCTGTTGGCCGAGCTGGACAAGTGGCAGGCAGAGAGTGGGGACGGGCGCACCATCGTACACTGCCTGTGAGTGCCGGCCCTCCCTCGGCTGGGAGGAGGGGTCAGGGCCCCACGGGACCGGGGCAGAGGCCAGTGTGAGAGAGGGCCTCGGGGCTGTGGCACCCAAACCCTGAGCTCCCAGACAGCGCGGCCTGGACTCTGCCCAGCCAGGCGAGGCTGGCCCTGCCTTCCATGGAGGAGCCCAGTCACTTTCCAGGGTGTGGACTCAGTCCTGAACACCCGCCCAGTACCCTCTGTGTGATGTTTGACTTCGCCAATTTAATTAGAGAGAGTTTTGTCAGAATAGTTAGTTTAGCCCATGATACGGTAATATACTTTTCAAATCAACGGAATTCTGGTCTTTGTTCATGTCTGTATGTATGTAGCTTTTTTCATTCATTCATTCACATGCCTCATTCACAGATTCGTTTATTCACTCACATCTGGGTGCAGTCACTTCTTTGCCTCCCACTTTTTCATGCTTTCAGCACTTACCCTTCCCTGTGTCAGGCTGGGCACATCGGGGGCAGGGACAGGGAGCTGAGTCAGGCAGGGCGTGACCCTCGAGGGCTTTTGGTTCTAGTGGGAGAGACCCCTTGAGAAAGGGACAGAGGGCCTAGTCCGTCCCCCATCTCCCAAGAGGAACCCCACACCCCAGGTCACAGGGAACAGTGGAGGGAGAGGGCTGGGGACTGGGGGAATGGGAGGGTCTCCGTGTGAGAGGCCATGGGTCTGACTGGGAGTGTATCTGTGTTACTAGGGGTGGCTGGTGTTCCCAGTGTTTGTTTTCTCTCCAGCTCTCTGGTTTTTTGCTTGCTGCCTTGCAGTCCTCTTCTGTCGCTGGCTTTGTCTCAGTGTCTTTCTCTTGGAGTGTGTCTGGCCTCCTTTCTCTCGAATCTGCTCTGTTTCTCCTGGAAGCTCTGCCTTCCTAGATACCTTCCACTTGGGATGCTAGTCTGTTATCCCCTTAACCTTCTCTTCCTGCTGCTGCCTCTGGGCTCCCTGACTCCTCCCATCTGGGTTCCCTGCCCCGCCCCTCCCTTCTGGATTCCCTGGCCCTGCTCTGCCCTTCACCCTTGAGTTCGCCCTACCCACCAAGCCCAGCCCCAAATCTTTCGTGTCTCTCCTTTAGAAATGGGGGCGGCCGCAGCGGCACCTTCTGCGCCTGCGCCACGGTCCTGGAGATGATCCGTTGCCACAACCTGGTAGACGTTTTCTTTGCTGCCAAAATGCTTAGAAACTACAAACCCAATATGGTGGAGACCCTGGTGAGGCGCCATGTACCCCTTGCCCAGCCACTTCCAACTTCCCGGTCCACGCCCGGCCAGGCCCCTCAGCACCCCTCTCCCTTATCTGGCCCCCACAGTTGGGCCTTGGGTTCTAGTCCTCTGGTGCCAAAATGTTACCCCCATTTCTCCCCTTCTCCCCATCGATGGGGCAGGGCTCATGCTTGCCCCTTTGCCCCAGTACTAGGGTACTAGGGAGGGACCAGGCTGGTGATTCCTTCTCTCCCTCTCCCAGGATCAGTACCACTTCTGCTATGATGTGGCCCTGGAGTACCTGGAGGGACTGGAGTCAAGATAGCAGGGGCCCCTGGCCTGGGGCACCCACTGCGCACTCAGGGCCAGGCCCACCATCCCGGACTGACATGGAAGACCTGCACCCCCAACTCTGCTCAGCTGTAGCCCTCACAGGGAAATTACTGGAGTGGGCGCTGGGCCATCCTGGTGCCCCCTTCCACTGTGGGCAGGGCCTTTCAGCACCTCCGTGGGTACGCTGCGGGCCAAGGAGGAGCTTAGCAAGACTGCAGCCCAGCCCACCTCCGCGGGGTCCTGCAGGCCTTCTGAGAGGCCTGGCGCTGCCCGGCAGAGTGACGGGCTCAGAACTGCCGGCTCTGGGAGACCCAGGCTCAAGCCCCCTGGATTGCATCCCAGCCCTAGGCAGAGATGAGTGAAGCCCTGTAGAGCAAGTGCTAGGCCAGGGTTTCCACCCAGCTTGGCTGGACATGGGTAGAGAGTGCACTGGGGCTTGGCATCTAGCATCCCATCTGGCCTAGCCCCTGAGGGTCCTGGGGAGACTGGGCTCTGCCCTGATTTGCCAGTGGGCACTTCAGACTCGTCCTCCCAGGGGGAACGTCAGCTCCCTCCTCCACCCGCTGCCTCCCTGCAGCCCCGGGGATATTTTGCTCATGATCCCTACCCACCCTCCATTTCTGCTTCCCTGAATGTGCTCTGAGCTTCCCCGAACCGGGATCTGCCCATCCCTACCCTGTCCCGTGTGGGGTCCCTTCCCTGCTTGACCCAATGTCTGCAGAATGAAGTCACCTCAGCCCCCACTGCCTATAACTTTCAGGCCTCACTGGCTGGGTCCTGGGTCAGTGACAATCTGCAAGGCTGAATGACAGCCCCTGGGGTTGAGGTCCCTGTGGCTTCTGGTCAGGCTGGCCACCGGGACGCTATTAAATAAGGGGTGCTCAGCACCTCTAGAGTTTGGAGAAAGAAGGTATATTTTGGGATGGAGGATCTATGCTTTTGTTGTTTATTTTATTTTTTGATGGGGGGGGTGGGAAGTTCTCTTTAAAATGGGGCAAGCCACACCCCCATTCCGTGCCTCAATTTCCCCATCTGTAAACTGTAGATATGACTACTGACCTACCTCGCAGGGGGCTGTGGGGAGGCATAAGCTGATGTTTGTAAAGCGCTTTGTAAATAAACGTGCTCTCTGAATGCCACAGAGCAGCCTTATGTGTGTCTGGCCGGCCTGACTGGGGCCTGCTCACCTGCCCCCAGCCTCCCAGTGCGGCGGGAGGGCCCTGGTCTGGCCTCGAATTGTCCATCCATAAAATAGGGGGAGGGGCATGGACCAGAGCATCGTTCAGGGGCCTTCCACTTGCAGAGCTGGTTCCAAGGGACCTTGGCTGTTGCTGTCTCCACCCAAGCCTCTGAAGCACTTACTCAGACAGGGGGCTTTATCCTGAGACCTCCGAGGGCCACAGAGCTAGCTGCCTCTGAACCCCTGGGGGCCTGGATCTAGGTTGAGCTCCTTCGCATCCAGCATGGGAAGCTCAGGCTCCAGTGTCAGGCAGATGGTCCCCACCATCTGTGAGACCCGGGGCAAATCAGCTGCCTCTCCTGGCCTTGGTTTCTCGTCTGTAAAATGGGGACAATTCTATCATGATGAGATGAGGTAGTGGTTAAGTGCCTATGTGGTGCCAGGTGTGCAGAAAGAGCTCCATTTAAAACACAACAGAGATAGGACAGAGCAGACACATATCTCGTGGGGATGATTGTCCAGCTGCCTGAGTCCAGCCCATTCCCAGTCTCTGGCTTCCTCAGGGGGTGCAGTGGGAGGAGGAGTGCCCTGGCTGGCAGGGCCCTGAGTCACTCCTGGCTCTGTCACAGACTTGCTGTAGGACGTGGTGAAGACAATTCCTGTTTCTGGGTGTCAGTTTCTTCATATGAAGACTGGCTCTGTGATGTACTGATTCTGTTCACACACTGGCTGACCCTGCCTCAGTTTCTCCATTGGTTAAAGGATGTGACCCATTCTAATGACCTCGTAATTCAACATCCTTTAATCTGAATTAAACAATTTTTAGACAGTATGATCCCATTTAGCTAAGGCACAAACTAACACCCTCACACTCATTCTGAACTGACCACTAAGCCTTACCTGATGGGCTGCAAATGTATGTCATAGATACTGGCCAAGCAATAGAGTATAACTTGCTTTGACCAACAGAATGTGGCAGAATTGACATCAAGTGAGCTCTGGCTTCTAGACCTCAAGGGGCGTTGCAGCTTTTGATTTTGCCCTCTTGGCACTCTGCCACGTAATGAAACCTGTCTTGCCTACTGGGAGATTTGAGGGCATGTGGAGAAGAGCCAACATGTGGTGAATGAGGCCATCTTGGGCCCTCCAGCCTGGCTGACCTGTCAGGTGAGTGTACTTATATGATTAAATGTAGCAGAAACTGCCCAACCAACTCCCAGAACTGGAAGAGATAATTGTTCTTTCTTTTAAGCCAGTAAGTTTGTGGATTGTTTGTTATGCAGCAAAAGCTAACTGATACATATGTGTTCTGTGCAGTGGGTCAGTGCGGCCCTGCTTCTCCCTTCATCAGGTGCTGAGTTCCTTAAGGGCAGGAAGTGTTTCTGTGTCCATCTGAGTGTATCCACTTCTCAGCAAAGCACTGGACTTGGAGCTGATGCTCAGGAAATGTTGGTGTGAGGGAGGGAGGGAGGGTGGTGTGGTTCTGCCTGTCTGTCTGGCCTTACTTGACCTTTCAGAGGAGCTGGGAGGGTGGGTTGTGTATTAGGAGAAGCACCAGCTCCAGAATCAGCAAGCCAAGCTCCCACATCCCCCCAGCTGGTGACCTTGCTCAAGTTCCCAAATCACCCCAGGTTCAGTTTCTTAATCTAGAGAATGGACATAGCATTACCTACTTGCAGGATTGGTTGTGAAGTCTGGAGATAAAATTGTTTAAAAAGAACTAGCAGAGTCCCTGGTGACATTACTGGCCCTTAGTAAATGCCATCTCTTACCATAATACTGAAGTCTCTGGATAGTAAATGTGATCACCATTGCCTGTCGCTGAGCACCTGCAGGCTTTGTCTCTTACTTAATCCACACAACAGCTTTTCAAAGTAGGGGCCACTACCCCTTCATTTTAGAGATGAGGAGACGGAGGCTGAGGGAGGCATTTCCTCACCTAAAGTCACAGCCATTGCACGGCAGAGCCCGGACTTGAACTTGAACACACGCTGGGCTGACTCCAAAGCCCGGGCCTTTAACTGCTCTGCTCTGTGCCTGTCCGGGTGGCGTTGAAAGCCAGACGATCCCTTGATACAACACCAAATGGGTGATCTGTGGCCTGGGCGCTGATTTTCAAATGCTGTGAAATGTGTCAGAGGCAGTGGCCTCTCAAACAAGGCTGCCTGGAGCACAAGAAGATGAATGGTCCAGCCTGGCTCTGCCCAGGGCCACGGGCAGAGCAGATGTGGGGTAGAAGCCCCCGCCCGCCCCACTGCAGTAAATAGGATTTCCACAAATACCGAGGGGCCGGCTGCCTATTGGCCCTGATTGGGACATGTTATATATCCCGGGCACCCAGGAGATGGAGCCGTGACTTTGACAGACGCTAAGGCCATTTGCAAAGCCCTAATTGAGAGCGGGGCCTGGCTGCTCCCTGTCACTAGGCTCCTGCTGGCCTCTCCCAGCGGCCTCTGCTGGACAGGGGCTTAATAGATACCCCCAGGGCTGAGGCCACTGCAGAAATAACGGTGTCTTCATGTGGGCAGAACCTACCTTGTGATGTGGTGACATGAGCAGGGACGATGGCGTCCAAGACTCTTGGTCCGCGGGCCTCCTACTCTCAGGGGCACTGAGATGGGTCCTGACCTTCAGTGAGCCTCGGGGGCCTCATCCAAGAAATGGGAGAAGAAAGAACCAGAGGCTGTGGTGCTCCCAGGGCAGTGGGAGGCTGGGTGGTGTTGATGGAATTGGAGGGACCTATGGTTTCAACAGGTTCAGGCCGAGCGACGTCCTGCTGGTGCAGGACGAGAGCCTTGGACGTGGTGATGTGAAAAAGCAAAGCTCCACGTCCTGGCTATTGTAAATAGTGCAGCAATGAACAACCTAAATGTCTGTCGAGAGATGAATGGATAAAGAAGATGTGGCACATACATACAATGGAGTATTACTCAGCCATAAAGAGAAACGAAACTGAGTTATTTGTAGTGAGGTGGATGGACCTAGAGTCTGTCATACAGAGTGAAGTAAGTCAGAAAGGGAAAAACAAATACTGTATGCTAACACATATATATGGAATCTAAGAAAAAAATGGTACTGATGAACGTAGTGGCAGGGCAAGAATAAAGATGTAGACATAGAGAATGGACTTGAGGACATGGTTGGGGGGAGGGGGAAGCTGGGGTGAAGTGAGAGTAGCATCGACATTTATACACTACCCAAATGTAGAATAGTTAGCTAGTGGGAAGCGGCTGCACAGCACAGGGAGATGAGCTCGGTGCTTTGCGATGACCCAGAGGGGTGGGATAGGGAGGGTAGGAGGGAGGCTCAAGAGGGAGGGGAGATGGGGGTATATGTATGCATATGGCTGATTCACTTTGTTGTACAACAGAAACTAACACAGTACTGTGAAGCAATTATACGCCAATAAAGATCTATTAAAAAAAAAAAAGAAGCTCTATTCGGCACTTAGATGGCACAGGGCGAGTTGCCAAGTGCTCCTTGTGGATTGCCCTGTCATCCTCCAAGGAGGCCGGTGAGGCAGGAATCTTTGTCACCCCCACTTTATAGGTGAGGAGATCGGGGCTCCACGAGCTTAAGCGACCTGTCCAAGGTCACAGAGCCATCGAATGACTGGCAAATAGCAGCAGCCAGAGCGATCGCTTGAAAAAGTACGCCAGGTCCCAGCACCAGCCGCTCAGACCCTCAGTGACCTCCCACTGCTCGGTGGGCGGAGCTGAGTTCCTGGCCGTGGCCTCCGAGGTCCTGCCTGACGGGGCTCTGCCTTCTCTCTGCGTGTCTCTCCTGCTCCTTTTGTCACTCGGGCATCACTTCTCCTCACTGCCCTGAGCTCTCGGCCTGGACGCCCTGCAGCAGTCTCTGTGTGGCTGGTCCTTCTTGGTGTCCAGGTCCCAGCTCAGATGCCCCCTAGAGAGGCCCTCCCTGACTGCCCTGAGGGGACCCCCTGCCCCACTGTCCTGTCTCAGGGCCTCACCCCTTGTATGTCCCTCCTTGCTCTCCCACAGTGGGTGATGAGCTTATTTATTCATGGGTTATTTGTTCACTGTCTCGCCCTCCAGACTGTGAGATGGCGGGGGCCATGTGAATCCGGTACCCCTGTGTCCCCAACACTGAGCACGGGTGCCTGGCACGTGCCAGACACTCAATGAATATTTGCTGAATAAATGAAAGTTGCAGAGGGAGGACACGAACTCAGGCCTGCCTTGCTCCAGAACCCATACTCTGAAACACATTATTTTAGTCTTCCAGATGGTCAAATGGCTTGATGCCATTTGAGGCCTTGTTCCAGTGCTGGCTTGGCCACCACCATGCTGTGTTGCCTTGGGTAATCACCTGCCCTCTCTGGGGCTCTGATCTGTCCAGTGAGGAGGTGGAATCAGGTAGGGCACCGATGGTTCAATATTAGTGACAATGGGGCTGGCATTGTTTGGTGGTGGTGCCAGGCCACTGGCCTGAGCATCTGCTCTCTGAGTCTGGTGAAACCTTGGGTGTGGTTTGGGGCTTTGGTCTGATGGGTCTGGGCACCTACCCTAGCAGGTCCTTGGATTACATTTAATACAGACATCATCCCTAATCTTCCCAGCAACCCTGAGGTAGGTACAGCCAAAACCATTTGATATATGAGGAAACAGGCTCAGAGAGGTGAGGCGAATTGCTTAAGGTCACACAGCCACTAAAGAACCAAGTCAGAATTAGAACCCATGTCACTTGACTCCAAAGTCCTTGCTCTTGTGATCCTCACAGAATTCTGGAGAATCTGAACCACATTAACTACTTGCCGTTTCTCTTGTCCATGGATCAACCTTCCCTCTCAACACTTGCTCAAGCCAGGCTGAGCCACAGACAGCTGCAGATTGGCTTAGCTGAGGCCCACAGTCGAAGAGCCTCCCAGACTCAGTGCTTGTCACCTAGTAGGCCTGCTGATAATGCTGTTGGATGAACATTTGAATGTCCGTTGAATCTGAAGACGGTGGGGCTGGCCTGAGTCAGCAGGAGCCATGGAGCTGAGAAAGACTCTTCAAAAGAAATGAAATGCATCTCAACTCACTTCCTACTTACTCCCAGGGGTGGGGAGAGGGAACCTGTCCAGGAATTTTATTTTCTGTTCATTTGAAAGCTGAACAATGTGGCTTTCTTGAGCTGTGTGTATCATGGGACTGCATTCTCTTTCTGAAGAGCACTGGGGGGCAGAGTTCACTCCCTAGGGCTACAACCCCTGCCTGCCCCACCCTCTGCGAAAGGCAGAGAAACCCTTGCTCCTCTAGCCTTTTCCCCTGACGGACTCGTTGCTCCCTTCCATTTATGTCTCTCCCACGTACCAGTTATCTATTTTTTTTATCTCTGAGATTCAAATACATCCTTCTTTGCCCTGCTTTGAGATACTGGAGCTGGACCCTGTAAACAGTTCTCTTTTGCCAACTGGAGCAATGTTAGGCTTTGTCAATAGGGGGCACTAGAGGGACACCGTAGGTGATAGCAGGAGTGCGCCGCCATTCCAGCTTCTCATCCTCCACCCATCCTCTTTTTTTTTTTTTTTCTCAGTACGGGAGCCATGACCTCAGTGGCCCTTGTGGACCAGTTCTGGATGTATCCTCAAGCTTCACTCTCCAAAGGGCCTTTTCTACAGACAAGTGCTATAGCCCATATTCCCTGGCATGTTTCTTAGCCACTGGAGGCTGCACGTTCTTATGGTCCTCAAACCCTCCCTGAAGAGGTCTGAATCTCAGTCTTGGGGGAAGACTTTCTCCTCAGTCTTTTAGTTCCATCATTATTCGCTCTCCCTCAGCCTAGACATATTAGCTGCTTTTTTTTTTTTTTGCAGACTACTTTTTCTTCTGGGTGTTTCTTTCTTGCTGCTTCCATGTTCCTTAGAATCCTCTTTCAACCCCTGTTAGTAATTCATCACCTTTGCTAGTTAACAATTCTTTATATTAAAAAATTCCATGCTCAGTTTATGGGTTCTGAACTCTGTCTCTTGACTGGACTCTAATCGATATAGAATGGGGAGCAGGGGTGGACCCCGGAACAGACCTTCAAAGGTGGGGTTTTGATTGGTCTCGTTGTGCCCTTGGGCTTGAGCACAGTGCTGTGCTCCTCGCCAATGGGACATGGGATGCTACTAATCAACAGCAGAGCGGCACCGTAATTATGCTATCACCTGTGATGGATTTTGATGCAGTGCTAATTGAAGCAAGTGTCTGGGGAGCCCAAGTGATTAGTGCACTTGACCATCGTGTCAGTAATTACGACTGCAAAGACTGTGGTGTGACATGGATTTTTTTTTTAACATCTTTATTGGAGTATAATTGCTTTACAATGGTGTGTTAGTTTCTGCTGTATAACAAAGTGAATCAGTTATACATATACATATGTCCCCATATCCCCTCCCTTTTGCGTCACCCTCCCACCCTCCCTACCCCACCCCTCTAGGTGGACACAAAGCACCGAGCTGATCTCCCTGTGCTATGCGGCTGCTTCCCACCAGCTATCTATTTTACATTTGGTAGTGTACATATGTCCATGCCATTCTCTCACTTTGTCCCAGCTCACCCTTGCCCCTCCCCGTGTCCTCAAGTCCATTCTCTATGTCTGCGTCTTTATTCCTGTCCTGCCCCTAGGTTCTTCAGAACTTTTTTTTTTTTTAGATTCCATATATATGTGTTAGCATACAGTATTTGTTTTTCTCTTTCTGACTTACTTCACTCTGTATGACAAACTCTAGGTCCATCCACCTCACTACAAATAACTCAATTTCGTTTCTTTTTATGGCTAACATTCCATTGTATGTATGTGCCACATCTTCTTTATCCATTCATCTGTCAGTGAACACTTAGGTTGCTTCCAGTGACATGGATTCCTGAATGTACTGGAGCACTCACTCGAAAGAAAATCATAAGTTCAGGTCATTTAATTCTCAGCTCAAACCATGATTTGAGAACAACAGAGCTTCCATGGCATCTTTAAAAGAAACTTATTTCATGTAGCCACAGGGCTGATATTGCTGAAAAGAAAATATAAAATTTAATGGTGTGGGTCACAGAATTTAAACGTCAGTTAACTTTACAGCATTGCCAAGTTTCTCACATGAGAGTTTGGAAATAAGTTAGGAAAGAAAGGGATCCTGAAACGTCTGGTAGAGACATCTGGTTGGACTCAGATGAAATGGAAAGCCACTCTGAGGCTCACTTTACCAATGGGAAGAACTGTCCCTGGCTTCCCTGGTGGCCCAGTGGTTAAGAATCCGCCTGCCAATGACATGGGTTTGAGCCCTGGTCTGGGAAGATCACACATGCCGCGGAGCAACTAAGCCCGTGCACCACAACCACTGAGCCTGCGCCCTAGAGCCCGCGAGCCACAACTACTGAAGCCCGCGCGCCTAGAGCCCATCCTCCGCAACAAGAGAAGCCACCGCAATGAGAAGCCCGTGCACTGCAACGAAGAGTAGCTCCCGCTCTCCGCAGCTAGAGGAAGCCCGCGTGCAGCAACGAAGACCCAACGCAGACAAAAATAAATAAATAAGAAAGAAAGAACTCTCCCTCTTGTATCTAAAGAGACTAGTTTTCCTTTGTTTGAAAACTCTGTGATATGGGGCATATACCCTGAAAAGGGATGACCATTTTCCTCAAGACATAACACAAGCATCCTTTGTTGTCATTAGATCTGTAATGAAGGTCAAATCTCGACATGCTCCAAAGGGTCAGGTACATACTGGGGCCCAGGAGGAGACAGTTTATACAGTAGAAGAATGGCAAGCTTTGACATAATCCTGGGGAATATATATGGACTTGATTCTAAGGGTGGAAGAGAATACTAAATCATTCTGAATTCATAGATGTAGAGTCAGGATTTAAAGTGTCAGCTTGTACAGCTGAAGGTGGCTCTAACATTTTAGTTGGTTGACTGAAACTTGGACTTGAAAATGACTTACATTCAATGAGTGGAGATGCTGGAGTTTCCATGGAATAATGTGGAAGAAGGATTCCAAAGTCGTCTTTTTTTGAAGGATAATCTATTTTATTTATTTTATTTTTATTTTTTATTTTTACAGTAGGTCCTTGTTGGTTATCTGTTTTAAATATAGCAGTGTGTATATGTCAATCTCAAACTCCCAATCTATCCACGCCCTGCCCTTCCCCCTGGTAACCATAAGTTTATTCTCTAAGTCTGTGAGTCTGTTTTTGTTTTGTAAATAAGTTCATTTGTATCATTTTTTAAAAAAGATTCTGCATATAAGCGATATCATATGATATTGGTCTTTCTCTGTCTGACTTACTTCACTCAGTATGGCAATCTCTAGGTCCATCCATGTCACTGCAAATGGCATTATTTTGTTCTTTTTTATGGCTGAGTAGTATTCCATTGTATATATGTACCACATCTTCCTTATCCATTCATCAGGCGATGGGCATTTAGGTTGCTTCCGTGTCTTGGCTATTGTAAACAGTGCTCAATGAACACTGGGGTGCAAGTATCCTTTTGAACCATGTTTTTCTCTGGATATATGCCCGGGACTGGGATTGCTAGATCATATGGTAGTTCTATTTTTAGTCTTTTAAGGAAGCTCCCTACTGTTCTCCATAGTGGCTGTACCAATTTACATTCCCACCAATGTAAAGGGTTCCCTTTTCTCCAAACCCTCTCCAGTATTTATTGTTTGTGGATTTTTTGCTGATGGCCATTCTGACTGGTGTGTGGTGATATGTCATTGTAATTTTGATTTGCATTTCTCTAATAATTAGTGATGTTGAGCATCCTTTCATGTGCCTCTTGGCCATCTGTATGTCTTCTTTGAAGACATGTCTATTTAGGTCTTCCACTCACTTTTTGATTGGCTTGTTTATTTTTTGAATATTGAGCCACATGAGCTGTTTGTAAATTTTGGAGACTAATCCCTTGTTGGTTGCATCGTTTGTGAATATTTTCTGCCATTCTGTGGGTTGTCGTTTCGTTTTGTTTTTGGTTTCCTTTGCTGTCCAAAAGCTTTTGAGTTTAATTAGGTCCCTTTGTTTATTCTTGTTTTTATTTCCATTACTCTAGGAGACTGATTGAAAACGATATTGCTGCGATTTATGTCAAAGGGTGCTCTGCCTATGTTTTCCTCTGATCCAAAGGCTTAAGGATAGAGGATTTTGGACTGGATTTATCATGTGTGACCTGCACAGCCACCTCTAAACTATGTTCCATAAAATTCCAAGAAGACACTTTCACAAACAAGGCTTTGAAAAACATATTAGTGGGTTGAGAACCTACATCCTTAAGATACTCTGTGGATGTTCACCTTTGCAGACCAGATATTATAATGCTGTCATTCAGACAGGCTCCCTGATTTCATGGGGATGGTAGGATCCTGGAGTGGTAGAGGCTAAGTGGCAGTACCTAATAGCCAAAGACAAGGTGAGTGCATTTACCATAAATGGCAGCAGGGATGTACCAGCAATCAGAATGCCTTGGCCAACAGAGATCTTTGGTAGTGACTAATGGATCAGTGCATCCCGAGGAAGGAACTAGGTGGACAGCCTACTACAGTATTGTTTGATTTACATAACAGAAAAAAAATCAAGCAACAAACCAGCCAAAACCTGAGCTGACTCACCACATTGGTGAGTGGTGGCCTCTCTTCGTTTTGAGACAGGTTAGAGCCCCTTTATTGAAGAGGAGGCCAGGCCCCTTGAAGAAGATTCCTGCAGCAGTGCTATGAGTATGTACCATAAATCTTCCTCCAAGCCTTCCCCAGAGGGAGCTTTGGCCGTTTACTAGATGACTACACTTGGGAAAGGACGGTACTCAGATCTTTGGAGATTACTAGACACTGCTCTGAATTTATGATAATTCCCGGGAATGCAAAATGCCACTGAGGCTACCGGTCAAAGTGAAAACTTAGGTAGTCGGGTGATAGATACACAGCTCAGGTGTGTCCGGTGGGTCACTTCCCCATTTCCTGAATTGTATAATTGAAGTAGACATGCTTGGCAACTGGAAGAATCCCCACTTTGGGTCTCTGACTCATGAAGTGAGGGCACTTGTGGAAGGAAGGGCTCACTGGAAGTTCCTTTTTACCATGATAGTGAACTGGAAGCAATTCTCTATTCCTGGGGAAAGTTCGGAGACTGGTGAAGGCTGAAATACACAGAGGCGGTGTGATTCCCATCCCATTCCTATTTGACTTTCCTGTTTGGCCTATGCAGACATTTGATGAGTTTTGGAGAATGACTAGATTATTCATCTATTTCATCGGACGGTGACTCCAACTGCAGCTGCTGTCCCAGGTATAGTATGTTTACGGGAGCAACTCAGTATAGTACTTAGTATGTAGCCATTGACCTAGATACTGCCTTTTTCTCCAGACCAACTTGTGAGGACCGCCAAGCCAGTTTTTTCTTTACCTGGAAAGGCCAAAAAGACACCTTCACAGTCTTGCTTCAGAGCTACGTCAGTTCTCTTGCTTTTCTGCCATTATATAGTCCACAGATAACGTGATCATCTTGACATTCCACAAAGCATCACGCTGGTACACCACACTGATGAGAAGCTTATCGCTTTTGGTGAACAGGAGGTAGCAAGAACAGCATATGTGAATGAAAGGGTGGGAAATAAATACCACAACATTTCAAAGGTCACTATCTCAGTAAAGTTTCTGAGGGTTCAATAGTATGGAACACATTGAGATATCCTCTCTGAGGTGTAAGTCAAGCTGCTGCACTTTATACGACTTACCTCAAAAGAGGAGGCACGACACTTGGTAGGCTTTTTGGATTTTGGAGAAACACATCTGTGTGTGCTTCTTTGACCCATTGACAAAATCCCTGCAAGACTGCCAGTTTTGAGTGGGCACCAAAGAAAAAGAGCAAGTTAAGGCTTTAGTACACGTCCTTCTACCACTTGGCTCTTATAATCCATTAGATCTGATGATTATCAAAGATTTTATAGCAAACAGGAAAGCTGTATAGTCTCAGGCAAGGCCCCAAAGGAGAATCACAGTGCCGACTTCCAGGATTGTAGAGTAAATCTTTCCCTCTTATGCAGATAACACTTCTTCTTCTGAGAAGCAGCTTCTAGCTTTCTACTGGTCTGTGGTAAGAGATTACAGCAGGTGACCATGCTGCCTGAGACCCCCATTTAGGATTCCTCTAACATAGCTAGCCATAAATTTAACTTTGTGTAGCAGCAATCTACAGTCAGATGGAAGTGGTATAAAAGAGACAACGCTAGGGCTTCCCTGGTGGCGCAGTGGTTGAGAGTCCGCCTGCCGATGCAGGGGACACGGGTTCGTGCCCCGGTCCGGGAAGATCCCACATGCCGCGGAGCGGCTGGGCCCGTGAGCCATGGCCGCTGAGCCTGTGCGTCCGGGGCCTGTGCTCCGCAGTGGGAGAGGCCGCAGCACTGAGAGGCCCACGTACCGCAAAAAAAAAAAAAAAAAAAAGAGACCACGCTTGGGCAAGTTTGGAAGATATGAGTAAGTTGTATGATTCAGACTCCCGCTTCATTGCCTCTTCTTCCTCATATCACGCCGATGGCTTTGTGGGGAGTTCCTTATGGCCAGTTAGCTGAGGAATACAAACTCAAGCCTGGTTTACAGATGCTGCTGTTACATGATATGTGAGTACCACCCCAGAGTAGAAGACTGCAGCATTATAACATCATCAGGGGGTGACCCTGAAGGACAGCGGAGAAGGAAAATCTTTTCAGTGGGTAGAACTTTAAGCAGTGTATTTGGTTGTCCGTTTTGGAATTGGGTATGAAGTATGAATCTACACTGATTTATGAGCAGGTTTTTTAAAATTAATTAATTTATTTTTTGGTTGTGTTGGGTCTTAGTTGCGGCACGCGAGATATTTCGTTGTGTTGCCCAGGCTCGTTAGTTGCAGTGCGTGGGCTTCTCTCTAGCTGTGGCACGCGGGCTTAGTTGCCCCACGGCATGTGGGGTCCTAATTTCCTGAGCAGGGATCGAACCGGCATCCCCTGCATTGCAAGACGGATTCTTAACCACTGGGCCAGCAGGGAAGTCCCCATGAGCAGTTGTTAATGGTATGGTTTGGCTGGATGGTAAGGGACTTGGAAAGAATGGGATTGGAAGATTGGCGACAAGGAATTCTGGGGAAGAGGTATGAGGATGGACTCTTCAGGATGGACATAGACTGTGAAGATCTGTGTCCCATGTGAATGCTCGCTAATGGGAATCTGCTGCCCCGGAGGCTTTCAGTTATCAGATGAACAACATGTCATGCTTTGTGGTATCAGTTACCTTGTTTATCCAGTGGCCCCTGTTCTTGTCCAATAGTACTGTGAGTAAAGTGTCCATAGTGGCAGGGATGGACGATATGCATGGACTCAAAAACATGAATTTCCCCTTACTAAGGACACTGCCACTTCTGGGTGCTCAATCTTTCGATAGAAAAGACCAACACGTGCCCATGATATGGCACCATTCCCTGGAGAGACCAGCCACTTACCTGGTGGCAGGTTGATTTCATTGTATCTCTTCCGTCACGTATGGGGCAGAGATACTTCCTTACTAGAATAGAATTTCTTTTCTGGATATAAATTTGCTGTCTCTGCCTGTAATGCCTTTATCCACACCACCATGTGCGTACTTACAGAATGCCACCATCATCGTATTCTACCCAGAATGTCTCTTCTCAAGGAATTCATTTCATAACAAAGGAGGTGCAGCAGTAGGCTCATCCCCATGGAATTCATTAGTTTTACAGTATAACGCATCACCCGGAAGTGGATGGCCTAACTGAAAGGTGGAATGGCATCCTGAAGGCTCAGGCATGGCACCAGCTGGTAGACAAATCCTGAAAGAATGCAGTATATGCTTTGAATCAGACACAGTTGTATGAGGCTGCCTCCCTCATCATTAGAACACATGGGTCCATTAATCAAGGTGTGAAAATGGGAGTGTTCTGTGTCAGCCAAGGTCCAAGCAGGAGACAGAAACTACATTAAATTAACTAAAGGGGAACAAAAAGAACTCTGAAGAATTCCACTAAGATGGAGGGAGAGTATGCAAGGAATAAAACTTGGGAGGGATGGAGGATCCGCCCCATGGGTGGAATTCAGGCCATTGGACAGAGCATGGATACAGCCCACTGGATGGCAGAAAATGTCACTGGGTTGTCCAGGCTAGAGGTAGTCTAATGGTGGGCCAAGTTTAGTGGGCAGAGAATGGCCTGCTGAGGTGCCGATGCCATTCAGAAATTGACTATGGGGATTGCTGTTGAACATACTGAGAAGCCAACTAGGGAACTGGCTGCTAAGAAGTTTCTCACAGAGTTGGGGTTAGGGTCAGGGTTAGGGTATAGGGAAGACTGGGGATATTCTTGGAAGTGAGCTGGGGCTCCCGTCAACCTTGCCTTTCAGAAGCCAGCTGTGGGCTTGCCACTGATGCCATGAGGGGCGTGCTCCGCTGAGTGTCCTGCACACGACCAGGTGCTGCAGGAGCAAGAAGCAGAGGTGACTGGCGTCAGGTAGCGTGTCCTGTGCCCTGCCGGTGCCACCTATGGACAAAGGTTAACATCATCCTCGTAAGGAAAAATGTTCTAGTACCACAGACAGGTCTTGAAGGGTGGATTTGGAGCCAAGAAGCAATAAATGACAACTAGTACTTCTCACTATCATTCTTAATCACCCACTTGCAGAATTGTTGCTTCTTGTTGTAGCAAATTTGAGCTCTACTGGCTTGGAGATCTCTGTTCCTGAGGGGGCATACCAGAGTATGCAACAGTGGTTCCAGTGAGCAGAAGGGTGAGACTGCTGTGTAGCCATTTGAGATCCTTATGTCACTGAACAAACACTGAAGCCAAAAAAAGCGTTACTCTAACTGCATAGAAGGATTGATCCTGATTAATAAGGGGAAATTGGGTTGCTGCGACACAATGAGAGTACAGAGGACTATGTATGGAACTCAGGGTATTCTCTGGGGCACCTCTTAATACCTCCGTGTCCAATCGTAAATATTACTGAAAAACTTCAGCAACCCCAAAAAGCAGAATAATTGAGGATTCATGCCATTCAGGAATGAAGTTTTGGTTCACTCTTCCTGGTAAAAAATTCCAACTAACTGAGGTTCTGGTTGACGGTGGGGGAAATGTGAAACAGGTAGTGGAAGAAGGAAGCAATAAATATAAATTATGGCTTTGACCAATTACAGAAATGAGGACTGTAGTAGCTTTGCTTGTTATGTTTATAAACTTATATCTGTATGCTAACTATTTTCTTCTCCTCTCTCCTTCTTCCCATTATTATCTCTATAAGTTCTTGGAAGTTAACTTCAGAATTTAGTCTTTAGGGAACAGAATATTCAGGGTGGCTGTTCTGAATTTGAGGAGTCATTCATACAGCCAGCAATGGATAAAAAGACGTTCAACTGCGTATCTCCTTATTTTGAGGCAAGTGTGAGAACTTCTTTATTTGTACAAAAGATAACCGTGCCCTGTTAGGTGGAAAGGGAGTTGCTGTGTTGTGAATGAAGTTCCAAAGTGCATGGAAGGTGCATGTTTAAGCTGATTAGCCCAAGGTAAGGATTGTTGCTGTTGTCACTTTATTTTCTCTCAGCTCCAAGTCTACCCTTCTTTGCCCTGCTTTGTGGTACTGGAGCTGGACCCCGTGAACATTTCTACTCGGCCAGCTGGTGCAATGTTAATATCTGTCAATAGGGGGCACTGGAGGGACCAGCTCCAGCCACGCCCTCAGTCATTCCTAGAGGTAGTAAAATTTCCCTACATTTGCCATTCATCTCTTCTTTAGTATCCTTTTTACTCCTTTTAGTCCTTAACCCCCTTTTCCTAATTAACACTTGTTTACAGTAAATTTTCCATGTTTGGATTACTGATGTGCTTCTCTGCCTCCTGAACGGACCCTGACTCAAATACTCTCCACCCTGGTTTCCTTTGCTATCTCCATGTCAACCCTTGGAAGACTTGGGCTCTCTTTTGTTCTTAACATCTTTGCCTTTCTCCTCACCTCTGCCTATTTCAGGTCCCTCTTGTCACGGTGCAAAGACAAGGATGTGGCATCCTCCAAGGGTGCCTTGGGAAAAGGTGGAATTTCACAAAACTGGTAGTATGGAAAAAGCCTGGACCTTGGAAACGGTGCCTGGATTTTAGACCCAGCTCAGCCTCTGAACCATGTATTTTACAGGTGGGAAATGGAGCAGAAGTTGTGATAAATAACTACTCATACTTCTCTAATCAACTGTCAAAGATTTTCTCCCAGTCTCAGTTCCCATTATTTTATGTGTTCCTCATAAGAACCATTTTCACATGGTTTGGCTGGATTGGTCTTCCTCTTCTTATTCCAATTAGTACAGTGGTTCTCAATTGCGGCAGTTTTGCTTCTTAGAAGACATTTGGTTGTAACAAGGGTGTGTGTTTGTGCTACTGGCACCTAGTGGACAGAGGCCTGGGATGCTGCTAAACATCCTATAATGCACAGGACAGCTCTCCACAATAAGGAATTATCTGGCCCCAAATGCCAATGGTGCTGAGGTTGAGAAGTCCTGAGTTAACATATAGAAATGGAGGTCCAGAGAGGGGAAATGACTTGCCTAGGGTCACACGGAAAGTGGGCAGCAGAACTTGAATGACAGTCCAGGGCCTCACTATCACCCATTCTTCTTCCTGGGGCAAGGATAGAGGAGATGGAAAGCCAGTAAGGCCTACCCTCATGAATCCTGTGCCTGCAGGGGGCTGGCATTCTCTTCTTGCCACCCTGCCGTGCCAAACCCCAGCCATTTTCCAATGCAACCATCTGCTTTCTCAACTCCTGTTCTGAGCTGCCAGGAAGTCATCAAGAAAACTGTACTCAATGAGTACACTGCCAGGGAGTCAGTGCCAACGTAAGCTGGCTCCAGCATCGCCCATCCTTCCGGCCTTCCTGTAATTTGCTCCACTCCCCTAACCTGCCTTCAAGGGCTATTCAAGTCCTCCACCTTCACAAGCCCTCTCCCATCCCACTCATCAACTCCTTCACTCCCAACAGGTAACTGACTTTCCCGAATGCTCCCTTCTCTCCTACGGCTAAGCCTGTTCTCAGCCAGCTCAGGAAGAGAAAATTTCTCTTCTGGTGGAAGACAACTCTTCTGTCCTCTGGATCTATTCCTTTCTAACTTTGCCAAGGTCTGTCCCTACTGAGTATTCTCTCCCTGTCTCTGTCTGTCTCTGTCTCTCTCTCATTTGTCAACTCCCCCAACTCCACTACCTAAGGCTTCCCTGCAAAAAGACTGCTCAGATCTCCCCGATGATTAATTTTAAAATAAGTTATTTTCTTAGGGCTTCCCTGGTGGCACAGTGGTTGAGAATCTGCCTGCCGATGCAGGGGACACAGGTTCGTGCCCCGGTCCAGGAGGATCCCACATGCCACGGAGCGGCTGGGCCCGTGAGCCATGGCCGCTGAGCCTGTGCATCTGGAGCCTGTGCTCCGCAACGGGAGAGGCCACAGCAGTGAGAGGCCCGCATATTGCAAAAAAAAAAAAAAGTTATTTTCTTGAACTCCTCTGAGCCACTTTTATTTCTTCCCCTCCCATCCATATACTCTTCACGCTGCCTGGATGAGCTGCTCCCCACGCCTGCTCCAGCTGCAAAACTCCGAGTCACGCTTCAAACCCAGCTCAAATGTCAGCTTCTCTAAGACGCCATAGCAGGTGCTGTTGATCCCCCACCTCATCCCCCCTCGACTTTCTGAGTTCTCCCGCAGCTACAGAAAGTTCTGGGAGTGCTGACATCTTCCCACCTCAAGTGCCTGCATTTATTTTATTCTTTCCTCAGAGCGTCCCCAGCAGGACTGAGCCCCAGTGCCCACTGCTGTAACCCACTCATGAGCCCAGGCTACGCTGGCTCTCCTCCCTGCCCTGCTCAGTCTCTCCATGTCCTCATTCGTGCTCCCTGGGCTCAGCCCCTGGATGAACTACTGGCACCAGAGCCCTTGTCTCAGGGTCCGCTTTGGGGGCCCCACCCTAAGGCCCATGCCCGCCCCACCTGCCCCTGAGGGAGTTCCGCGCTCCCTCCACCTGCTCCTGGTGTCTTTTCTTGCACTTCTTGAGGCAGACCCTCTGTCTCCTGTTCCAGACTGTGAGCCCCTCGAGGGTAAAGGCAAGCTCTTCATCACCCCTGTGTCCCCTTCACCTGGCACATTACCCGGCCCATCACCGGCCAAGAAGTGTTTGCTGAGTGAGGGAGTGAGAAAGTAAATGGGTAAATGATGACATGAATCTCCAGGGCACCTACGTTGGGTGACAGACCCTGTGAACTGAATTATCCCATCTGTGTGGCCCTCTGAACCCTTGCCTCCTCCTCTCCTATCTGGGGGCCTATTCCTGACCCCCCTGCCAGGTCCTGAGGCACCTCCCTCTGCCATCGATACCTGTTCTGCCCTCTATAACACCGTCACAGTTGGCTCCCAGGATGCCTCCTGCCAGGAAAAGTCCCCAGACAGGGAAGTGGGTCTCTTGGTGGGAGATTCCAACTTCAGTTAAATAAAGGTTACAGGAGCCCAGGGAGATGCTATTATAGTGTGACATAATTCAATGCCACCAGCCAGCAGCTGTTGCTTTGGAGGGCTGGATTTGTCCCAGATGGACTCCGGGGCTCGTGCAGAAGCACTCAGAACAACCACTTGTTGCTCCTGATGTGCGCGCTTCAGGAAATGATCATTTCTACAAGTCAACTTATTCAGCCCAAGTACCTGGGGCCGAGTCTCCAGCAGGAGGAGATAAAATCATTGCTGGGGAAGTGAAGCAGATGTTCCCAAGCCAAGAGGTCATGGAGACCATGTCCAGTTTTGAAACACTTGGGGGGAATGGGACACTCTGAGTACATCCAGAATGATGGGGAACTCAAACTCAGCGACATGGTCCTGTGGAAGATCGCTGTACACATAAGAAAACCGAGGTGTGTAGAGGCAAAGGAAAGGCTGCCCTAGGTCATGCACAGTGAGTCAGTGGCAAACCTGGGACTCAAGTCTAAATCCAAACAGGTCTGCCCCCAACAGTCCCCAACTTCTCAGAAGACCAGGCAAAGTGGGAGTCATGCTGAAACTAAAACCAAACCCAAACAAAAAAACAACCAACACCCTGGACTGACTCACAGGTTGTGCCTGCCATTTTGTTACAGACACTGGCCTGAAAATTAGAGACCCTGGGATCAGATGCTTGTTCTGCCTCTCTTGCTGGAGACCCCTCTCTGGGTTTCAGTTTCTTTATCTGTGAACTAGAAGACTAATGACCTCTAGAATTCTTCAGCTTCCAAAAAAAAACGAAACACTTCGAGCCTCAGTTTCCCCACTTAAGGGGTAAAATGCTCTACTTCCTCGGATGATGTGAGAATCACGGGATGTCCATAAGAAGTTCCTTGACACAATTGTGTGAAAGTAACCTCAGGGACAGTGTCGTCATCACGCACACGTCTGCAGCAAGGTGATGCTGAGGGTAGAGCTAGTTCCACATCTGAGCTGCTAGAAGGAGTGAAGGGAAGCCAATGTATCCTCTCCTAGACAAGAGGCCCCGGAGCAGCAAAGGGGTTTCAGGGTGGGTTTAAATCTGGATTTTCTCCCCATAAGGTGAGGTTGTCTCTGAAGCCATTTCCCTCTTGCTGTCCCAGCAAGTGACATGGAATGTCAAATCTCAGGGTGCCTGCCCAAAGGGATCTTGGCAGTGCTGGGCTGTGGGCAAGAGCTGAAGGAAGGGAAAGGGAGAAAGTGGTGATTTATAAAGGGGTGGGGAGGAAGAACAGGGGGTGAGGGGAAGAGGAGGGCAAAGAGAGAAGGAACATCTGGAGAGGGATGACTATCTCTGTTCAATGGTGTAAAATACAAGCAGGAAGTGTGGGCTCTAGAATCAGAAAGACCCAAGATCAAAGGCCAGCTTACCTATTCATCATATGGGGGCCTTTGGGCTAATCATTCAACCATTGTAGACCTGTTTCCACATCAGTAAAATGGGGATAAGAATGGTGCCTCTGTCTCAGGGATAATCTTGGCAAAGTGCTTAGCACCATGCCTGGCCCAGAGTAAGTTCTCAATACACAGTAACTAGAGTGGCCACATAAACAGAGTAAGTAGCTGTAAATCTACCAACTAGTGTGTTCTTCAGGAGGGGATGTAGGATCCATCACAGTGACTGTGGTTACAGGAAGACAAGAGAGCTTGTTCAAGTAGAGGAGCAGGTGGGTTTGTCCAAGTTGACAGAAACCTGAAGAAGCACAGAAACCCAGATAACACATGCAAAGAAATATAGATAACACATTTTTATTGTGTTGACTATAGCAGGAATTATTCTTATTTGGCTAACAGCAATTCTATTAGTGAGTACAACAATACATGTGCTAATGGTAGCTAAACGGATTAAAATAACAAGAAGGCAAATTTAAAGTCATTACATCCATCAGGAAGAAATGCCAATGCCAGCCATGATCAAAAGACTGTCACATGTATAAACAATAGGTATGATGTTAGAGAGATGGGAGAGGGGGTGATGGGGCACTCACCGGGATCAGCAACGACATCAAATGAAACAACACTCCCCAAATCCCACCGTGGGTGAGTGGAGCCCAGATTCCAACCCAGATGCCTGAAGCCGAGGCTCTGACCACCCATCAGAGTTGGCCAGCGCCACATCATCTTCAGGCTGGAGTTTCCCAGGCCTCGCAGGCCCAGCAAGATTGGGGGACAGAGCAGTTGAGGACTGAGGGGCTGGGGTGAGGGGACCTTCCCTACAGTCTTGATGGGCTGGTCATGAAGTATAACCAGGGACCCTGTCTGCCAGAAGGATGGATGAACTGAGCTGTGGGCTTTCCAGCTCCCTGGGATTATGAAATCCTTTTAGGCTTTCCCTTCAGCACCCACCAAGAGGGGAACTCTTCCCTCAGGGATGCCAGAGTTTTCTCTTCTTAGCAGATCTATGTGGTTGCTATGACCACAAAACTATGGGTGGAGTTGAAAAAACTTAGGAGGCACACATTTAAAAATTGATTAATTTTTATGTTTTATTAAATTTTTTTCTTCCAAGTTTATTGAGATATAATTGACATACAGCAGTGTATAAGTTTAAGGTGTACAGCATAATGACTTGACTTATATACATCATGAAATGATTATCACAATAAGTTTAGTGAACATTGATCATCTCATATGATACAGAATTAAAGAAATAGAAAAAAAAAGTTTCCTTGTGATGAGAACTTAGGATTTACTCTCTTAATAACTTTTGTATATAACATACAGCCGTGTTAATTATATTTATCATGTTGTACATTACATCCCTAGTACTTATTCATCTTATAACTGGAAGTTTCTACCTTTTGACTGACTTCATCCAATTTCCCCTCACCCCACCCGCTGCCTCTGGTAACACAAACCTGATCTCTTTTGCTATGAGTTTGTTTGTTTGTTTGTTTTTGAAGTATAATTGACCTACAACACTATATCACTATATTAGTTCCTGTTATAAGCATAGTGATTCGATATTTCTATATATTTCAAAATGATCATGGAATGCACACTTTTTTTTTTTTTTTTGCGGTACGCGGGCCTCTCACTGCTATGGCCTCTCCTGTTGCGGAACACAGGCTCCGGACACGCATGCTCAGCGGCCATGGCTCACGGGCCTAGCAGCTCCGCGGCATGTGGGATCCTCCCGGACCGGGGCATTAACCCGTGTCCCCTGCAACGGCAGGCGGACTCTCAACCACTGCGCCACCAGGGAAGCCCGAATGCACACATTTTTGAACTGGGATAAAATGCAAGCTAAAGATTTGTCCTAGATTCTCCCTCTTAAGTAACTGAATTGTGAGATGCCAATTGTTTAATATGAGAGATGTATCATCACACAGAATCTATTACATGCAGTCGGTCAGATACATACCCATGTGTACACACACACACACACACAAAGAGAAGGTCATTGGGGATCTTTCCTTCTTCAAGAACACTGGATCGTTCTTAAGAAGTGAAAAAAAGTCTCCAAACTCAAGAAAATATTTTCCGTGAAGTCTGTGAATGCCACACACAATTCCTCTAATCTTGTTCCTCCAGCTTTCCTCATTAACCTCCATCTCTACCTTGCTCTGAGGATTCTGTCCCCTGAACTGAAGGGTAAGTAGTAAGGAATATTCACTCCCTAGCCTTCAGGGTTGCTCAACTTCTTGAGAGTCTTCTCTGAGCCTTCCCCCTTCATCCCCTTCCAAGAGATAGAAATAGACCAGAAGCTTTAAGGTCTGAACTCACCCGTTGGAATGATTTAATCCTGCTTCAGCACCGCGGACAGAGCCCCACCCGCCGCGTCCCCCCACCCCCCCACCCGCCGCGTCCCCCCACCTCCCCCACCCCCGACCCCGGAGGAGAAACTGGGGGTTTCTTGCTAATGGCGTCATGAGATGGGAACACCCAGATTACCAAAAGGTCTGAATGTAGACAGTGCTTCATCTAGACCCCTAACCACAAGCTCACACGCTCTTTGAACTCTCCAATTTAATGTTTCAAAAATATGCACATTTTGCTTTCTATATTATACCCATGATTGTTTTAATATAAAATACAAAGCAATGGATATTTCCGTGTATTAGAGTAAAACTGGAACAGAGGGAGGATGTCCTATGCCTAAGTAATGTCTTTTTGTACTGCTGGGCACACCTTAAAAATTCCTCTGGCGTGTGTGCGTGTGCGTGTGCGTGTGCGTGTGTGTGTGGTGGGGTACAGTGCTCACAGGACGAAGTTCAAGATACTTACCTTGGAATTCATATCATCTCCTGCTGCTTCCTCCTTTTCCTCTAGCACTTTCACTGATGCCGCACCCTCACATCTCACACAAGAGCTACATACCACACACACATGTCACACATATATAGGATCCCATTGAACCCCTGACTCACCCTTCAGTGCCCTTGGGGTTGTATCCTTTCTCATGGAAGAAGGTGGGTCCCTCCACTCCTTCCTTCTCTGATCCTGCCTGTGAATACAGACACATGTCCCGCACCCTGAGATGCAATCCATGCCACCCAGCAGAGCAGAGCTGTGGCTCTGCTGTTTTAAAGGAATAAACCTAGGCTGACCCCCATTGATTTATTTCACTCTTTGAATCTTGTCGCCAGGCATGGGCTCTTCATCATTGCCTGCAATGAGCAGACTGAGGAGAGGGTCTTAGAGCTTGACTGCCCAGGTCAGCTGCAAATGGAAACTAAAGGGTTGAGGTTTTGGTGAATTTTTTCTTCCTCCAGTTGTGGTTCAGTGAGCCTTCAACAGCACTAGAGGTTCTGTGTGAGCTGAACCATGCAGGTTGCATGCTAAATCTCTTCCTGCTGCTCTAACATGGGGCTGGTCTCCAGGAGGCATTCTGGGTGAACAGAGGAGCAGCAGCTGGTCCCTGACATAGGAGGTTAGAGCAGGAAGGTACAGCTCGCACATTAATTGGTCAACAACCCAACTGACATCTGCTCTGTGCCAGGCCTGCCCTGGGCTCTGGGGCTGCTTGGACATTGCCCTAGAGCTCAGTCTGGGGGCTGGTGGGCGAATCACAAATGGAGGACCAGAGAGGGGGTATGATTCACCCTGAGCCCTACAGTCAGGCAACTGGCTGGGTTAGGATAGAACCTAGGATTCCTGACACCTTGGCTTTACAACGAGGAGCTAGGGCAGTGATAGGGGTCAGGGAATATTTTCTGGGGAAAGATCTTGACTCATAAGTACTGTACATGGAGATGGGATAAAAAAGAAAGGGGATTAGACCACCCCCACCCCACCCCTGGTCGGAGCACCCCTGCCTGCTTCTTTTCCAGCTCTATCCAATTCTGTCCTCCAGAAATGCCCTGCCCCAGTTAGGAACTCTTCACTTGAAGGTAACAATAAACGGGTTAAACAAATGTGGGAATTTGCTGGCTCAGCGAACCAGCAAAGGTAGGTCCAGCCAGGCTCCACCTCTCTGACATTCTCTCCTCCAGTGTTGCCTTCACCCCTGGCCCCTCCTGCCCCTCGCTCCCTGGAGCCAGAAGAAAAGCGCGGGTCCCTTCTGCGAGTTCCCCCAGAGGAGAGCGAGCGATCCTTCCCCCAGAAACTCCAGCAAACATCTCGCCTCTCGTTGGCCTGAGCTGGGTCATGTGCCCTGCCCTGAACCAATCACGCACCAGCAGGATGGGGTAGGCTGATGGCTTAAGCCAATCAGACCCCACCTCGGGAGCTGAGGGCGAGTCATTCGTACCACATGACCGAGAGTGGGAAGAGGCAGCTCCCTCAAGGAGAGTGTGGTGGGCTTGTTGGAAAGAGGTGAGATGGAAGCTGGGGGGGTGGGGGCCAGCAAAGGTTGTGACAGATGCCACCACCTGAGATGGATAATAACATCCAATCAATGAGAAGTCTTCTTTGCTGCTCCAGCCCCATCTCCAATGTCCTGCCTCATGTCCAAGGCTGCTGAGAGGCATGGAGTCCCCACCATCGTGGCTCATGACTCCATCCATCTCCCTGGCTGTGCCCCGAGCTGGGATTCTCCACCCCCACTCCACCCCCCTTCACCCTTTAGATCGCAGCTCAAACTTCACCTTTTGCAACTACGAAGTGAGTCACCTCTGCTGGGTGCTCCCACCACCGTTTGCTGCACCATTATGATCAAGTTTTCTATTGTCCCCCGCCCACTCCCTACACACAGAGCTTGCCAGTTCCTGGAAGGTGTTGAAATAAATCTCTAGGCCCAAGATGGAGCTGCTCCTGCCGAAGGTGTCACATCAGCATAACGAAACCCAGATAACTTTTGTGTCCCTGTAAATGCTCCACTTGACCAGAAATGCAGTATACCTAGTACGCCAATCCTCAGAGGCCAAGCCAGCTTTGGGCTTTATGCTTTTTCCTTGTTCCTTATTTATTTTCTCCTTTTCTTGTCCTTGTTCTATATTCATTTTCTGGTTTTCTCTTCCTTGTTCCTTATTCTTTATCTTATAAATGCCTCCTGCCTTCTGCCCAGTTTTGCAGTTCTCTGGACCCTTGGGAACGAAGACTTCCTGCTTCATGAAGTGTTAAAGTTTGTTTGTATCACCTACATTGTCTTCTTAAATCATTTAAAAACAAAGGTATGGACCTGGACAAGTCTTAACTAATCTCTTTGTTCCCAGCCTCTAGGTACTGCCTGGTTAAGAGCAAGAAGTCAATAAATATTTGTTGAATTAATGAAAATAAGTCTGTGCTGAAGACACGACTTCTGTGAAGTTGTTTGCGTTTTAACAAAGGACAAAGCCTCGAGCCTTGGGAATGAAGCTCAAATGGTAGGGTTTCAGGCACCAGTAAACTCAGGACAGAAGCTTCCTCTATTGTTTAGTGCCTGGAGGAGGAAGTGTCTGTCTCAGCAGGTGGAATTTTCCATTCATGGCTTTCCAGTGCAAAAACAATCACATGGGCTCCTGAAAACATGTGTCATGGAAACAAATTTCCCTTTGGATTTCTTGTGGAAAGAAACTTCTCTAGTCCTGTCAAGTTTCCTGTTCTGGTTGACAGAATGTTCCTTCCTGACTCCCTGTGAACTATGAAGGTGACATCCTGATTGACCCACCTCAGCTCTCTGACCCCAAAGCCATGGAGCCCTACCTGTCAGTCCAGCTCTGCTTAGCCGGGAGACCCATCCTGCAGCTCAGGCACTTCCACATCAAGCCCCTTGGCCTGGATGCTTCTCCAGAGCTGACCTGGGGCCCATCTTCACCACTGGGCTCCTCTCTGGTCTTCTGGCTGACTGCCCCCACCCCCCACCGCCATGCTCCAGCTCTATGCACTGACACCCTCTCTGCCCTCCAGTACCTCCACTCCAGCCTGCCCTCTACTCTGCCCTGCAATGATCCTCCACAGCACAAAATTGACTGGTTCCCTCCTGCTATCAATCCTTCCCAGGCTCCATGGTGTCCTTGGATCACGTTGCAAACTCCTTGGCCCTGCACCAGCCACGCAGAGGCACAGGTACACACCAGGCAAGGGCCTGCCCCTGCTTTTGCACCTGCCCTTTCCTCTGCCTGGATGCCCTTCTCCTCCCTATTGGCCTGGCGAGCTCATACTCACTCCTCAAGACCCAGTCGCAACACCATCTTCTCTGTGAACCTTCCCTGAGGAGCCTATTTCTGTCTCTGCTCATGGACCCTCATTGCCGATCCCCTGGTCTGTCTCCCCCACTAACCTGGGAGCACCTCTAAGTCAGAAGCCAAGCCTGATTTTCCATGTCCCCAGCATCTGGCAGCAGAAAAAGTGTCAGTATGTGTTTATGGAATGAATGAATGAATGAATGGACTTACTACTGTTAAGAGAACAGCAACAACTTATCTCTTATTTCTGGAGCATATATTACGCACCAGGCACTGCACTAGGCAACTTGCCTGCATCAATCCTCCATAGTGTCACACCCCCTTCTGAGTCTGGCACGATTATTAGGTCCATTTTACAGAGGAGACACCTTGGGCTCCTCTGTAAAGGAGGAGAGGTCAAGGATCCAGTCCAAGGTTACAGTGTAAGGGAGTGACGGGGCTAGAACTTGAACTCAGGGGTGTCCGGCTCCAACTTCTTCATTTACTGAGGACCTACTATGTGCCTACGATTCCCGGAAACAGAACCAGCCAAGTGTCTGACCTCGTGGAGTTCCTATTGTATGGGGTGAGGAGGGGACAAACAATAAAGAAATATGTATATATAAATAATGTCAGAGCTGATAAGTGCTACACAGAAAAATAAAATAGGGTTGAGGGCTGTATTAGTTTGCAAAATACCACAGACTGGGTGGCTTAAGCAACAGAAATCTGTTTTCTCACAGTTATAGAGGCTAGAAGTCTAAAATCAGGGTGTTGGCAGATCTAGTTTCTTTGAGGCCTCTCTCCTTGGCTTGCAGACAGCCACCTTCTTGCTGTGTCTTCCTCTGTGTACACACATCCCTGGTGTCTCTCTGTGTGTCCTAATCTCTTCCTGGATTGGAGGGCTTCATTTTAACTGAATCACCTCTTTAGAGGTGCTAGGGGGTTAGGATTTGAACACATGAAGTTTGTGGGGGACAAATTCAGGGGGTCAAGGAGTGATAGGCTGGGGTGGGTGATACTCTAAGGGATGTCTGAGTTGAGACCTGAATGAAGGGACAAACCTGGTGACACCTGAGGGGAGCAGAAGCAGAAGAAACAGCAAGTGCAAAGGCCCTGAGGCTGGAAAAGGCATAGCCTCTTTGAGGAATGGCAGGAGGTCATGGAGGCTGTTGCTTTGTGATCTGGGGAGAGGGGAGAGGGATAAGGTCAGAGGGGCCAACACACACACACATCCTCTGAACAGCCTCAGAGGTTAGCGGCCCAGTGTGACTGACACTTCTTACCTCTATAAGGTATCGATTTCCATACCTGCTTTGTGCAGATGGGGAAACTGAGGCCCAGGATGAGAAAGGCCCTGCTCAGGGTCACATAGCATGTTGGTGTTGGATGTCCTGCCCTAAGACTGCCTTTAGTGCCCCTCTTTCTGGGGAGGTGGGTGGAGTGCAACCGGTGCTGGCAAAGCACCGCTGGGAGGAAGGGTCTGCGAATTGGGATTAGTATAATTATTGTTACTGTTACCTCTGTGTAGAAATGACAGTGGATCCTGCCAGGAGCCAAGTGGGTGAAGAGAAGTGGGGGGATTTGGGGCACCTGCTCCCTAGGAGGGGAGAGTGATTCTCCCAGGCAGTGTCTCCGTCTCGCCCTGATGCTCTTCCTTTTTGTCAGTTTAAGCAGCTTCTTCCCTGTGCCGGGCTCCACACATGGGGTGACCTCAGTCACTCTGAACCTCTGACAGGCTGGGGATGACGTGACTGAGACCCAGAGGGGTTGGGCTACCTGATCAAGGCACTGAGCTGGTGACTAGGAGACGGGATTTGAACCCACGCCCATGGGGCTCCAGAGAGCGCCAACTCTAACCGCCCACCATCCTCAGCCTCTGTCTCCTGGGTGCTGCCTGCCACTCGCCACCCTTGGGCAAGTCATTTCCTATCCCTGGACCTTGTTTTCCTCATCTGGAAAATGGAAGAGACACTCCTGGCGCTTCTGCCTCCCAGGGATATTGTGATGCCCCTTCCTCAGGGAGGAGATGGATTCATGATGCCACGGGTGACAGCGCTGAGGACTGAGCCACACACAGGAGCTCGTCAGGCCCTCAGGGAAGCCCCGTGGAGTGAGGGGTCTCAACTCTGTTTCCTGAGGAGGGAGATGAGGCTCAGAGAGGTTCAGGAGCTCACCCAAGGTCACACAGCTGAGAAGGACAGAGCCAGGACCCCAACGCCCCCCTCTTTCTGAGGATTCCCGCCACGCCCCCTTCCCATCCAATAGGAGCTCAGCCTCCTAAAACCTTGGTCAGCAGTGGCTGTTGGACATAGTAAGGCTGAGCTTAAGGGGAACTTAAAAAAATTGAATCATGTCACCTCCCCCCATTTAAAAGCCATACTCTGAACAGACACCTGTGAAGCCCTCTGTGGCAGGGCCCCACCCAACCCCACCCTCATCTCAAGCACCTCCCCTCCCTCCATGCTCCCACTGGCTCCTGCAGTTCCTGGAACACGTCCTGCTGCTTCAGGCCTAACTTGCCTGCGTGCTGCTACCTCTTTGTGGAACGCTCTTCTCCCTTCCCTCTCCTCCCCTAGTCCACCCTCCACAGAGCAGACAAAAGAGCTGTAAAAACACCGGCCTGGTGGCATCACAATCCAGCTTAAAGCTCTCCCACGGCCCCTACTGCCCTGGGATAAGCCACTACTAGAACACGTAGTCCCTCCTGGCCTGTCCTTGTCCGTTTCCAGCCTCATTCTAACCACACTAGCGGCCTCTGTTCCTGGGAAGCCCCAAGCTCCTTCCTGCCTCAGGGCCTTCACTTGGCAGTTCCTGCCACCAGGAGAGCTCTTCCTCTTCCCTTTTTGTCTGACTCCTGACCCTTCTGGTCTCAGTTCAAATATTCCCTCAGGGAGGCCCTCCCTGGACCCCCTAGATTAAGCCGCCATTTTCTTCTCCGTCATGTTGTTTTATCCTCTCACTTCACAATAAGCATCCCAGTTTCTGACTATATTCATTTGTTTATCTATTTACGTCTCCTTCCTCAGCTAGACGATAGGGTCTCTGAGGACAGGGAACACGTCGTGGTGTTCAGAACAAAATAGACGCTAGGGAAATATATGGAATGAGTGAGGGAACGGGTGAACAAAGTTGGGTCCTCAGTAAACTGAATGAGACAGAAATTCAGGGGTGTGCCCAGGAGGGTCCAACAGGCTCCTTCTCTCCCGGCTGCCCCTGTGCCCTTTGGTGAGTGGGGAGTCAGCAGGGATGCTGTCACCATGGCTACACACTGAGCAGCAGCCTCTCCAGTCAGGTCGATATTTAATTCCACTCAGTTCCACTCATCATTTCTTCCAGGGAAGTCATAACATTTTGACATCATCAGGGCCCTGGAGACACGAGTGTCTCAATGCACCACTGACATGTCAGGCGTGGTCCCCTGCTCCCTGCACGCCTTGAATGGCTCCCATCCAATGCAAGGCCATTTTGTCCTTTGTGTATTGGGAAGGACGTGCCCCATAGTGGGGGACGTGGAGAGACTCCTAGAGGCCCAGGGTCATTGGGAATCTGGAAGCAGCACCAATGCCAGCCCCACTGTGTCTTAATAGTAGCTCATGGCAGAACTCAACACGTGATTGGCCGAACAAATGAATTCATCTGACTGGAGGTCCCTGCTGATTGGTTCCTCTTGTGATTTGCTTGCTGATGTTTTCTTCCCCAAATCCTGGGTTATTCTAAGGCATCCGCCTTCCTGTTGTTTACTCATTCACCCCCAGACGCAGGAGGCAGCTTGGCCAGGCCCAGAGCCCAGGAGAAGGCCAGGGACATTACCTCTTCCAGGGGCCCTGAGGACTGTGATGGGAGGTCGAGTCCTCCAGTCCCTCCAGTCATGCCTTTGCTTCCAGTTTTTGTTTTTTTGTTTTTTTTTGCGGTATGCAGGCCTCTCACTGCTGTGGCCTCTCCCGTTGCGGAGCACAGGCTCCGGACGCGCAGGCTCAGCGGCCATGGCTCACGGGCCCAGCCGCTCTGCGGCACGTGGGATCTTCCTGGACCGGGGCACGAAACCGTGTCCCCTGCATCGGCAGGCGGACTCTCAACCACTGCGCCACCAGGGAAGCCCTGCTTCCAGTTTTTGATCAGAGAGCCTGGGAGCAGATTCTACCTTTCCAAACTTTCTGCTGTCTTCTGAGCCCTTTGATCTAGCCCACCCCTGCCTCTGCTGACCCCATGGACCTCACAGTTCACCTTCTTGGGCTGGGGAGTGGGGGCTACAGTCCTATCAGGGAGACAGACCCTCATTCTCCCCGGGTCCTGTGAAGTGAAGGGTGCATCAGCTCGTTGCGAGGAGCTCTGAGGGGTTTGTCCAGACCCTTCCCTTCTCGCTTATTAACAGGATCCTCTGACATGGACACTGGGAGGGAGATGGGCCCTCTTCCTCTGGGGTCACAAGCTGTAAGGACCATCTAAGCCTGGAATCGCTGGTGGTCATTTTCCCCTCAGTGGGGAGAAGGCCTGTCTGAGAAGGACGTCGACACAGAGGGAAGCAGAGCGAAGAGAAGGGAGGAAGCAGGTAAAGCTTTTGCCTCCAGCCGACCCTGTAAAACCAGTTCCATGCACTGTATGTTCCAGTTCTGTGGGCCAACAAGTCCTATACCTGTTGCTTTAACTCTTCGTGCTCTGCCCCTTGCAACAAAAGTTTCTGCCTAAAACAAGCTGCAATCAAGGAGCAGAGCCCGACTCTGAAAGGAAAGCAAGGCCCAGAACAGAGAAGGAGAGAAGCCTCAGAGCTGAGATGCCAGGAACGATGCGCCGTGTCACCAGTGAGAGTGGCCAGCTGTCAGCAGGGCTGGACGCAGAGGCTCGGCCGTGCCAGGCTGCGGTGCCGGCCAGGCCTGCCTGTGGGAGCCCTGCTGCACTGGGCCTGAGGAACTGTGCCTTCTGCCCTGGCGTGGTGGACCAGGTAGCTTCTGGGGTCATGAGCTGAGGCCAAGCAATCATTATCTCCACATTACAGATCAGGAAATTGGGGCCTGAAGAGGGGAAGTGACTCTCCTGAGGTCACCAGCTAGTAGGGAGCAGAGTCCGGCTTTGGACCTGGATCCACGCCCAGAGGTAGGATTGCTGGATCACACGGTAGCTCTATTTTCAACTTTCTGAGGAAGCTCCAAACTGTTTTCTATAATGGCTGTACTAGTTGACATTTCCAGTAACAGTACACAAGGGTCCCCTTTTCTCTACATCCTCCAGGCCTCTCAACTTAATGTATCTACCCAGAATCCCCCGCTCCAGCCCCACACTGCCCCTCACCTGCTCTTCTCTGCCTCTCCCCCCACTTCTCCAGCCTCCGTCTCTAGGTGTGGGCTTTGCCTCCCTGGCCTGGCCAGGAGGTGGAAGTGTGTAAGCTGTTCAGACCCTGGGCCTTGACGTCAAGCTTAGTGCCTAGTTTCACTGCTATCGAGCACAGAGTTTGCAAACAGTTGCCCGGGGGGCTGATTCAGCTCACAGTTCTATTTCTTTTGGCCCTTGTGGTGTTTTTGTCCTCTTTAATAAAATTTTTTCTTTTAGAACAGATTTAGGTTTGCAGAAAAGTTGCAAAGATGGTCCAGAGAGTTCCCATAAACCCCACACACAGTTTCTCCTATTATTATCTTTAAAAACATGGCAGTTAAAAAAAATGAGACTATTCAACAACAACAGCAACAAAAAGGTAGAAAGAGAAAAGGCAAAAAAATCCAGCCGTCTGCCTTGCCCTGAAAAATCGGAAGATCTGGCCACACTGGGCTCATACGGGTCACAGCTGTGATGGGACTGGGCTCCCCAGACCCTCCCAGGCTGCCCCTCACACAGTGTGTGTGCTGGCACTCACATCTGGCCCGTTTCACTCACACACATTCTCTGCCTGCCTCTTCTTGGCATTTGAGCCTGGGATCCTTACTTAAAAGCACTAGCAGTTTAAGATTCTTGAACCACAGAACCGCAGAGTGTTAGAATTAGAGTCTCAGGTACATAGGACTATGGAATCTTAGAATTTGTTCACTTATTTAATGAATATTTTCTGAATGTCCCCTTTGTGCCAGGCTCTGTGCTGGGTGCTGAGACAATTCTGCAGGTCGAGAATAGATTCTTAAAGCAGGAGTGGAATCAGGATCTCAAGAGGAAGAGCCTCACTCAAGCCTCCTGTCTGCCCAGGCTTCATCTACTTTCTGCCTAGTGCCAGCAAATAGGGACCCCGCCCAGACAGGGCAGCACACCAGGGGCCTGCAACCATCGGGAACTGCAGAGTGCCCAGGAGCTGCCACCAGGAAGGCGTCCTCACCCTACCTTTTCTTGCTGGAGGAAAAGCGCAGGTGTGCACGTGCGCGCGCACGCGTGCGTGTGTGTGTTGACCCCAGCAGGGAAGTCTTAACTCTCTGTAGCCACTTGAAGTTCATGCTCTTTTTCTGGTTGGTTTCAGCTTCCCAGTTCTCCCAGCACAGGCAGCCAGGGTGGCACAGGGGAAAGAAAGAACACAGGAGCAATGCAACAACGATAATATGAATAAACAAGGCCACCATGTGTTGAATAATTACTACACGCCAGACCCTGACCCACTTGTTCATGGGATCCTCAAAAGAACCCAGTGAGATTGTTACTCCCCGTCTTAGAGATGGGGAAACTGAGGCTAAAATAACTTGCTCAAGGCCTCACAACGGTCAAGGGCTAGAGCTGGAATTCAAACTCATGCCAGTTTGACTCAGTCTGTCTTTGCTCCTCTGTGCCACTGTCTGGCCCTCTTACAATTCTGTAAATTGAGGCTAATTACAGTGCTTAACTCACTTCTTCTTGTGAGACAGAAACAAGATGATGCACGGAACATAGTAGGTGCTCAGTAAGCAGTAGCTGTTGGTATTAGGATTGTGGTCGGTCCCAGAGGGGAGGCTGGCTGGGGTTCCCGCTTCTGGCCCTGCCAGTCCGGTGAGTGAGGTCTGCACGGAAGCTGATATGTGTGTCGGGTGGTGGGGTGGGGAAGCTGCTGTTTATTTATTCCTCACCTGCACTCTGCTGGAGGGATGGAGAGCATGAGAGAGGAAGGTCAGTCCAGTGAAGGTGGATGAGCTTCAGACACCTCTGAATGACTTGTGATTTATTCATTAGCTCCCTCGAAGACACCATGCCTGACCCCTCAACCCATTCCTGAATTTTCCGTATCTAGCCAGGCAGTGTTCCTTGACTGGGACAATTCCAAGCAAGGCTTGCCTCCCAGCACCTCTGAGGGGCAGGGATTATTGTGACTGATTCACAGATGGAGAAACCCGGAGGCTGCTGTGCGGACCTGCCCTCTCCTGATCTGGGAGAGGCTGCATGTGGAGTCCCCAGTGGTGGGTCTCAGAGGAGGGCGCATCCAAAGGGGGTCGCCTGGAGAGGTGGACAGCCCTGGGCTCAACTGAGTTTCCCTGGCTCTAATCTCAGCTCGGAGTCTCTGAGTGACCTGCTAGGACTCTGTTTCCCCACCTGACAATGATGGAATGGGACCAGATGATCTCTACGGTAGTGCTCTAGATTGAATAACAAATAGACAAGAATGAACCTCAGGCTGGAAAAGGGGATTAAACCCTGTTGAGGGGGACTCAGAGTCCAGACGGGAGGAAAATAAGAACAGGGACCTTCTCCCTAAGGAGAGAACCTGCAGAGGAGAAGGTGGGGAAAAAGTTAACAAGGATGTCGGCAATCGCGGAACACGGGGCAACACAGCTGGCATCCTTTATGTCCGAGTCCCCCAGCAAGCCCGAGATGCAGGGGCAATGACCCCACTGTACAATGAGGAGGGTGAGACCTGAGGGGGAAGCAGCTCTGGGGGGGTGGGACGGGGATGCAGGGCCAGGAATTCGAACCTGGGTCTCCGCCCAGTGCCCGACATGCAGGGCAGGGGCTCAGAGGATGGGCAGGGCCTGTCCTGGGGCCTGGAGAACTTGGACAGGTGTGTTGATCCGTTTCTTTCCACACAGAACCACCCTGAGGTGTGCTGTTTGGCTCGGGAGGTGGTGAGGGCCCTATCTGTGAAGGGGGCAGGACCAAGACAGCTGCGGCCGCAGTGCCCCTGCCTGTCAGGACTTGGAACCCCAGGGGCTCTGGGAAGATGACAATTCACACACCATTCTCAGGCTTCTCAGCATCTCCGGTCCTCACGACAACTTCTGCGGGGTACATGGTGGTGCCCCACTTTACACGGAAGCAAGCTGAGGCTCTCAGGGGTGAAGAGATGTCCCCAGGCTCGTGCATCCTGGAAATAGGGGGTCCACCCGCAGGACCGCTGGCCCCAAGCCCCCAGTCAGCACCTCTGGGGTCTCATGTTGGGACAGCAGCAAGACTGATGCGTGTGTCTGCAGCCGGCCCCGCTCTTCCCAGCTCTCCCACCCGAATGGCTGGGCCAGCAAGTGTTTTATTACTTAAATCAAATCCAATAAGTATTACCCCTTTGGCTGGATATTGAGAAATTGCCTCAGCCACCAAGGTGGAAGGTGAAAGAGGAATTGCTGGAGAAGAGGAAAAAAGATCAGCCTGACAGCGGCTGGGTGGACCGGGATGCAGAGAAAGACCCAAGGCCGAAGGCTGGCCAGGGGTCCGGGGCAGTGGGCTCCCAGACCAGCGATCCTATCACTGACCCCTGGGTGACCCGGGCAGGCCCGTTAACCTCTCCAGGCCTGGCTCCCTCCTGGGTGAAATGGCTCTGGCCATGCACAGCCTTTGGGTGGCTCTATTTCTGGAATTTTCAGGGACACTGACTGCTGGATCCTTTTACCTCCCCTCTCCTCCCAGCCTTTGCTCCGCCGGTGGCTCTGCCGGGAGCCTCTTCCCCTCCTGTAGCCTGTGTACCCCTGCTCGTCCTCCTGACCCCAGCTGAGACACCACTTCCCCTGGGAGGGCCCCTGATGCACCCACGTTGGACTGTCTGCCCTGCTCTGCCCACTGCCCATGCCCCCTTCCCAGGGCTTTGAATCTGTCCTGCTCAGAGGAGTGTCCCCAGTGCCTAGGACAGGGCCTGGCATATAGCAGGTGCTTAATAAATGAATGACATTTACTTATGTATTGAGTACCAGTTACATGCCAGACCTTAACTGGGTGCTGGGGATCCTGTGGAGGAGGGAGAACAGGACCCCTGGTTCCAGAGAACTTCCCCTCTGGAGGCTCGGGGGGAGGATGGGAAAAAAATGGAGACATTAATGTGACAAGTGACAGAGGGACCAGGTGGGGGACATATGTCTTGGGTCAGGCCCAGCCTCTCTGAGGAGGTGAAGGTGAGCTGGAATCGGATGGACAAAGCTGGGGGTCAGGGGATGCACAAATGGAGACTAGGGTGACCAACTGTCCTGGTTTGCTGGGTCCTGAGGGCTTCCTGAGATGCAGGACTTTCAGTGCTGAAATTGGGACAGTCCCAGGTAAAACGGGATGAGCTGGTTACCCGAATGGAGACACTGGCCCTGCCTTTGGTGAGCTTGGGTGGGGTGAAGCTGACAGACCCAGAAGCAGCCACTGTGAACACGGTGGAAAGGGCTCACATGGAGGCACTGTGAGCAAGTGCTTTAACCACAGGAACTCACTGAATTCTCACAACAGCCCTGCGAGGAAGGCACCACCATCCTCCCCATCTTACAGATGCAGAAACTGAGGCCCAGCACAGTTAAGAAGCTTTCCCAGTCACACACTGGGGAGGGGTAGAGCCCAGATTCACACCCAGCCAGGCTGACTCCTGGCACCGAGCCTGTCACCACCCTGCCCTGCTGCTTCTATGACAGTGACAGCTACGACAGCTGATACGTGCCGAGATCTACACACAGGCATGGGGCCAAGCACTTACAGAACTCATCTCATCCAATCCTCTCCTCCACCCTCCAAGGTGGCCATTTTTCACCCCATCTTTTCCTTCGCATCTTTTGCCCCAAGAACAGATGGGAGGCTGAGGTCCAGAGCAATCAAGGGACATGTTCCAGGTCACCCAGGGCACAAGAGGTAGAGACAGGACTCGAGCTCAGGCCCGGCTGAATCCAGAGCCTGTGCTGTCGGTGACATGGGCACCTGACCCCAGTGACAAGTCCTGACTCCAGGACTCAGCATCCAGGTGATTGGGAGGGAGGCCGGAGAACGCTGAGTGTGTTATGTGCTTCCTTTCACGGGGAATCTGCATTTCAGAAGGGCTTCTCTGGCAGCAGCAATGCTTCCCCCATGGCTCCCCACGCTCATGGTAGAGACCCAGGCGTCTGGCAGGTGGGTGGCTACCAGCCAGCCAGAAACCCTCCCCCTCCCAGAGATGCTGAGTGTGGCCCCTGAGCTGATGGTGACACTCTCCCCAATTGGCAGACAGAGACGGAGGGCCCTGGGCTGGGTTCCCAGAGAGAGGGAGACGGCTATGCCCGGCAGATGCTCTAAAGGAAAGCACAAGGCCTGACTCCTAGGAGAGAGCCCAGGCCACAGACAAACACAGGGACACTGGTGATGTGTCTGGGTGACAGTAGATGATGGGGAGCCTAGGGGTGTGGTCAGGTGGAAGCAGTGTTTCAGCCTTGGCCCGTGCCTGATGGCTGGTGGGTGGCTTAGGAGTGAGTGCTAACCCAACAGCTGCACAGCCCGAAAACTGTGAGAATAACAGGGTTGAAGTGGCAATGTTGGGAGGCGGTGGAGCATGTGTGGCTTTAAAGGCCATGGACGTTGGGATGGCAAGCCATTGGTGGACTGTAGCAGGGGAGTGGCTTGTTCTGCCGGTGCTTTAGGGAGACGTGGCTTTAATCTGGACAATAGGCAGGAGGGGTGGGTACTTCAAATAGCCCCTCTCGTCACTGAACCCAGCCGTGACTCGGCTCAGAGCCGTCCATGGGGCGCAGCCTGAGGAGGCTGGGTGACGGGCTCAGCGCGGGCAGATGGAGTCTACAGGGCCTGCTGAACCTGGATGCGCAGAGCTGGGCCTGTGGGAGAGGTCAGGGCCCCAAGGGAGGGCTGGCAGATGGCTAGTGATAGGGCAGGGAAATAACCCCAGTCAGAAGGGCTGAAAAAAACAGGCCTAAGCATTCACATCCAAACTGAGTTCACACAGTTGACTCCAGGGGGCTGGAAGATTTGTGCAAAGCTGTGACCTTGGAGGGACTTTCTGGCCAAGGACCACCCTGCCCTTCCTGTTCTATCTCCCCTTACTGATCTTACCAAACCCCACTTTTCTCTATGCTCCAAAGATGCTCTGGGCTTCCCCACTTCCTGGTTGTTCCTCATGCTGCTTCTTTCACCTGGAACATCCCTCCCTCGCCCACAGCAGTGTCCTATCCCCTCTGTCCGTCAGAATGCTTAGCCTCCTTCAAACTCCAGCTCACATGTGACCTCCCCCTGCCCCGCCCCGACTCCTGCCCAGGTCCCCCATAGCTGCACATTGCCTCCCTCTCCTCTGCTCAGGGTGGTGAGTGGAAAGAGCATGCAGGGGGAGCCAGGCAGGTGGGGTTTGCACCCAGCTCCTCACTGCCCAGCTGTGTGACCTTGGGTGAGTCTCTTCCCCTCTCTGAGTCTATTTCCTCCTCTGTGGGATGGGGGAGGTGACGCCCACTGACCAGACTGTTGCCTGACTCTCAGTGAGGCACCCAATAAATGCTAACTTGATCACTCTCCTTAAGATAGTCGTTTTGAATTATGGTTTTCTCTGGATAAATGTCCAGGAGTGGGATTGCTGGGTCATATGGTAATTCTGTTTTTAGTTCCATACTGTTTTCCATTGTGGCTGTATCAATTTACATTCCCACCAACAGTGCAAGAGGGTTCCCTTTTCTCCACACCCTCTCCAGCATTTGTTGTTTGTAGATTTTTTGATGATGGCCAATCTGACCTGTGTGAGGTGATACCTCATTGTAGCTTTGATTTGTATTTCTCTAATAATTAGTGATGTTGAGCATTTTTTCATGTTTTTGTTGCCCATCTGTATGTCTTCTTTGGAGAAATGTCTATTTAGGTCTTCTGCCCATTTTTTGATTGGGTTGTTTGTTTTTTTGATATTGAGCTGCATGAGCTGCTTGTATATTCTGGAGATTAATCCTTTGTCAGTTGCTTCATTTGCAAATATTTTCTCCCATTCTAAGGGTTGTCTTTTTGTCTTGTTTATGGTTTCCTTTGCTGTGCAAGGAAAGTTTAAGTTTAATTAGTTCCCATTTGTTTATTTTTGTTTTTATTTTCATTACTCTAGGAGGTGGGTCAAAAAAGATCTTCCTGTAATTTATGTCAAAGAGTGTTCTGCCTATGTTTTCCTCTAAGAGTTTTATAGTGTCTGGCCTTACATTTAGGTCTTTAATCCATTTTGAGCTTATTTTTGTGCATGGTGTTAGGGAGCATTCTAATTTCATTCTTTTACATGTAGCTGTCCAGTTTTCCCAGCACCACTTATTGAAGAGGCTGTCTTTGCTCCATTGTATATCCTGGCTTCCTTTGTCATAGACTAGGTGAACATAGGTGGGTGGGTTTACCTCTGGGCTTTCTATCCTGTTCCGTTGATCTATATTTCTGTTTTTGTGCCAGTGCCATACTGTCTTGATTACTGTAGCTTTGTAGTATAGTCTGAAGTCGGGGAGGCTGATTCCTCCAGCTCCCTTTTTTTTTTTCCCCCTCAAGATTTCTTTTGCTATTCGAGGTCTTTTTTGTTTCCATACAAATTGTAAATTTTTTTGTTCTAGTTCTGTGAAAAACTCCATTGGTAATTTGATAGGGATTGCATTGAATCTGTAGATTGCTTTGGGTAGTATAGTCATTTTCACAATATTAATGCTTCCAATCCAAGAACATGGTATATCTCTCCATGCACCCCAATGTTCATTGCAGCACTATTTACAATAGCCAGGACATGGAAACAACCTAAATGTCCAGCAACAGAGGAATGGATAAAGAAGATGTGGTGCATATATACAATGGAATATTACTCAGCCACAAAAAGGAATGAAATTGGGTCATTTGTAGAGACGTAGATGGACCTAGAGACTGTCATACAGAGTGAAGTAAGTCAGAAAGAGAAAAACAAATATTGTATATTAATCCATATGTGTGGAATCTGAAAAAATTGGTACAGATGATCTTACTTACAAAGCGGAAATAGAGACACAGACGTAGAGAACAAATGTATGGATACCAAGGGGGTAAGGGCAGAGTGGGATGAATTGGGAGATTGGGACTGACATATATACACTACTGATACTATGTATAAAATAGATAACTGCTGAGAACCTACTGTATAGAACAGGGAACTCTACTCAGTGCTCTGTGTGGACCTATACGGGAAGGAAATCCAAAAAAGAGGGGATATAGGTATACGTATAGCTGATTCACTTTGCTGTACAGTAGAAACTCACACAACGTTGTAAAGCAACTATACTCCAATAAAAATTAAAAAAAAATGTGACAACCTTAAAAAAAATAAGATAGTCTTTTGTTCATTACTTTTGTCCTGCAATCTCTCTGACGATAAAATGAACTCCTACAAGTAAAGACTCTTCTTCGGTTCAGCACTTATTTATGAAGTGTCTCCCCTGCACAGGCCAGGTCCTGGGCCCCAGGGATGACACCCAGAGCCCCACCTCTGCCCTTGAGAAACATCTGCATCCTTCATGATGCCGTGACCTGATCGTAACTGGAGTTCCATGGGGCCCAGTCTCAATTCAGTGTTGTACCCAAAGAAACAGTCTGGTGACCAACAGTCATTTAAAAAGGAATTCCTATTTTACTCCCATTTTCTGAAGAAGACTCCGGGGAGGTGGTTTGTGCTCCCACAATTTCTCAAGGCCCCATTCCTCACTTTCGGGAAATTGCAGAGCCTCTCACAAGCTGAAGCTTGCAGATCTCTCCAGCCCGCAGCTTGCAGAGCTGTTCTGTCTCCTTTCCTCCCCCCGCTTGCATCATGTAGAACCATCACCTCAGTCTTGGTTTCACCTTTGGTTTTCTCCCTATTGTCAATTCTCCTGGCTCTGCTTTGTAAGCGGGCTCACATACACATCAGAAACCATCTTGCAAAGATAACATTCTCGTTTAGAGGGCAGGGAAGGGGGGAAGCTGGGTGGGTAAAGATAAAATTCTCGTGTGTGTGTGTTTGTGTGTATGTGTGTAAATGGTTGCAAATAAGTATGCACACAATAATAAACCCTGTTCCTGCCATAGCAGGTTATCAGTAAGTGCCTAGGAGAGTCCCTGCCTCCCCGAGGTACTGTGGTTCCATGAATTTTAAGATGTCAGACCTCAAGGAGGTGGGGATGAGTTAGAAGCCATCACTCCACCAGTGCCTCTAAGATACTACCAACTCCACAGCCACGATAGAAGCCAGACCACCAGACAGCAGTCTCAGGTATGCCACTGCCTGCTTCTTCTCAGAGGAGAGAGGAGGACCCAGTTCACTGATGCTCTTACCCTGACAGCCCTACTCCCAGCTCCTCAGCTCCCAGGTGCCACCTTGTTTCCTGTATCTTCCCCCAGGACCTCTGAAGGCTGCAGCCAAATCTGTGCCATAGACGTGTGTGTGTGTGTGTGTGTGTGTGTGTGTGTGTGTGTGTTGGGGAGAATAGGCACCACAGCTCAGCCTGCAGAGCAAAGGGCCAGAGCCATTGCCTCTGAGTAGAGCCAGATGCCTCCCTTCTCTCAAAAGCCCCTCTTTTATTCATTCAACACACGCTTACTGTCCATCCCTGGTCCTGCCCTGGGGTGGACACTGGGGCCCTAGAGGGAATCCCACCTTCACAGTCTCCGGTCTGGATGGGGAGGCAGGCGGAGACACAGACCATCTACACAGACCACCTAGGATGATAAGGACTCCAGAGGCATGAACTTGGGACGGGAACCCAGAGGAGGACCTCAGGTTGAGTCTGGGGATGGGAGAGGTTGATGGGTGGGCCTGGGGGAGGTTCCAGGCTGCAGTCACAGGCTCAGCTCAGATCTCATTCCCTCAATCATGCATTTTGTATTTCTTGTGCATGAACTATGATGCTGGAGAGACAGGTGACCAGGACCCAGTGGCTGCTCTCGCGGAGTTTGCAGCCAGCGGAGGAGAGTTGCACTGGATGGATCACTGCCCACATCTTTAATTCATCACACGTGGGGCAACTAGACAGCAGAGGGCTTTTTTTTTTTTTTTTTTTTTGGCGGTACGGGGGCCTCTCACTGCTGTGGCCTCTCCCGTTGCAGAGCACAGGCTCCGGACGCGCAGGCTCAGCGGCCATGGCTCACGGGGGGCCCAGCCGCTCCGCGGCATGTGGGATCTTCCCGGATCAGGGCACAAACCCGTGTCCCCTGCATCGGCAGGCGGACTCTCAACCACTGCGCCACCAGGGAAGCCCTGAGCAGAGGGCTTTGATGCTCTGAAAGACACGTGATAATATGGACTTGACCTGCTCAGGGAAGGGGAGGAAGAGCCACCGGGACCAGGAGGGCGATCTAGGCAGAGAGAAGGGCACCTGTAAAGGCCCTGTGGTGGGCGGGAGCTGGTGTATTCTGGGAGACTGAGCAGAGGCCCTAAATGCTGGAGGGCAGAGGGCACAGAGTGGGGAAGCCAGACATAGAAGGAGGCTGGGGAAACAGGAGAGACTTGGCTGAGGGCGTCTGGGGGAGCCTTCCCGCCCGGGTCCCACAGCTGTCGTCCCTTCACCAGCCACGTGTCTCAGGGCATGCTCTCTCTGTGCCACGACTGCGCTGGGCACTAAAGGTCCTGGGGGTGAAACAGGAGTGACTGGGGCCTCTCTCAGCCGCTCCCAGCTTCTGCCCGCTCCAGCCCCTGACCCTGCTCTGGGCACTTGCTCTTGACACTCAGCTGACCCCTGAAGGGGCCCTGGTCGGACAGTCAGAGGATGGGGGTGCTTACGCTGAGCATGCCACTGGGGACAGGTGACTTCACCTGCAGATGGGAAGGTGATCGTACCCCCTTGCGGGCTGGTTGTGAGGAATAATTAGAGCGGGAAGAGGATGGGGCCATAAGCCCAGCTACGGGGCCTCTGCCACCTTGTTCAGCCTCTCCTCCTGTTACAGGGCCCTGCTATTCTCTGGAACAGCACTGAAGGCGCCCCGAAGCAGAATGTGACCCCTCACACAGCGAGATAAAACCATCCCCGTGGATGGCTGAGCCGCGCAGGGCCCACAGCGGGAGCATGCGACCCGGTGAGGACACCGTCTGCTCCTCAGTCAGATCAGACTCCTACACTTAAGGGCGAGGTGGCCGGCATTACCTGCTGGAGGTGGGCTAGTTCCTCGCTGACCCCAGGGCCTAGCATATTGTTTGTGCGCTGTAGGTGCTCCAGGTTGCCCCTGATATTTGAGGGACGGAGACCACACCTCATGGAGGCCCTCGTTCCTAAATATTTAAAATGATAAATCAAATCAGTGAAGTGGAAATAGTATATATTCTATTTGCTACCTTGACAAAGACAACTTTATAACAACCTGGGAGACCAGGTTTGATCTGAAGTTCTTGGGGTTCCAGCCCAGATGTGGAGGTGCAGAGAGAACCTGCCTTGGCGCCCCCGGGCCCATCCTCTTCTCTTCCTCTCCCCAGGTCCGCCCCACAGCACAAGGGTGTGGATTCCCCAGCGCACGTGTTCAAATTCCTTTCACGACCCCCACGAACAGCTGCCCCTTGGCGCCCTTCAGGCCTGGCTTGCTCACCCCCCAGCCCAGTGTGTCCACCCTCAGCAGCACAGGCCCAGGGAAGAGGCCCACCTGGGTCAGGAAGTGGGCTTCAGGCCACTTGGATGGGGATTTCTGGGGTCCTAGGTATCCAAACTGTTGTCTAAATCAGGGGCTAGTCTCCAATGAGCACATCCTTTTGGCTACACATGTGCGTCATCCTGTGAGGAGAGGCACGGCTAGAGGAGGGACAGAGCAGGGTCCTTTAATGTCTGGGGTTCAGGGTAGGGGGCCTGTCTTGTCCCCGGTCTGAGGGTGGTATGAAATCAAGCCCTGCTCCACCTGCCAGACTGTCTGCCTGGTTCTACAGTGGGAAGGAACCAAGAGGCTGGACCAAGTCATTAGGGAGAGGGAAACTCACAGACTCCATGCCAAGGCCACGGACAGAGGTCCAGAGACAGGACCATTTGGGCCTGGAGCCCCAAGGATGGAGTCAACCAGAGAAAGGACCTGGGCTCTATGGAGCTGTACAGGTTTGAGGGTGCAGCTGGGGCCTTAAGGTGGTGACAGACCTCGCCAGACCTCTACCATTTCCCTGCAGGTCATGAACAGAAACAGAAGTCCTGAGCACCAGTTAGGAGCAGGTAATTACAGACAGCTCCACAGCAAAGCTATTCAGCCTGCACCGTAATGGCCCATCGACCTTGCCTGGGTTTACACACTCTCACTCAGCTGTATTTTACACCAGAAATGAATGCTTTTTTAAAGAGCTATATCTTTCCAACAGTATATGAATTTCCTAGATTCATCCCCCTTAACAGATCATTCATAAGAATGAACGTCTTGGGGCTTCCCTGGTGGCGCAGTGGTTGAGAGTCCACCTGCCGTTGCAGAGGAGACGGGTTCGTGCCCCGGTCCGGGAAGATCCCACATGCTGCGGAGCGGCTGGGCCCGTGAGCCATGGCCGCTGAGCCTGCGCGTCCGGGGCCCGTGCTCCGCGGTGGGAGAGACCACAACAGTGAGAGGCCCGCGTACCACAAAAAAAAAAAAAAAAAAGAATGAACGTCTTAGCTCCTCTGCTATAACAAAAGGGGGCTTAAACAACAGTAATTTATTTCTCACAGTTCTGGAGGCTGGAGGTCTGAGATGGGGGTGCCAGCATGGTTGGGTTCTGGTGAGGGCACTTGTAGAAGCCTGCCTTCTTGCTGTGTCCTCACAGGATGTGGGGAAAGAGAGAGTGTGACCAAGCAATCTGAGGTCTCTTCTTAAAGGGACACTAATCCCATCCTGGGCACCCCGCCTTCATGACCTCATCTGACCCTAATCACCTCCCAAAGGCCCCATCTCCTAATACCAGCACACTGGGGTCAGGGCATCAACACACGAATTTTGGGCAGGAGTTAATTAAGTCCATAGTAATGAACAAGGGTTACCTGCATATAAAAGAAAAGAAAAAGGAGAAAAGGTAACATGTAGTGGAGAGGAAACTGCTTTTAACATACTGTGGCTTAAAAGGAGGAGCCATGTGTCCCTGAATAGTTTTTACCGACTCCCTCACACGTGGGGAAAGCTTGTTTGTTCATAAAGGCAAAATGCAAGGATGCTGGTATGTTTTTGCTCTTGTCATCGGTTGGGTAGAAGATATTGTTGTTTTCCGTGAAATTTTCACGTGAACCGGGAATCCTTCTCCACATAGAGCCAGACCCACTTTGTCAAAGCTGGATGGGGATGGAGAGAGGAGGTGTCAGGGGCAGGAGAGGGACAGCCACAAACCTCCCACATGGGATTCTGGAAGGGACACCGGGTGTGAATGATAACTTTGGGAACAACCCTCCTGTGGGTCCAGGGCTTCATAAGAGGCCCCTGCAGAGCCTGCAGTTCGGGGTGACGCTGGCTGCCTTTGATGGAGGGTGTCTTCTGTGCAGACGCTGTGCCAGCACTTTACGAGGATTGTCTCTCTGAGTCCTCAGCTCGACTTGCAGGGAGATGCTATCATTATCTCCATTTTGCAGGTGAGGAAACTGAGACTCAGGGAAGGGGCGGGGCTTGCCCAGTGTCTCACAGCCAGGAGGCAGGGGAGCAGGACACAAGTCCCAGGAGCCATGTCCCTGGCTGGGGCGTCCTGGACAGGTTTGGGTGGGGAGGGAGCCCGCTCTGGCAGGGACCGTCCACCTGCCAGGCTCTGGGCTGGGCCTGTTGCCTATTTCAGGGTCTATTACTCCGAGCCGCAGTCCTGGGGGGTGTTATTATCCCCATTGCCCTGCTCAGAGCAGCGAGGCCAGTGGCCCAGGGTCACAGAGAAGCGCGTGTGGAGCAGGGCCCGTTCCTGTCTGCAGTCTGCTCTGCACCCAAGAGCTCATCCTGGCAGGAGAGCGGTCCCCCGGGTGCAGCACCCACCCGGCGCCCTGCACATCCTCCCTCCTGTGACCCGCCCCCAGCCCTGGGTACCACCTCCTCTGCTGCTGCCCAGCCCTCCTCCCGGGCTTGCTCTGCCTCACAGCCGCCTGCTGACCCCACCACGTCACTGCAGTGTCGCTGCCTGGTCTGAGAGGGACCCTGCTGTGGGGAGAGGGAGAGGGCCTGGCACATCCCTTCCAGGCAGCCTGAGCCTTTCACAGGGGTCTCCCGGGAAACGGCATACCCGGGGGAGCGTCCAAACACAGCCTCTTAAGAGTGAGACCTTAGCTAGCATGTTGTCAGAGGCGTGATGACCTAGTGGGTACAGAGGTGGTAGAGAAAGAGTCCTTTATCCTCTGTGGGATTTGGTCCAGCTCAGCCCCTGACTTGCTGTGTGACGCTCTGTCAGCCTGTACTTCTGCTCCCGATTCCTACGTGGGTGTAGTTTCTCCCACATCAAGCAATTTCCCAGCACTAGCTCAGTGTCCTACAATTCAACTCAGTTCTGACACTATCTACCTAGAGATAGTCTCAGATCCTACAGAGTAAAGGCTCAGTCCCACGAGGCTGGGTCCCCTTTGCCGGCCACCCCGCACGCACTTCAGACTTCAGTGGAAAGTCTAGGCTGTCTCCTGTGCTTCTGACCTACTGGCTATAAATCAGAGGTTTCCACAGCATCCACCTTGGGTTTGATTAATTTGCTAAAGTGGTTCACAGAACTCAGAAACCAGTTTACTCACTAGATTACTCGTTTATTGTAAAAGGATATAACTCAGGAACAGCCAGATGGATGAGATGCATAGGACAAGGTAGGTAGGAAGGGGCACAGAGCTTCCATGCCCTCTCCAGGCGCACCACCCTCCCTGCATCTCCACGTGTTCACCAACCTGGAAGCTCTGAACCCTGTCCTTTTGGGTTTTTATGGAGGCCTCATTATGTAGGCATGATTGATTAAATCATTGACCACTGAGGATTGATTCAGTTTCCAGTCCTTCTCCCCTCCAGGGAGGCTGGATGGGACTCTAACCCTCTAATTACATGGTTGGTTCTCCTGGCAACCAGCCCCCATCTTTAGGTGGGGTCCAAAGGTTGCCTCATTAGCATAATAAAGACACCCGTATTACTCTCATCACTTACAAAATTCCAAAGGTTTTAGGAGCTCTGTGCCAGGAATGGGGATGAAGACCAAATAGATATTTCTCATTATAAATCACGGTATCACACAGACACTGTCATCATAACGCTGTGTGAAACACCCCCTGAAGGGTGTAGCTTCCAGCAGTGGGCACTTGCTCTTCTTGTTCATGGGTCTGTGGACTGGCTGGGCAGCCTGTCCTGGGTTCTGAGTTGGATGCACTTGGCTGCAGACCTTGGGCTGGGTTTTGGCTTGCTCCATGAGCCTCTCGTCCTCTGTTGTTTTGACTCCTACTCATCTTGTGTGAAACTTACAGGACTTAAGCTACGATAAGTAGTTCAAAATGGAGTCACAGTGGCCAACGTGAACTCTATATTGGATGTCTTAAATGCTCACTGTGGGACTGCGAGTGTCTTCGAGTGATGAACTAAGAGTATTGCTTTAGATAAGAAGTTTGATGGATCACGTACATCACTCAAACAGAAGGAGAAGCTGATAGAATCAAGACCTCTCCTGGGGTGACCATCCGTCCTTAAAAAGAGACCACGAAGCTGAGTGACTTGAAGGCTCTTCGCGGGAGGACCTGACTCCACGCTGCTGAGAGATGCTGCCAGACTGATGCTGCCAGAGGCCCTGTCGGAGCAGAAGGAGGCTTTCCACTCCCACTTGTTGCGAGACCCATTGCTGGACTGGAGACCGCTGCTCGTGCTGAAATACCTCCATCCAGGACTTCTCCTGGAAGCGGTTTGTTACCCCTTTTATCCCTACTTTGATTAACCCATGTTGCGTGCTAATTGTGTGCAGTAAACCGAGTGATTCATGAATAGAATATTGGCTACTGTGTCGTATATCTCCAGTCCTGTGATTGTCACGTGCCCTTCCCGCTGGGCCCTGGGACAAACCCCTGTGGATCAGTGGCTCCTGACGGCGTGCTCTGCTCATGGAAAATGGCACAGGCACAAGAGGCTGAGTAGAAACACGGGATGCTCCTTAAGGACTTGGCTCAGAATTGCCACCTGCCACATCCACTGACGCTCTCTTGGCCCAAACAGGTCACGGGGCCAAACTCTGCATCACTAGGGCAGAAGGCCGTGAACATTTGCCGAAAAGAATCCAAATGGCTGCAGACACTTTGAACAATCACTCCCCACCCCTAGACCTGGGAATCCCTTCTGTCTAGTTATGGAGTTGGGTTATGTCCACAAGCTTTTCTATCCCCAACTCTCTGTAAAAGGACAATCAAAATGGAACTGGCATTGCTAAGAGAGCTCTCTAAATAGAGCCGGGAGGCCATGGAGGGAGTGAGACTTATGGACGTCCCAGTTTGGATGGAATCTGACCTTTTGACCACTTATTGTCTTATCGAAGGCACCCAGAACATCCGCCCAAGGTTCCAGAAACTCAGGATACTTATCGGACACTTACCCTAAAATAACTCATGACAGCTGATCCCTTGAGGACAAGTATTTCCTTTCTTGTGTCAGGGTCGATCATAATTCTTTCCAGACAACTTAACCTCGTGGCATTGCCTCTGTAAGCCCCTGACTCTTTCTCTTCCCCGGGAACACTTCAGGTTTTACCTGAATGTGTGTCTCCCGAACTGCGGTTCTTCCTAAGACCCCCAAATAAGCTTTTTCTTATTTGTAGTCTTCTGTGTCTTCTTGGTTGACACCCCACAAGAGTGGGGTTTGTTACATTTCCTCAATCCAGGGCCGCCCAATCTCCCACGGGGTCGCAGAGCCCAGTCGTCGTGAGCTGGGGCTCGGGTGTGGGTCTAACAGCCAGGCTGCTGTTTCGCTCAGCCCTTGGGCTCCCCACACACCTGGCACCGCCTCCTGCCGTCCCCCTGTTCACTGTCTTATCTGAGCCCTTCCCTCTGGGCCTCCCGGCTCCACTCAGTCCCACCTGGTCCTGCTCCCTGAACACCCCCTCACAGCCAGGGTCACTCCTTGAACCCGTGCCTGGTACAGCCTTCTCAGCTCCAAATCCCTTTCATCTTTGACTGTGACTCTGCCCTCTCCGTCACCGCCCCCATAATTCCAGCCTTATCTGACCCAGGTCCAAGGGTCTCCCCATCCCAGGCCCCAAGATCAGCTGTCTTCATTTTAGGCTCCACAAAAAAGGAGACTAAAGCTTAGCCACGGAATCTCTGCAACTGTGCGGGGTTTGCTCCTCCCCTCCCCCCATCAGGGGCAGGGCACCTGCATGCGGACCCTTCATTCCAGGCTGTGGTTGCAGTTCAATTGCTCTCCCACAATCAGTTCTTCCCTTTCTTTGCAGCGCCTGCCTCTCTGTCTAATGCCCCCTTTTGTGTTGCCGCAAATTGTTTCCAGTTCCAGCAAAGTAGGTCTCGTGCTTTGCAGGGATGGCTTTCCACCTGCTTTCCCTCCCTTCCGGCCGGGCACCGAGTCCTCACTGTCTGAGCCACAGAGGAAGGGTGGCATGGCACCTTGGAGGTGACAGAAAGGTCTCTCCCTGTGGCCATAAATGTCTCTGCCCACGAGGTCCATGAATCAGCGCATCAGGCCCCCTCCCCCCATGTTCACAGATAAACAGGTGCCCATGTTCACCGGAAAGGAGCCGTGTGATCCTCACGGTAACGACACTGATGGTAACTCGTGATCATGGAGTCCTTCCTGTGGGCTGCGGGCCGAGCCAGGTTTTTTCCAGGCACCATCTCTTGGTCCTCCCTGGAACTCTATAAAGTGGGTGCTACGACTGTCCCCATTCCTCAGATGAAGACACTGAGGCTTAGAGAAAAATCTTTGCCAAGGTCATGCAACTAGTTAGCAGTTGGGCAGGGAATTATCCCCAGGGCAGTCTGAATATGGCTACATCATATCTACATCACACCATGTGGGCAGTGCTGAACCAGCCCCCTGGAATCCCCACATGCCCTTACACCAATGCACACCTCAACGTGTACCAGGAAAATACTTGTTGCTTCGCTGATGGGCAACATCCCTGTGTGCACCGATGAAAAGCCTCCTTGTGCACAGGGAGGTGAATGTCCCGTGAGCACTAGTGATGCCCTCTGTGAACACAACGGGTGTCGCTGCCCATGTTCTGGATCCAGCAGGTCGTTAGGCTCAGTGATGAACCTGCTTTCAGGTAGCCCTGGAAACAGCTTCCAGGAGCACCGGACTCCAAGCCCGGGGGGCTGATTGGTGAACCGCTAACTAATGAACACTTTCTCCAAGTGCCCTCCTCGCCCACAATAATGCTGACCCCAGAGGGGTCCACAAGCCTCTGCTCCTTCCTTCCTCCCCTTGATCTCATTTGCCCATTTTTAAACCCTCTCACGCCCACGGCCTGGCTGGGGGAAGCCGGCCTTCCTCAGCAGCAGGGGAAGGTAATTAACTGTCGTCATTCCAGCTTCATCAGCTCCAGTGTGGGGAAGGCTGTCGTGATGGGAGGAGCCCAGGTCTTGTGGATGTGAATTATGTGCTCCCAGCACTTTATCACCCTCGGTTACTAGCTTATCTTTATTCATTCTGACAAATTAAATTAGCATTGTCTTTCCAATCTTGTTCTCTGGGAGGAAGTAAACAACAGAGGCCAAGAGAGAACTGACCATAATGCAGGTGTTTGAGCACCCTGTGTCTTAAAGGCCCACTTGCCCTGGAAAATACCAGAGAACAATATCTACTGGGGAAGGGGTATCACATCAGCAAAATGGGCCCGATCTTAGCATTGGCATGAGAAGCACAGGCCTGGGTTCTGGAATTCTGGGTGATGGCAGGCATCAACCTTGACAGAGGGCTTTGTAATTTCATCCCAGCAGCATGAAGATATAGAGAGTGGAGAGCAAGCCAGTTGGAGGCAGTTTAAGATTCTAACCTGTGATGACCTCTGAGGCAACCCCTAGCTGTGATCAAAGGACCTTCCACTCCAGGGGTTGCCAAGCTGTTTCTGTACATTCGCCTGTGAACTTGTTAAAAATACAGATTCCTGGACCTTAGCACATATCTCTCTAAGATCATAGCCTGGGATCTGCATTTCCCCAAAGCTTTCAGGATACTATCTGAGTCAGGTGGTCTATAAATCAGAGTTTGGGACTCACTCCTCTAACACTAATGCTCCTAACTTTTGGAGGGGGGGTCCCTGACATAACTGGTGCTCATCAATATCCAGCTCTCCTCCCCTTCCTGGGCACATGGAAGTCTTCCCAGCTTCCCTTGCAGTGAGGTGCACCATGTGACTAGTTGTGACGAAGGAATAGTGAGTGGAAGTGATGTGTGTCATGTGGGCTGCAGCAGGAAGAGGCTCCTGGAAGGTGTGCCAGCTCTTTCTTCTTTGTTGGAGATCATGGAGGCAGCATGTTGAGAGAGTTGAGGTATAAGCTCAGAGCAGCCTGGATTGCTGAGTCAACCCATGTGGGACCCTGGAGAGTCACCTGCCCCACAGTGTAGTTCATGACAGACAAAGAGATAAACTCCTAGTCAGGGAGATTTGGGGCTGTTTGTTACTAAGCATAATTCTGGCCTGTCCTGACTAACACAGACCTCTTTGAGAACCTGGTAAAAACTATGGATCTTTTCTCTAGGAAAATATGCATTTATATATGGTCATAAAGTCTAAGCTAGCTTCTTGGGGTCCCTTTGTCTTCTTCAGCTCTAGGAATAATTGGCTCAAGTCCCTGACAATTTCATACTCTGTGGCCTGACTTGTGACAATGGTGGCATTCCCCTCCTTTCACTGCTCCTTTTCCCACCCCGCTTAATTGATGGCCTTTGGGAACTCCAAGCTCTTCTCTCTTGCTCATGCAGAGCCATCCAGCTCTCTGCTCCTACCCGACCTATGTAGGTCCAAACTTATCCAAGTGGCTAGGAGGGTGAATTTTATCAGCATCTACCCTCTTGAGAAGGTGAATGCTCACCATCCCCCCATCTCTATCTCTCACTTTTTTGTTTTTGCGGTACGCGGGCCTCTCACTGTTGTGGCCTCTCCCGCTGCGGAGCACAGGCTCCAGACGTGCAGTCCCAGCGGCCATGGCTCACGGGCCCAGCCGCTCTGCGGCATGTGGGATCCTCCCGGACCGGGGCATGAACCCGTGTCCCCTGCATCGGTAGGCGGACTCCCAACCACTGCGCCACCAGGGAAGCCCCTGTCTCTCACTTTTAAATACTCCAAGGTCTGGTTCAAATGTCACCAACGTCTCTCCTGACCCAATTAGAATGACCTACCTCTCCCTTCCCAGGACCCCCTCACTCTTATTGGCTATGTTTCACTTTCTGCCTTTATTGCTGTATTTTTCAGACTTTCTTAATGAGAGGAAGTTCGTGCTTGGTGAGCACCTGCTCTATGCCAGATTTTGTGTCAGGTGCTTTATCAGCGTCCACTACTGATTTTTTCATCAACCTGAGAGGGAAGCCCCATTCTCCCCATTTCACAGAGGCGGACGTTGAGGCTTTGAGAGGTCAGGTGACACCATAGTCATGCAGCAGTGAGGGGGGCTGCCTACCTCCCATGTGGGGGTCCCTGGGGCAGGGGCTGTGTCTTGCCCATGGTGGGTACCCACAGAGGTTTGCTGAGGGGATGTGGGTTGTACCCACCTCTAGTCCTTGTGACTCAGAAACCAGCAGTAGAACCAAGCAGCTCTGAGGCCGGGGCTTGGGGTGCAAATGCTGGGCAGGTCTCTGTTCTTCTATCAGGGAGTCTGGTTCAGGGTGAAGACAGGAGGGACTTCCTTGGCGGTCCAGTGGTTAAGACTCTGAGCTTCCATTGCAGGGGCACTGGTTTGATCCCTGGTCAGGGAATTAGGATTTCACATGCCGTGTGGTGCAGTCAAAAAAAAAAAAAAAAAAAGGGTGAAGACTGGAGGAGAAAGCCTTGTTCAATGCAGATGCGCCCAGAACACCTGGATGGAGGCCAAGCGTGTCTGGGAGGGCTGGATCTGGGAGGGTGACTGTCTCCACTCCGCTGACAGTTCAGGCTCCTGTGAGCTGAGTCAGGAGGTGGTGGAAGAAAGAGGGCTGCAGGCAGTGGAGGAGAGGCGTGAGCTCTGAGCATCTGATGCTCTGGGCGCTGCTGGCTCCTGCCTCCTTCCAGCTCCCTCCCCTCCAGCTTCTCTCATGACCTCTCCCCATCACTCTCTCTCTCTATTATCCTCTTCTCATTCTCTCTTCTTTCTCACTCACTATGGCCTTTTCTATCTCCCTGACCCGGTCCTCTTTCCCTCTGCCTGTGTCTATTGTAACTCGCCTCTGTCTCTCCATATGGCTGTCTGTCTGACTGTCCATCTCTGCCTGGCTGTGCATCTCTAAGTCTCTCTCTCGCCCAGCCTCTGTTTCTTTCTGAGTTTCACATTCTCTCTTCATGTGAGGGTGTCTATAACTGTGTCTTTGTAAATGTGTTGTGGGCTTTTGTACCTTTCAACCCGTTTCTGTATGTTTCTATCTTGATCTTCCTGTGGCTACTTCTTATTCTTTGTTTTTCCTTCCTTGTCTGAGTCTGCTTTTTCCTCTTTTTCTCCCTCCTCTTTCTCTTTATTATCTCATTTCCACACATCCCATCTCTCACCTTGTGTGTGTGTTTCTCTCCTTCCTTCCATGTGAATGTGTGTGTGTTTATGTGTGAATGTGTGTGTATTTATGTGTTTGTGAACCTGGTGTCTGTGTTTCATAAAGGCTGCTCGATATTTCTGTCTCTGTTTCTCAATGAGCCATTTAATTTCTCTCTCTCTGTCTGACTTGCTCACTCCTTCCACCTCATATTTGCTGCTAATATTAACACGGGAACCTGAGGGCCTCAAGTTCTGAGGCAGCAGAAATCAGTTTTCGGCAGCAGGCAGCTCTCGGCTGATCCTCGGGGAAGGAACATGTTGCAAATCCCAGGGGGCTCCTGAGTCACCTTGTCCACATGCGGTGGAAAACGTACTGGACTCAGGGCCAGAGAATCAGAGCTCAAGTCCTGCCTCTTCCACTTCTTGTGTGACCTTGGGCAAGTCGCTCAGCGTCTCTGATCCTCGGTTCCCTCATTAGTAAAATGTGCCTGAGGGGCACAACAAATAGAGGAGGAGTCAGGACTCAAAGGCTGCCCGGGCGTGGCCTAAGACCCACAGGTGTACGCTGGGTGGAGGAGCCGCTGGTGGTTATGAAGGAGCTGTGGAGGCTTCCTGGAGGCGGTGCCGAGACAGGCTGCGGGGCACAGGTGGCAGGTGCTGTCGGGGGAGGGCAGCAGCTGCCACATTGGATGGGGTGGAATGCACTCTGAGGACTAGAAGGGACCAGAGAGGGTGAGCAGCTTGCCGAAGTTCACACAGTGAGTGAGGAACTGAGCCAAGCCTGATCCTGAGTCTCCAGACTCCAGACTGCATCCTGTACCATCTAAAGCTGTGAAGAGAACAGGCTCTGGAGTCTGACAGAGCCAAGTTCAAATCCTAGCTTCATCACAGAGCCATTGGACCAATTACTCTGTGTCTCAGTTTCCCATCAGTAAAATGAGGGGAATTATTACCTTCTTCAAAGGAATATAGTGAAAATTAAATGAGATAATATAAAGTGCTTGGAACAGCTCCTGGCACGTCATCAACATTTACTAATGCTTGGCTGATCTTTTTATTTGTGTCCATAGTTTTACTGTCATTATTATCATAGCACTGTGGTTAAAAATGTAGACTCTGGAGCCAGATTGGTTTGAATCCCAATACTGTCACTTAACCAACTACATGACCTTGGGCAATTACTTAACCTCTCTATGCCTCAGTTTTCTCACCTACAAAATGGGGATAATATTGATATCAACTTTTTAGAGTTGTTGGAAAGAGTAAATGCATTAATATATGTAAAATACTTAAAACACTGCCTGGCACATAGTGGTGCCGCATCACCTCAGCATCCTCACCATCACCCGGTCTTGAATCAGTGAAGGGTAGATTTTCTTTGCTCCCCGTCATGCTTACTGGCCCCTCCTCTGACTGTTTCTCAAAGAGCAACCCCCCCTCCCCCTTCCTGCCTCTGCACCCACTGTGCCCCCAGCCTGGCCCTCAGGATGAGCCTTTGTTGGTCTGTAAGGAGCAGACAGAGAAAATGTGGTGTTCTGGACCCTGGGCTGCTGTGCAGGGGAGGAGTGTAAAGCTCTGAGGCTGTTTCCAGCAGAGGAGGGGGTGGAGCCAGGGGGACAGGGGTCAACTAGGTCACCAGTCTAGTCAGTGCTGAGGGGAAGAGAGCTAGAGTGTGAGCTCCCACTGTGTGCCAGGTGCCCCATGTAAATTATTACATTTATTCCTCTCACCCTCCCAGAAAGTGGCTCTTATTTTCCCATATCACAGATGAGAAAACTGAGGCTCAGAGTGGTAAAGGAATTGCTCAAGGCCATAGCAAATCAGCAGCAGAGCTGGGATCTGAGCACAGCCTTGTCTGACTTAAGTGCCTGGCACCATGCCTGGCATGCAGTAGGTGCTCAATGGGTGTCTGAGGTCCCTCCCCAAAAGCCTCTTCCCAATCCAGGGGCCCCTTTAGGGCACTGACCTGGTTCTATGTTTAATATCAGAGACAGGGAGTGTTTCCTTTCTTTGAAAATTACCATTTGAAGCCAGAGATTTGCTGGCTTCTCTGAGGACACCCAGAAGATCCCCAGCAGGGCTGAGACCTATCAGGGTGAGGGATGCAGGCCTTGAGGACCTGGGTCTTCCTTCTGATCGCCCCCGTTCACAACTTTGGAACCTGGAACCCATCTCTTGCTTTCTCTGGGCCTCAGTTTCTCTTTCCATACAGTTACAGGGGCTTGGACTGGATGGTTTTTTTTTTTTTTTTGTAGTACGCGGGCCTCTCACTGTTGTGGCCCCTCCCGTTGCGGAGCACAGGCTCCGGACGCGCAGGCGCAGCGGCCATGGCTCATGGGCCCAGCTGCTCCGCGGTATGTGGGATCTTCCCGGACGGGGGCACGAACCCGCGTCCCCTGCATCGGCAGGTGGACTCTCAACCACTGCGCCACCAGGGAAGCCCGGACTGGATGGTTTTTATTTTAATAATAACAGTAACAGCTGGTACTCACTGAGCATTTGCTATAGGCTTGCCCAGCACCGAGCTCTCTACCTGTGGTATTATCCTACTTCCTCTTCCAAAGGTGTGATTTATCATCCCATTTTTTAAATACTTTTTTATTATGGAAAATTTCAAACATACACAAAGTGGAAGGAGTAGTGTAATAAGTCCCCATGAATCCCTCAATTAGCTTCAAGAATTATCAATACATATCATCCCATTTTATAGACAAGAAAACTGATCCCAAATGGTTAAGTGACTTGAGACCAATACACCCCAAAGCTTGTCTCTTTGTCACCACAAGCCCCTTCCCATGAAGTGGGAGAACCCTCTGTGAGCCCTAATAATGTTCATCTCCCCTCTGTCCACATTCACACTGAGAGTGGATCTGTTCCTGGGTGCAGAGTATGAGTGGGAGAAGGAACAAGGTCACTGAGCTGCCAAGGGGCGGGGGAAGTCACCAAAGGAGGGGGCCTGGTGTAAAACAAAATTACCCGCCACCCAGTTCTACAAGGCTCAAGTCATTAGCCACTGCCGTCGCTGACCTACAGGACACCCTGAACGGAATTCAAGACAAAGAAAAGGATGAGGTACTCTGTGCTTTAGAAAAATAGGCAAGACAGGCCCTTAGATCGATATATTTCAGGAAGAACTTTTTATGAACCCAGATTCTTGCATCCTCCCATACTGAGAAAAGCACTAAAATCCTTAGCTGAGATATCTGTTCCTCGTGACTAGCAGTGACCTTCTACCGAGATGTATGCTGGATTGCACATACTCCTTAGCTAAAATCACATATATACTGGCCTCTCCCCCTGCCTCTTTGGGGCAGTTCCTCAGAGCTCTCTGAGAGGCCGTCTCCCAGGCTTTAGTCCCCAGTAAGAACCCTGAATAAAACTGAAACTAACAGCTCTCACGTTGTATGTTTTCTTCAGCTGATACCAGGTGGGCGTCCTCAACATCCAGCGCTGACTGCGGAGCAGCATCCCTCCTCCGTCCCTCCTCCATCCCCGTCTCGTAGGGATGCTAGCGATGCTATGCCCACCTTCTGTTCTGCAGGCCTGCTCAGCTCAATAGATAAAATAAAACAGTGGGAGACGGTGTCCCGGGCAGATCTGCCCTAGACAGTGAATCCGTGTGCGGGGCCAGATGGCGAGCCCCCTCCTGCTGAGTCATGGGGTCTCCTGCAGGGAAAGTAGAGGGTTCTGTCCCCTCAGGCACCATCATCACAGACAGGACTGTCACCTTCTTGTTGTTCATCTCTGCTACTGCTGGCAGGCAGGGTGGGTGGCTGAGAGAACAGGCTCTTCGGGGAGGCTGGCTGGGTTCTAATCGGGCTACACAATTTGCCACCTGTGGGGCCTTGGGCAAGTCACTGCTCACCTCTGACCTGCTCATCTGTAAAATGGGGGCATCAGCAGTTGTGTTAGGAGGGTTCAGGGGGATAATAGCTGTGCGAAGCACTTTGCTCTCTACCTGGCCCAGGCAGTGAGCTGGGTGTCAGCTTATAGGATTACCAACCAGCTAACCCACCAGATACCTTCCAAACTGGCCTAGCTCTAGGCCCCTCAAGCAGCAATGCCTGGGGCAAGTTCCATGGGCAGGGGGGGCAACATCATTCTCTGGGCCCTCCTTGGTGCCAGGCATTGGGGTGGGGGAGGGGCTCTCACACTGCCATTTCATCCCCACCATAGTCCTATGAAATGGGCATCACCATCTTCCTTTTACATATAAAGGGTCAAAGCCATGGGGAGGATCACATAGTGTGGAAGGGAGTGAATGTCAGAGCTTCGCTCCCAGATTTGTCACCCCAGGGCTTTCTCTGTCGATGACATCCTCAGGGCTGCCAGGGAATCACATCTGACATCAATGGGGCTCTGACTCTGCTGAATGCCCATCCCATGGGTAACTGACCCCTCACAACCAGCCTATGAGGGGTACCGTTATCTCCCCATTTTACAGATGAGGACATTGAGGCTCAAGAGGTTACGTGGCTTCCCCAGGACATGGCTGCTCAGGGTCAGAGCCAAGATGTGAACTGGTGCATCTGACTCCAGAGCCCATCTACCCCTCTAGGCCTCCAGGGAGCAACCATCCCACAGCAAGCACCACCCCCCCCCCCCCCCCCCCCCCAACTCCCAGCACCCTGGAGACCACAGGCAGTAGAGGATCAGCCATTGAGTCCCTGGGGCAGGACTCTAACCTGGGTCTGTCTGACCCTGGGCAGAGACCTTAACCCCAATGACCCCAGCCCCCAGAGATCAAGCCTTGGGCAGGCCTGACCAGGGCCTGGGCCTGAGCCTGAGACCAGGGCAGAGCCAAGGCTGGCTCCTGTCTGACCACAGGGACCTTTACCTGGACAGGGATGTCCTGTCACTCCCATCTCGGCCTTCTGTTTACCGCCCCAGAGGGGGCTGGGCACAGGCTGAGCACTGGGGCCAGAGACCTGTGTAAGCCTGGACGAATCACGGAGCCCCCATGCAGGGCCAGTAAGCCCCTCCCCATGGGATTGTGGGATGTGAATGAACGTGCCTCACCGAACTCCTCAGCAGGTGGGTTAGTGATTCCGCCCTGCTGGACTGTAGTGAGGTCCAGATCCCACGCTGCACGTGGGGAGCCTGGCCAGGGCCTGGCACTTACTCCGGGGTAGCAAAGTGGGTCACTCTGTCCTCTTGCCTGGCCTGGGTCCCTACCCTGGGCCCAGACTAGGGAGACCCTCGTGGCCTTTTCTCTACTTTGCTCCTGGCTCCTGTGTCCTTGAGTTTCACGTTTACCTGAACACCAAGGTGAGGTGGACTCTGGCCTGTTGGACCATCCAGGACATGGGGGTAACTGAGGTAGGGAGCAGGGGTGCAGGGTGCTGTGGGCAGCATGGCTTCGGGGCTGTGCTGATCACCCTGCCCCTCATCACCCCACCCCTCCCTCACCCCCCAGCCTTCTCCCTTCTCTTTTTCAGTCCCCAGGGTGCTGTGGAGTCTCTCTCCACTTCGGAACTTCCTGCTCCTTCCGCTTGAAACTTGCTCCCTTCACCTCCACCTCCCTTCCCAAAGGCGCCTTCTCTGGGCTCCACAGCCATTTGCCTCGCCACCCCCCATCATAGCACTTAGACATTTTGTGTCGCTGCTGGTCCATTCACCTGCCTCGTCCACTATGCTGGGGGCAGAGACTGTGGCTGTGTCACAGCTGCATCCTTGGAAGCCAGCCCAGGGTAGGATGAATGAATGAATGGATGGATGAAAAAAGTCACCATGGCTATCTTCCAGTAAATATTTCATGAATGAAGGAACCGCCATGATCATTCCTTCAAATATTTAGAGCGCTGCCATGGGAAAAGGGGATTCAGGCTGGGTGGCCCAGCAGTTGTGCCTGGGATGGAAGAGTAAGGCTACAGGGACAGCTTTCAGGTTAGTCTAGGGAAAGGCTTTCTAACAGTCAGGGCTGCCTCCCTGTGGTGGGTGACTTAGGGGAGTGGGTGTCCCATCACAGGAGGTGTGTAAGCAAGGCCTGGTCATGAGGCCGGGTGGCAGTGCCCTGAGAGGTATTTCAGTACCGGACTTGGCAACCACAGCCCACTTCCTGGGATGATGCAGAACATCTATGGGCGGTCCCCTTTCCCCTGACTTTCTGGTAGGGAGGACACAGGGGAACATCTCCCTGGAGACTGTAGAGAGCTGAATGGGGTGCATAGCTCCAGTGGCCTGGTGAGCGCCAGACATTTGGCTCCCAAGGCGGAGGTCGGGGAGGGGCGGGGCCGAGGGCCATCACAGCCTCTGGGTGGGAGCTGGGTCAGAGAAATTCTGGGTGTGAGTCCTGACCAGCCCTGGCACTCCCCTTGCTGCTGCCCTTGCACTCACCACTGTCACTCTTTCAGCCTGAGCTCCCCAGTCTGTCAAAGGAGAGGTGGATTCAGTCCTCCCCAGGAGCCAAGAGGACCAGCTGCTGCTGTGTGCCCTTGGGCAGGTAGCTTGACCTTTCTGACCCTTTGCTTCTTTGTCAAGAAAGATGAGATAATGGCAGTTGCCCTCCCCCATCCGCAGGGGCATTCTGGGACCCAAGTCAAACCTGCGAATGGGATGTCCTTCATTCATTCTGTCAATCCTCGTTGTGCACCTACTATGTGCTTTGAAAAGTCTGAACTATCATCCCCATTCCAGCTACTGTGTGTGTTTATGTATGCTGAGGTGACTCCACTTTGCCTCCCTGTGCAATGGGTCCATGACCCCTGCTCCGTCCTGTAGCTGAAGGTTGTCCCCCAGCCTTCCCCCCACTTAATCTGCAGAATTAGGATGAGGATTCGTGCTCTGAGAGCAGACACAGCTTCCTGGGAGTGGTGTCCTTAGTGCTGTTCAGGGAGCACAGCCCCGAGCTCTCATTAAATTCTTCACTCCAGCCTCTGTATTTCAAGAGGCCTCAGGAAAACCATATTTCATGAACGAAACATCAACACGTTTATAGGAAATAAACAACTGAAAGCAGTCCTGGCTTTCTGGATGAGGTGATGGCTGCACCCGAAGGGTCCTGCTTCCTCTGGATGCTTCCCTCGGGAAGCACAGCCCAGATTCTACCCGATAAATCTTTCCCTGAACGAGGGGCATTGTAAGAGCCGCGTTTACTGAACACCCATTGTGCGATGGTTCATGGGCCCCCAGGGGCGGTGCTGTGATCACCCCTACTTACAGAAGGGGGGCTGAGTTACCAGAGCTGGGGGGCGGTCAGGGTGGTGGTGGAGTGACGATGGGGCAGAAAAGGCGTCAGGGAGGAGGGAGGGCGCCAGGCAAAGACAGGGATTCACAGTTAATTTTCCTTCTTTTTCTCTTTCTCATTCTGTCTCTGTCTCTGTGTGCTGTCTTCTCTCTCACTCTCTCTTTCATCTTTCTGTCTCTGTCTCACGCACACACACGGGCACACACACACTGCCACACACACACTCTTCCCCGCTGGCTTCTGGCCTCTCTCCCGGCTCCTTCCCGCTGCCTGGGCGCCTGGCCCTTCTCTGGGCAGCGGCTCAGTGGCTGGTAGTGCTCCGGTATCTGGCTCCGGTCCAGGCACAGAAGCAAAGCAGGAACCCCTGAGTGTGGGGAGAAGGGGGCAGAGAGCCAGGACCCAGCAGGAGGGTCCCCGCCTGAACCTGGCGGAAAGGTTTGGTTTTCAAAGATTAGGCATGCTGAATGTTTTAATTTTAAATGTTTTCTTGTTCCTTTTCACTGGCTGGTACCTCCTCCCTTCCCGGGTCATGAAAAGACATTCCGTCAAGAGCAAAGAGGTGATGGAAGAGTGTATCAACCCCCACCGGCAGTGATCGCGTTTCATCCTCACGTGGCCAGTGAGGTCGGGTCCTTGTTCCCATTTGCAGCCAAAGAAAAGAAGGCTCAGAGGTGGGATGTGAATTGTTTGAGGTCACAGTTTCATTCCACTAGAAAGTGACCTAGACTTGCCTGACCCCAGGCCTTCCTCTTTCCCTTCTGTCCCGTGACAGCTCTGAAATAAACTCTGTCTTTTTGATTTTTTAAGACGGTGATAATCTGCAAAGCGCGTTGGGAAGGTCTGGGTGGGAGGCAGGGAGGTACTGGCCAGCACATGGAAGGAAGCCGGTCCCTGCTGTGGTTACTTCCTGAAGGCAGTGGTGACCAGCTCCGGGGCTGATAACCTTCCTGAGGACAAGAGGCAAGATGAAGCATTGACATCTGACTTCCCTGGGCTCAGCCAGAGCTGTCTCCAGCCTCCTGGAAGGTGACCAAACTCTGGAACTTTCTCTTACCCAGAAAGCCCTGGTCACTCCCTTTACTAAGAGCAGGAAATCTCTGAATCTCTCAGTGACTTTCCTTCTGAGGGCTCATGGAGTCTTCAAGCTGCTCCTGGTACAGCACCGCTTGATGCAGAACCTGCTTCCCCACCCATGGATGAGTGAGCAGTCATCAGACTCCCCAGTGCCAGGACTGGGGGCTCCAGAGGCCGGGCTGAGTGTGGTTCACTCTCCATAGGGATGCTCTGGGTGGCTCTGGGGACTGTGGGGAAGTGGCTGTTGGGGGACAGTCCTCGTCCTCCTGTGGAATCCACAGCTGATTCCCCCCAGCTTCCCCTGAGCCTCCTTCTAGGGTCTCACCGGGCAAATGCACAGAAAACCCAGATCAGGGCTAATAAGGGCTATCACATGTGTCACCATGAGGATTCAAGAGCCAGAGTGTCTGGTCCAGGTCTGGCTTGGCCATTACTAGCCCTATGACCTTGGACAAGTTACCTAGTTTCTTTCTGCCTCAGTTTCCTCATCTGTAAAATGGGGGTAATGGTTTCTTTTTCACAGGCTTGTTGGGAGCAGTATATAAATTCCTGCTTGTGAATTACTTAAAGCAGTGCCCAGTACTTAGGTGGTAAATGCCCACTAATCAACAGTTGTTGTTATTATTATTTGGCACTGTTTTTTTATCTTTGAATTTTTTTATTGTTGCAAAACACACATAATGTAGAATTTACCATATTAATCATTTTAAGTGTATAGTTCAGTGGTATTAAATGCATTCTTAATGTTGTACACCCCTTACCATCATCCATCCCCACAACTCTATCTGGTAAAACTGAAACTCCATCCCCATTAAACGACATCTCCCCATTCCTCCCTCCCTGCAGCCGCTGGTGACCCCGTTCTACTTTCTGTCTCTATGATTTGACTACTTGAAGCATCTCATCTAAGTGGAATCATACAGTGTTTGTCTTTCTGCGACTGGCTTGTCTTTCTTAGCATAATGTCCTCAAGGTTCATCCGTGTTGTAGCATGTGTCAGGTTTTCCTTCCTTTTTAAGGCTGAATGATATTCCACCGCAGGGATAGACCACAATTTGCTCATCCATTCACCGGCCAGTGGCCAGTCGGGCTGCGTTTTGGCTGTTGTGCGTAATGCTGCCGTGGGAGTGCAGAGAGCTCTTCCAGACCCTGCTTCCAGTTCTTCTATGGCACCGCTTTCTGAAGCACAGGTTGTGGGATGACAGCTACAGGAAGAAGCAGCTAGAGCTTCTGGTTTTCATCTCTAACACGTCTAAGTTTAGGGCTTGGAGCAGGAGAGGACATCACCATCTGGAGGGACAGACTCAGTTCTCTGCATCCTACTGAGCCACGCTGAAATGTTCCCATTGCATCTGGGGAGCAGGGATGAGGATGGTGCCAGATGGGGCCCCCAGCGATGAGGGAGGGAGGCGGAGGGGCACAGAGAAGAGGCGGCAGGTAGCTGGGCAGAGGGGCCCCGTCCAGTCCGCACACCTTCCTCCCATCGAGTGGACCAGCCTGCAGCGGTTCCCAGCGGCTTTCCAGCGGCTGGGTCACTGGAAAGAACACTGGGGTCCAGCACGTCCCTCATTTTACAGACGAGATATCCGATGTGAGTGCTTTTTTCCACACCACCAAGCCATTAACTCAGTTCCGACACTATCTCCCTGGAAATAGCATCAGATCCCACAGGTGAAGGGTTCGTGCTTACGACTCCCTGCCCACCTCACTTCAGATGCCAATTGCAAGTCCAGGTTGTCACCTGTGCTTCTGACCAACCGCCTATAGATGGGAGCCAAGACCCCCTCCTCAGATTTAATTAATTTGTTAGAGCAGCTCACAGGACCCAGAGAAACATTTTATTCACTAGATTACCCGTTTATTGTAAACAGATATAACTCAGGAATGGCCAGATAGAAGAGATACACAGGGCAAGGTGCGTGGGAAGAGACTTCATTACATAGGAGCGGTGGATTACATCATTGGCCATTGGTGATTGAACTGAAAGTCTAGCCCCTTTCCCCTCCCTAGGGGTTGGTGGGGGCTGGGGGAGGGGAGGGACTGAAAATTCTAACCCTCCAATCGCCTGGTTGGTTCCCCTGGCAACCAGTCCTCATTCTGAGGTTAACCTAGGTGCTTTCCAAAGGTCACCTCCTTCATACAACAAAAGGCACCTTTATTGCTCTCAAAGCTTAGGAAATTCCAAGAGTTTTAGGAGCTCTGTGCCAGAAACAGTGCATGAAGGCTAAATATATATTTCTTATAAATCACAGTATCTCAGGCTCCAAAGAGGAAGACCCTTGTCCGAGGTTTCGCAGCAAATTGTCATACAGGCTGGGCTGAGACCTGCGAAAGAAAAATAAAAATGGAGTTAGTATTGCTAACAGAATTCTCTAAAATGAAGCCAGGAGACCATTGAGGAAGTGTGACCTATGCACGGCTCAGTCTGGAGGGAATCTGACCTTTTGACCACTTATCCTCCTAACGAAGGCATCCAGAACATCTGCCAGAAACTCAAGAAAATTAGGGGACCCTTACCCTCAAACAACTCGTGACAGCCCTCACTTAAGGACAAATATTTCTTTTCTTGTGTCAGAGTACAGCCTTGTGGCATTTTCCTTAATACGCCCTTGATTCTCTCTCTTCCCCAGAACATTCTTTCGGTTTTAACTCAATCTCTGTCTCCCAATTTGCAGTTCTTAAGACCCTAAATAAACTCTTTTCTTTTCTTTTTTTTTTAGATGGTTAATATATATATATATATTTTAATTAATTAATTAATTATTGGCTGCGTTGGGTCTTCGTTGCTGCGCGTGGGCTTTTTCTAGTTGCAGCGAGCAGGGGCTACCCTTCGTTGTGGAGCACGGGCTTCTCATTGCGGTGGCTTCTCTTGTTGCGGAGCACGGGCTCTAGGCACGTGGGCTTCAGTAGTTGTGGCTCGCCTGCCTTGGCAGACAGATCCTTAACCACTGCACCACCAGGGAATTCCTAAGCTCTTTTCTTATTTGCAGCCTCCTGCTTTTTTTTGGTTGCCAGGCCTCAGGCTTCCGACTTCCTGTCCAGTGCTCTTTCTGTTCAGAGCATCAGAGAGACAGGAAGCTGGGTGGGGCAGGGCTGACCCCAGGGCTCCTCAGAGGTCTGTGGGGGGGAGCTCCCTTCTGAGCTGGCCCTTGTCGGCTCACTCTCACCACGCCGAGTGGGTGGATTACCCCTGAGTGACAGTTCCCAAACCCCCTCCTCGGGTTCCCGGAGGCCCAGAGAGGGCCAGGCTGGCCTCAGAAGGCACAGCATGGAAGCAGCAGTGTGGGGACTTATCCCTCAGCTGATCCTTTCATTTAAAATCTTACCTAGAGCTTCGGAGCAGAAGCCAATTTTATGTCAGCTTTTGTGTCTTGCATAAACCATGCCCACACACCCATCGTCTTGGAATTATTCTCACACCTATTTTTGTCTACAGGGCCTCAAGGCTCCTCCAGGCTCCACGGCCTCTCCTCCCACCAGCAAGCTCCCTGTATTGGCCGCGGTGTGGCACAAAGTACCTGCACTATTTATTTCCTAATAAAAAGACAGCCTGGCTGGCCCGGTGGGAGATTAAAGCAGAGATTTACTACGAGCTGATTAACCATAAAACCACAGGTTAAATCAATATTAGACGAGGAGGGGGAGGGGAAAGTTAGCAGAGTGGGGTCACATTCACACAGGTGACTGGGATTGCTGTATTCCACCCAGAGGCGGCTGAGAGGGGGGCCTGGGCCGGATCGGGCCCCTCTCGCTCTGTGACTCCAGGCATGTGCCTTCCACTCTCTGGACCTCAGATTCCCCGTTTATCTATATAATACTGAGACTGGACCAGGAGCTTCTTGCTTGGTGCAAGTGAAAAGAACATGGTCTTTGACACCAGATGGGCTGGGGCTTGGAGTCCAGTGTCCTGCCGTGGCCTTCAGCAGGCTGAGTTTCCTCCCCCTGGGGAGAGTGGTAATAAAGGTGATGACAAAAATAGTGATAGCAAACATTTACGGAGGGCTTACCCACACTTAGAGAAACACCATTCGTTCTAAGCCTTTCACATGTTTTGAATTGCTGAATCCTCACAACAACGGTGTCTGGCACCATCATTGTCTCCATCTTGCAGAGGGTGTGGGTTTCCCAGTGAGGTTCACTTGTGCCGCAGGGAGCAGATGCCTGGCGGCTTGGTTTGGTCCTGCTGTGGGCTGTTTTCTGCCAGCCTCAGCCTGTGGGGCCTCAGCAAACTCTTCACCAAACTTCAGTGGCTCCAGCCACACCCTCTCCAATGAAGTCTGAACCACAGCACTGGGGGGTGCAGGAGGAGTGGTTCTTTCAAATTAGTTTACTCCTTGAGTAGCCTGCCTCAACTCCATAGATAGGTTATTTCTGTTAGAGTTCTCTTCACTTCTTAGCAGTTCATCCCATTACTAGCCATTCATTCTTTACATTAAATTTTCCTGATAAAATTCTGTGATCCTATTTTCTGTCTAGGTCCTGATTGATATAGAATCGGTACTGGAACAGGTCTCAGGATATGGACCGGCAAAGATGCTATTTTTTTAAACAACCCTTTACAAATGTAAAACTATTTTTAGCTCATGGGCCATACAAAGATAGGCCATGGGCCAGACTTGACACACAGGACATGGCTTGCCAATCCTTGTACTAGAGTGACTGTCCACTGGAGAAAAGGAAAGACTCAGGCCTTTTAGGAATTTCAGATACTGGCTATGAATTGATGCTAAATCCTGGGGACCCAACATGTCACTGTGCTCCACTAGTCAAAGTGGGGATTTACAACCTCCAGGTGATAGATGGGGTCTTATTTCAAGTTCGTCTCACAGTGGGCCAAGTCTGTTATTTCCCTAGTTTCCGAAAGTATAATTGGAATAGACATACATAACAACTGGTAGAATTCCCACTTTGGTTCTCTGGCCCAGGAAGGGTTAAGAAGAAGTTCTGGAACTTTCCCTCCCTAGAAAGGTAGTAAACCCAAAGTGATAATGTTCCCTGTAGGAGGCGGTGGTGGTGCAGATTGCAGATTAATGCCACCATCAAAAACAAAACACTAATTCAAAAAGACACATGAACCCCAACATTCATAGAAGCATTATTTACAATTGCCAAGATATGTAAACAGCCTGAGTATCCCTCAACAGATGAATGGGTAAAGAAGGTGCAGTATATATTATATATACAATGGAATACTAGTCAGCCTCAAAAGAGAATGAAGTTTTGCCATTTACAGCAACATGGATGAACTTGGAGGGCATTATGCTAAGTGAAATAAGTCAGACAGAGAAAGGCAAATACTGTATGATATTACTTATATGTGGAATCAAAAAATACAACAAACTAGTGAACATAACAAAGAAAGAAGCAGGCTCACAGATAAAGAGAACAAACTAGTGGTTACCAGTAGGGGGAGGGCAATATAGGGGTGGGGGAGTGGGAGGTACAAACTATCGGGTGCAAGATAGGCTCAAGGATGTATGTGCAACACGGGAAATATAGCCAATATTTTGTAATAACTAAACGGAAAGTAACTTCAAAATTGTATAAAAAATAAACAAGCAAACAAACAAACAAACCCCCAAAACTCTTCTCACAAGAACTTAAAAAAACTTGAAAGAAACAGGGGTGCTTTTAAATAGGTGTGTTAACTAATCTGATCAACTTGTTCAGAAGTTAGATGGATCTTGGAAAATGACTGTGGATTATTGTAAACGTAGTCAGGTAGTTTTTCCAATTGCAGCTGTTTTCCCAGATGTATTATTTTTGCTACAGCAAATCGACATGGTCCCTGGCAATTAGAATACTATTGGCTTTGCTGATGGCTTTTTCTCTATACCAGTTTTGTAAGGTCCACCAGAAGCAGTTTTCTTTGACCTGGCTGGGCCAACAGTATACTGTCAGAATATTGCCTAAGGGGTATGGCAAGTCTGTGGCTCATAATGTAGTCTTGGCTGTCTTGACATTCCACAAAGCATCACACGGATTCACTTCCATCTAACAGAAAGATCATCTATAAAGCTGCCACTTTTGAGTGGGAACCTAGGAAGAGAAGTCTCTTCAGTAATTCTAGGCTACAGTGCATGTTGCTCTATCCCTTTGGCCTTATGATACAACAGATCCAGTAATATTTAAAGTATCTGTGGCAAAAAGGGATGCAATTTGGAGCCTCTGGACAGCACCAATTGGAGAATCACAGTGCAGATCCCTAGCCCTTTGTAGCAAATCCCTGCCTAGCACTAGGGGGGCCTCTCCTGACTCCCTCTTGTGTGTCAGTGCCCTGTGGGTGCGGGTGCAAAGGGCAGGGCCAGGGAGTTTGTGCTATCAGGGCAGGGCCACATAGCAGTTAGGAGCACTGTGTTCCTTGAGTCCCAGCTCTGTCACTCACTGGCTGTGTGCCCTTATACAACTTACTTCATCTCTGTGCCCATAGCTCCTCGTCTGTAGAGTGGGCCTAGGATATCTACACTGCAGGGCCGTTTGAGGATTACCATCATCAAGCTTCGCTCTGTGCAGGCACTGTTCTAAGTGCTCAGCCTTCCTTGCAAGGACCTTATGAGGGAGGTACGATTACTATCCCCACTTTCAGGTGGGGACACTGGACATAGAGCAGTTAGATAACTTTCCCTGGGTTCAAGCTGGTGAGTGGAAGAGCTGGTCCTTGAGTCCAAATTGGATGAACCTAGAATCTTAGATCTTAAACACTAGGCTATAAAATGTCCATATAGAACTAAGCATGGGGTCTGGAACACCCTAAACCAGTGTTTCTCCAAGGGTGGTCTGCATGCACTTGACCTGCTAGAATCACCTGGGTGAGGGGGTATGCTGTGTATAAAATACAGATTTCCTGGCTCCATCCCCATCTAGACTAAGTCAGAGTCTTTGGGTCAGGCCTGGGATCGTGCATTTTAACAGACACACCCACCCCTGGGTGGTTCTTCAGCAATCTAAAGACTGAGAGCCAGGGACAATGAGTGAATACTGTCGATTCCATCTTCATTGCAAGCACCTTCGTCTGAAGAGCTGCAGTTCTGGGTCCTGGAATAAGCCCAGCAGCAAACAAACTGCAGGACCTTGGACAGGTCACCCATGCGGTCTTATCTCAGTTTTCCTTTCTGTATAGTGGGGATCCTGGTCCCCACGCTGCCCACCTCTTGCAACACGTGAGAGAATGAAGGTGACAGTGATTGCAGATGGCCTTTGGTAACAAGGCAGGCACTAGAGTCACTCTGACCCTGGTCTAATGCCGGCTCTGCTGCTGTTGATGTGACCTGACACGGTTCTGTCCCTTCTGAGCCTCTGTTCCTCTTCCTTAAAGGGGAGATAGTGAGATAATAATCCCTTCTCCACCCTAGTTATGATGAGGTTTAATGAGACAGCAGGTACAAGAGTGCAGGTAAGATAAATCCCCCGTCCCTCCATACATAGAAATTATTATGCATTTTATCTGCCCTAGTTTCTAAAATCTCCAGGGACAGCCAAGACCCACAGGCAACTCTCACTCTAGAGTTTTTGCAGAGGCTTCGATTGAGTCAGGATGGGATCTTGTCTCTCCTTTCTCCCAAGTCAGAGCAGGGTGGGGAGCTGAAGACCCGTCCAGGTGCAGGCAGGGCAGAAACCACAGCTGAACAGAAACAGCACCTCTGATTTGATCACGGTGGCCCAGCACCTGAGTGAGCTGCACTCGGTCTCACTTTCAACCTGTGTCCCGTAGTGAAGTGAAGGTGGAAACCCATCCCTTCTGCTCCACACCTCCCCTCAGCCTGACCCCAGCCCTGAAGACCAGGAGCCTGATGGTCTGTGCTCCCATGTTCCCTGATCACAGGCCGTGGAGAGGGGGTGGAGATAGAGTTCACTGCAAGTGCCAGGACCCCAGCTCTACTCTCCAGGATGGAAACAAGGGAGATGACTGAGGTGGGCTGCCTTCTTTCCCCCAAGAGCGTCTTTGGAAGCACAAAGAGGGAACAGCTCAGGGAGGCCATGCCTGGAGGCACACTGTAGGCTTACCGACTAGCCAGCTGTCCCCTTCGCTCTCCCCAGCCTCACCTAAGCAGGAGTGAGCCCTGGATGGCCAGGTTCTGGGGCTCTGCCTGTGAAGGTTGAATCTGAAAACCTTCTGGAGAGGAGGGAGCACCTGGGCTTTGGAGCAGGGCACCCCTGAGATGGCACCCCTGCTCCAGGATTCTGACATGGAGCGGGGCTCTGGGGGGTGGGCAGAGCTCTTGCCTTAAAGCTGCATTTACCCTAGGCAATACTTTTATTTAAGGAGGCTTGTGGGGGATGATGGAGATTATCCAGGTGTTCTTTTTTTTTTTTTTTTTTGCAGTATGCGGGCCTCTCACTGCTGTGTCCTCTCCCGTTGCGGAGCACAGGCTCTGGACGCGCAGGCTCAGCGGTCATGGCTGACGGGCCCAGCCGCTCCGCGGCATGTGGGATCCTCCCGGACCAGGGCATGAACCCGTGTCCCCTGCATCGGCAAGTGGACTCTCAACCACTGCGCCACCAGGGAAGCCCTTACCTTTTTCTTTTTTTCTGTTCTGGAACAATCATTTTACTTTAGGACAAAATTACATTCATTTTCCTCAGTAAAAACGTATTTCCTTTCTGCATACCTTCTTTTACTGAAAATATACATCCTACTTTTCATATACAGTCATTTCCTTTTATCCTTATTACTTTAGTAGCTTTAATTACATATATTAACTAGAATTCCTAACCCTTAGAGATTTTAGTTTCTATTGAAGACTAAGAAGTAATCAATTGTGAACTGTTACATCAGCATTTTTTAGATTGGCAAATTCATGAATTCATTTAATAATTTCTAGAAAGATATATTTCCTCATAGCACATTTTTTTCAATGTGGCACAAAACATGTTTATTAATGTTTATTAATAGACCCAAACGTCTATAGTGTCTGTAATAAGGTGTCAAAAGTGGGTAAACTTAGACTTGTTTAGCAATTAATGTTTCAGTATTTTATCTTTTTTGGAAATGATCTAGACACTCAGTGAAATCCTGTCATTTAATTTAGCAAAGCATTAAAGTTTTAAGCTACCAAAAAGATTTTGGAAGATATATACATACCATAACACATAATTATCATTAAAAAGTTCAATTATAAACTCTTATCCCATCTACATTAGATATATATATGTATATAGTTATATATATCATTCTATATATTATTTGCTCCTAGAATTTATGTTTAGACTGCTCGTGAAAACTTCATGAGACATTAGACAAAGTCAACCATTATTCTGAACTATTTTTCCTGATGACAAATTTTGTAACAGATAACATAAGCTTATTTGACTTTTAGTAAATCTAGGTAGAATAAGAGTATTTAATGTTGATAACTCTAAAAGCATGCCTGTATTAATTAAACCAACACATTTAAACAAGTTTTTATTTACCAAAGATTTTTCTCAGATCACGTGAACTTGAAAGCATGTGGGTTAGTTTCTATATTTCTGACAGTTTACAAATACTGAATTTATATGAGTGCTTATTTTTAAGTCAGTTAAGTAGAGCTCTTTTATAAATTAATGTTGGCAATTCCATCTAAAGGTAGAAGAATACCATATTTATGATGTACATACATACATACATACATACGAACAGAGATCTTATAGCTTCTGTTCTAAAACAATATAAAACTCACTAGTTTATAAATAACAGTTTGTAAACTAAAAATGCCACCTGCCATATTAGTAAACAAAGGAGTTGCAGCCATCAGGCCATCACATTACGGCTGCCCAATGGTGAGCCCTGAAGGATCTCAGGGTGGAGGCAGGATTTGCCCCCCATCTAGCAGTCAGCCACTGCAGCCACCCCCAGTGGTGCACTCTGAGGGGACTCAGGATGGGAAAGCACCAGATACCAGCCCCAGACAGCTGAGGTGCAGATCAAAGGAATGATTTCAGTGAGCCCAGACTTTGCATCTTCCCATACATAGAAAAATGCTAAATTCCTTAACTTGAGACATCTGGTTTTCTTTAATTAACCGTAATCTTTTGATGTTCCCTCTACCTGGTCTTTGTTGCAAAAACTCCTATATATCCTGGCTCTCCCCCCTTGCCTCTTCAGAGCAGCCTCTCAGAGTTATCTGAGATGTTGTGTCCCAGGCTTAAGTCCTCAGTTTTGTCTGCCGAATAAAACATAACTCTCAGTTTTTAGGTTGCGCATTTTTTTCAGTCAACAAGTTGGAATAAATTAAGTTTACTTGCTAAGATGGCTAAAGGCTTTTACTATTTGTGGAGAAGACTTTTAAGAATTGTATTTGTCTCTGGAAGTAATCTTAAGGAGGCTGTGGTCTAGAGTTTGGCAAGAGAGCTTTTTTGCAGTTTGTATTTTAAAAAGATTTCTTTCTCTTTTATTTTTCTTCCCTTTAGTCTCAGGCAATTGTGGGCTGTGTTCACATTTCAAAGACAGGATAAGATGTATAACTTCAAGGGACAGAGAAAGAATGCAAGTTTTTTTCCCTAGGAGTTTTGGAGTATATTTGCCTATTATTATTAGCCTAATAATAATATTATTATTATTAAAAATTTCCTTTTCTTTTTTCTTGGGTGCAGGACAATTGTACTTTCAATCTCCTGATTTTCACCATATCTGCAAATGTCTGAAGGCAAACAGGAAAAGGTCTGAGTGGATTTTGAGTTGTTTTCAGAGTTATATTTTTGTTTTTCTAGAGTCAAGTTGTAAATTAAAAATTGTTGATTTTAACTCTATTTTCATTTGCATTCATTTAGGTTCTCTTCAAAGAATTGGGTAGCCGTTTCCATTATAATGCTTAGAAGTTGGTTTGCCCATTCCACCACACTATTTGAATTTTCCTTTTTATATCAGGGAGAAAATTTCCAACTAAGATGGAAATAAAAGGATTTCTAAATTCTGTGGCCCAGGGGACATGAATTTTTGGGTGGGGTTCTAGGATTATACCTGCAAAGAACATTGCATAGGAAAGTCTGAAGCTGGCAAAGCCTGATTACAGAGCCCAGCAAAACAAACATTTTGGTCTGTTCTAGATGCTTCTGTTAAATTTCTTTCTTGGATTTTAGCATTTACATGGGTAACCTGTATACTCTAGGCCTAGAGAGTTGGCTGGAGTGCTCTTTGTAAACCTTGTAGGGAAAGGGAAGTTAAAACAAACAGCTGGGCGTTGAAGGGATTTTCTGGGGAAGGTGGAGTTTTGGGAGTTAAGTGCTAAGGAGACAGGGCTGGAGTCTGAGAAGGGGAATTTATGTTGGATGTGGACTTTAATTTTGTTTTAATTTAATTCCTCTTCTTTCATCTTGTTAGGGAGTCCTTAAGGCTAGCCACTATGTATATATTTTGGTCATTATACTTTTTAATTTTGTCTTTCCATAGGTAAAGATAAGACAATTGTCTAAAAAATTTTTTTTTTCAATTTAAATTTTCCATTTAAAGGATCCATCGTCTGGCCATTGACCAATAGAATCTTGTTAGCAACTCAAACCAACAAGGCTTTTTAGGTTAAGGAAGGATGCAAAGGGTGTCCCATAAGAGAGTGCAGCCCTCAAAAGATCCAGAAAGTTCACTCTCAAAGATAGTCTAAGAAAGCAAAGGTCCTCATTGCACAGGTGTGAGGATGGTGTAGTGAAAATGGTGTCTCTTGTCTCTCATGGGCACATGAGACACCTCCAGTTACAAACTTGCTAATCTGTGACACCAGGCAAGTGTTACTGGAATGCGATTTTTCCAGCACTAACAAAGTAATGAAAATTGAGATGACAAAGGCTCCTGGGGGCACTGGGACCCCTCATGACAAACCCCCCTGCCAGCTGGAACAGCTGGACAAATGGAGGGCTGCTTGTGACTTCCTGTCTTGAAATCTCAGTCTATTCGGTTGGCAGAGACCAGAGAAAATATTCTCATTGGCCACAGAGCAAGTCCTCAGGAAATGAAACAAGAAGAAAGGAAAAAACCTCATCCAGCTTTTACATCGGGGATGTTTTAGAAACACAGAAAAGTTTGTCTAAAGAAACTCTGGTCTGATGAGAATTGGGAGCTTACCAGTCTGTGAGTAGCTTGTAGGGTCTATGCCTGTGTTCTGCTCTGTGGTTTTTCCTCCTGATGACAAATGACACAACAAAGACAAAGAAAAACAGTAACCATCTCTGCGAAGAAAAGGATCAAGAAAAATCAAGAGTCCTTGTTACCAAGTCGTTATGTCACAAGGAACTAGTTCCACAAGTATTTTCTCCTGATAATCAAAATTTAGAAAAAGAAAAGGACTCTCACCACTCCTGCTTGCAACAGACCCTGTAGGCAGAGAGATCCAGGAGTTTGACGTGGTAAGAGTTCTAACCTTCTGCCCGTACTTGTCAGAGGTCCCAGGATCTCTCAGCATCTAGCCAGGAAAATTTATCCTGCTGACTACACCAAATGTTGGGGAGGAAAAAAATGTTCCTCTACCCTTCTAGGTTCTTCTGGCTGGTCTAGTCATTAGATTGACATGAGACAGATTCACAGGAGAAAATCAAATTTTAATTTTGTGCGTACGAGAGTTTATAGAAATGTGAAACCCATAGCAATGACCAAAGCAGGCAGCTTTATACCTTTTAGACATAGAAACAATATATTTGTGAAGAACTGACAAGACAAAGAAACTTGGGCTTGGGTACTAATTAGTGAATTATCTAAGCACAGTTTGTTTACACAGCCATCTCAGCCCCAAATTCCCGATCTCTGGCGATAAGGGTGCCTCTCTACCTCCTGGTACTGGGAGGGCACCCTTCACACGGGAGATTTATTTTCTGCCTTCAGGAGACAAAGAGGAGGTTCAGAGTGTTCTTCTTGCACTGCCTGTTCCTCAAGGAGCTTTAATTCACACTAATGAATATGCCACTTTAGCATATTTGGGGGTGGCCTGCCCTGAGCCCCGACGTGACACTTGCCTCATGCGGCTGCTCTGAGCAGTGGAGATCGTGGTTTGCATGTGACAAGCCCTGGACCCACATCAGGTCACACTGGCATCTTCATCTCTTCCCCGGATGTGTCCCCTCCCACCGCTTCCAAGCTCAAAGCAGGGCTTTCCCTGCCTGCTGGGCTCTTCTGCCCTCGGCACTGAGATTTCATTCCCTACCCAATGTGCTCCCTGCCTGGCTCAGGTGCAGTCTCCTTAAAACCCTCCCGGACCCCAACCAGACAAAGCCTGGTCTGGCTCTGAAGCGCTGTCCAGACCCTCCCTCAGCCTGAATCTGCCTGTAGGAGTGACCGTGATGACAACTGTCAAAATCATAAGGAAAATAACAGGTGATCTGTGCAGAGCGGTCACTCTGCCGGGCCCTCGTAAGTGCCCCTTATCTCACGTCACTCGGTACACAGCCATCACTGTCCCTGTTTCAGAGCTGAGGAGACCCAGGCTCAGAGAGGCTGTCACTGCCCAAGGTCACACAGCTGGGAGGTGCCTGCGCAGGACCTGGGGAGGTGGCCTACTCCCCTCCCTCCCACCCCTGACCTGTGACCTCCTGGAGGACAGAGCCCATAACCTCCCACCTCCGGTCAGCACCAGCACCAGTGAGGCCACCAGGGACCACTGCAGGGCCTGGGGCACGCGGGAGGGCGGCCCCCATACTCTGGACTTCATGGAGTGGGCTTGAGGAGACCCGATTCTGGCCCGGATTCAGCTCCCACTTCTCTGGGTGATTTTGTGCAGGTCGCCTTCCCTCGCTGGGCCTCAATTTCCCCATCTCTAAAATGGAGACATCAGCGTCCAGGACAGTTCATTAGTTTTCCAGGTTGAAGTCCCTGGTTTCTGGCCCTGGTGCTGGCGGATGACACTAAGACACTCCCCCTTCCCCCTTAGCCTAATTCTCCTGAGCCTCTAATAGCAGGTCAATCAGGCTCACCCCCACCCCTGGCACATTCTGCCCCCATCCCCAGAGACAGCTGGGTGTGTACTTCTGGAATTCTCAACCCAGGGCAGGCTCAGCCCTGGGGATCTGCTCCATGACAGAGGGACATTAATAAAGAGATAAAACCCTATACTACCCTCCAGGGCAAACATGAAACACTTTTTATTAAAACCAAGATAGATACATCTATCTGGAGTCACATGAATTTTACAGATAAACATGAATTCAAAGGACTTTCCACTCGCCCCTGACTCATTCGCCTCTGACCCCCCAACCCCCAACCTCACCCCATGAACCTTCTACATGGAAAGGATCTTTGGAAGCACAGGGCTGTGGGCTCATCCCCATCGTTACCCCTTAGCAGCTGTGCAACCTTGGGCAACTTGTGTTGCCTCCTTGGGCCTCAGTTTCTTCGTCTGTTAACTGGGCAGAGATGCTTTGGATGAATCGGAACTGGGGCCCATGTTCTCCTGGCAGGTAGACTTAGGCATCATCCCTTCCATAAATATCTTTTCTTCATTATTCAAATACATTAGATTAAAGGAGAAGAGAAGAATTTATTTCTGGAGGCAGGTGCCTGTGGGTAAAGAGGGAAGCGATGGTTGGTGGGTGGGGGGAGGGGAGAAGCAGCTGCCTGCATCGTGCTCTTTCTCTTTCTGGCCACAGGGACAGTTCTCCAATTCCATGGGGAGACAGGTAAAGGCCAGAGCATGGCTGTATTCATGACACGTTGTGTGAGCCTCAGCTTCTGAGCAGTGCGGCTCAGGGACCAGGTAACATCCAGAGACAAGAGATGGGGCATTCTTCCCAGAGCAGGCCACCCGCCCAGCACCTCCTGGGCCTTCTGGGGTCACTGCTTGTTGGAGCAGGGAGAGACCTCAGCCCTCAGCAGAGGCGCAGGCTCCCAGAGACACCAGCACTGGTGGCAGAGGTGGGAGGCCCCGCTGACGGCTTGCAGGGGCCAGCAGTCCAGGAGGAGCACAGAGGGGACGATGAGGGTGATTGGAACCCTAAGCATGTGTCCCCGCCCACCGCGGATGCTCAGAGCTAACAGGGGAGATCCAAGAGTGAAGTGAGGTTCTATGGTCCTCGGGTAGGTGCAGGGCAGTTGTCTGATGTTAAGGTGGCCCCTTTATTTCTTGCTCCGAGACATTCTGATTACAAGAATAGTCTACCTTTCCCAGAGCAGCAGGTTCGGAGGGACACAGAGTGCTGAGAGATGCCAGCAGGTGTTTTCTATGATCAGATCAGTTTGTATAACTGTATTAGCCAGTTTTTTGCTATGTAATTAGTCATCTGGAAATCTCAATGGGTTACAATAGCAAACGTATTTTCTTGCTCACGGCAGGTGAGAAGGCTCTTCTTCAGGGCGTAGGTGGGCTTCGGTCTGTCCTCAGGTCCTTCTCGAGCCAGCAGCTCCCCTGGGCAGGCTCTTCCGTGACGAATGAAGAGAGCAAAGGAGGGATGAGCAGGAACATTCGCCTCTTTTTCAAATATTCTGTCTTAAACATTTAAAAAAATTTACAAACAGTAAAATCCACCCTTTGGTGGTGTACAGGTCTCTGGGTTTTAACACATGCGTGGATTAGTGTCACAACCACCACTATCAGGACACAGAACGGTCCATCGCCTCCAAATTCCCTTGTGGTCACACTATTTTCCCACCTCTAAGCCTGGTAACCCTTGGTCTGTTCCTCATGCCTATAGTTTTGCCTTTTCCAGAATGTCATACAAATGGAAACACACAGCATGTAAGCCTTTTGAGTCTGGCTTCTTCCACTTGGCATAATTATTTTGACATCTATCCATGTTGTGTGTGTCAGTTGTTCGGCCCTCTTTACTGCTGAGTGGTGTTCCACTGAATGGATGTAAAGGCTTCCCTTGGTATCTGAGGAGGATTGGTCCAGGATCCCTGTGGATACCAAAATCTGAGGATGCTCAAGTCCCTTACATAAAATGGTATAGTATTTTCCTAGAGCCTATGTACATCCTCCCATATACTTTTTCATCTCTAGATTACTTATAATACCTAATACAGCGTAAATGCTATGTAAAAACTTGCTGGTGTGCAGCAAATTCAAGTTTTGCTTATTGGAACGTTCTAGAAAATTTTTTTTCCTAATATATGTATATATATATATTTTTTTTTTTTGCGGTACGTGGGCTTTTCACTGTTGTGGCCTCTCCCGTTGTGGAGCACAGGCTCTGAACGCGCAGGCTCAGCAGCCATGGCTCACGGGCCCAGCCGCTCCACGGCATGTGGGATCTTCCCGGACCGGGGCACGAACCCGTATCCCCTGCATCGGCAGGCGGACTCTGAACCACTGTGCCACCAGGGAAGCCCCCTAATATATTTGATCTGTGCTGACTCTATGGATGCGGAGCCCGGGGATCTGGAGGGCTAACTCTACCGGGGTTTTTATTCATTGACCTGTTGAAGAACATTTGGGTTGTTCTCAGTTTGGGGCGATGGTAAATAACGCTGCTCTAAACATTCATATACAGGCTTTTGTGTGAAGGTAAGTTTTTATTTCTCTAGTGCAAATACATAGTAACAGTATGGCTGGGTCATGTGGTAAGTGCACGCTCAACACCATAAGAAACTGCAAAACTGTTTCCCAAAAGGACTGTACCATTTTGCATGCGGGCCAGCACTGCACTGAGAAGTGCTGACATCCTTGTCAGCACTAAGTATTGCCAATTTAAAATAAATTAATAGCCATTCTAGTAGATGTGTGGTGGTATCTTATTATGGTTTTATTTCATGTTTCCCGAATGGCTAGTGATGTTGAATGTCTTTTCATGTGCTTATTTTCCATTCAAATGCCTTCTTTGGTGAAAAATCTTTTGTCTTCAAATCCCTTGTCTATTTTTTCAATGGGCTGTTCATTTTTATATTGTGTTTTGAGAGTTCTTTATAGATTCTGAATACAAGTTCTTGGCTGGATATGTGATTTGTACTATTTTCCTCTAATCTGTCCCTTGTCTTTTCTTTCTATTACCAGTGTCTTTCACAGAATAAGTTTTTAATTTTGATGAAGTCCAATTTATCTATTTTTTCTTTGATGGATCATATATATATATATATTTTAATATGGAGGGAGGATGTAATTTATTTATTTATTTTTGGCTGTGTTGGGTCTTCGTTTCTGTGCGAGGGCTTCCTCTAGTTGTGGCAAGTGGGGGCCACTCTTCATCGCGGTGCACGGGCCTCTCACAATCGCGGCCTCTCTTGTTGCAGAGCACAGGCTCCAGACGCGCAGGCTCAATAGTTGTGGCTCACGGGCCTAGTTGCTCCGTGGCGTGTGGGATCTTCCCAGTCCAGGGCTCGAACCCGTGTCCCCTTCATTAGCAGGCAGACTCTCAACAACTGTGCCACCAGGGAAGCCCGATGGATCATATTTTTGATGTCACATCTGAGAGCTCTGCCTAACTCAAGTTCACAAGGATTTTCTCCTATGTTTTCTTCTAAAGTTTATAGGTTTACACTTTATATTTAAGTCTATGATCCATTTTGAATTAATTTTTGTGTAAAGTGTGAAGTATGTTTCGAGGTTCAGTTTTTTTGCACACAGATTCCACCATCACTTGTTAAAAAGATGATCCCTTATCTATTGAATTGCCTCTGCACCTTTGCCAAACATCAATTGGCCATATTCTTGTGGGTCATTTTTGGGGTCTCTGTTCCATTCCGCTCATCTATATGTTTATCCTCTCACTAATATCACACTGTCTTAATTACTATAACTTTACAGTAAGTCTTAAAGTTGGGACAGTTGAGTCAAGAATTTTGTTCTTATTTTACAAAATTGTTTGGACTCAGTTCCTTTGTATTTTCATATAAATTTTGGAATTAGCTTGTCTATATCTGACAAAATATCTTGTTAAACTTCTGATTGTGGTTATGTAAAATCTATAGAATAATTTGGGGAGAATTGACATATTAACAGTAGTGAGTCTTCCAGTCCATGAATGTGATATGTCTCTCCATTTATTTAGGTCTTTGGTTTCTTTCATCAGGTTTTTTTTTTTTTTGTAGTTTTCAGCATATAGATCCTGTACATATTTTCTTACATTTATACCTAAGTATTTCTAATTTTTTGGAGCAATTGTAAATGGTATTGTTTTAAAATTTTTGATTTCTAGCTGTTCATTGTAGTACACAGAGATTTTCATATGTTAACTTTGTATACTATGGCCTTGCTAGAACTTCTTTGTTCTAGGAAATTTTTTTCAATAGATTCCTTGGGATTTTCTACATGGACAGTCATGTCACCTGTGAATAGGGACAGTTTTACTTATTTTTTTCAGCTTTATTGAGGTATAACTGACAAAATGTGTGTATTTTAAAGTGTGCTACTTGAAGTTTTGATATATATATACATATATTGTGAAATCATTCAATCGGTGTGTCTTTTTCCCCTTATTCGACTGCCTAGGACTTTTAGTACAAAGATGAATAAGAATAGTGAGAGCTGACATTCTTGTCTTGTTCCCTATTTTAGCAGAAATGCCTTCCATGTTTCACTATCAAGTATGATGTTAACTGCTCTACCTTGCCATTATAGTGCGAAAGCCGACGTGGACAATACATAAATGGATGGGCATAGCTGGGTTCCAATAAAACTTTATTTATCGACACTGAAATTTGAATTTCATATAATTTTATATATTATGATATATTATTCTTCTTTTGATTTACCCTTACTATTTAAAAATATAAAAACCATTCACAGCTTGTGGCTCATATAAAGACACATGGCAGGCCAGATTTAGCCTTCAGGACATCCTTTGCCAGCCATTGCTCTAGTCTATTCTTCCATGTTTCCCCCCTAGATATTTACATTTCCCCCCAAATGTAAATAGAGATGCATAAATATTTTTCCAGTTTTCTTACTTTAATAATTTTAATGACATCAAAACATTTAACCCACAGATATAGAAAACAAACTTCTGGTTACCAAAGGGGAAAGGAGGGGGCAGGGATAAATTAGGAGGTTGGGATTAACATATACATACTACTATATATAAAATAGATAACCAACAAGGACCTATTGTACAGCACAGGGAACTATATGCAATATTTTGTAATAACGTATAAGGGAAAAGAATCTGAAAAAGAATATACATATATATATATATATATATATATATATCAGAATCACTGTGCTGTACACCTGAAACTAACATGACATTTTAAATCAACTGTACCTCAATTAAAAAAAATTAAAAAAGAAGTACGATGTTAGCTGTAAATTTTCTGTAGATGCCCTTTACCAGGTTAGGGAAATTCATTTTTATTCCTTGTTTGTTGAGAGATTTTTAAAAAATCATGAGCATATATTGAATTTTGTCAAATGTCAAAATGTCTTCTGCATCTGTTAATATGATCATATATATATGTATATGTGTATATATATGTACGTGTATGTATATTTTTTCTTCTGTAGTCTGTTGACATGGTGGATAACATGGATCGATTCTTAAATTTCAATCATCTTCATTCCTGGAATAAACAAAATTGGCCATGATGTATTATTCTTATTATATATTCTTGGATTCGACATGCTAATATTTTATCGAGGATTTTTGCATCTATATTCACAAAGGAATATTAATCTTTAGTTTTCTTTTCCTATATGGTCTTTGTCTGGTTTTGTTATCATGGTAATGCTGACCTCATAAAGTGTGTTGGGAAGTGTTCCCTCCTTTTCTACGTTCTGGAAGAGATTGTGTAGAGTTGGTATTATTATGTCCCTTAGATGTTGATAGAATTTGACAGTGAGACCATCTGTGCTCCGAATTTTCTTTTTTGGAAGGTTTTCTAACTATAAATTTAATTTCTTAATAGACAGAGGGCTACTCAGATCATCAGATTCTTCTTGAGTGAGCTTTTGTAGTTTTTATTTTTCAAGGAATTGGTCCATTTCATCTAAACTGTCAAATTTATAGGTGTAGAGTTGGTCAAAGTATTTGCTTATTCTCATATTAATGTCTGTGAGGCCAGTAGTGAAGCCCCTGCTTTCATTTACGGTATTGGTAATTTGTGTCTTCTCCCTTTTTTTCTTGATCAGTCTGACCAAGGTTTATCAATTTTATTGATTTTTTAAAATTAACCAAATTTTGATTTTGTCTTTCTCTACTGTTTTTGTTTTTAATTTCATTGGTTTCTGCTTCTGTCTTTATTACTTCCTTCCTTCCGGTTGCATTTTTATCTTGCTCTTTGTTTTCTACTTTCTTAACATGGAAGCTTAGATTATTGGCCTTGAGATTTTTCTTTTTTCCTTTAATATAAGCATTTAACATAAAATTTCCTACCAACACAGCTTTAGCTACATCCCACAAATTTTCATTAAGCTCAAAATATTTTTTGATTTACCTTTAGGCTTTTTTTGACCTATAGGTTATTCATAATTGTGCTGCTAAACTTCCAAGTGTTTGGGAATCTCCAGATATCTTTCTGTTATTGATTTATAGTTTATTCCCATTTTGGCCAGAGAACATACTTTATAGGATTTCAATTCTTTTAAATTTGTTACTTTGTTTTATGACCCAAGATATGGTCTATCTTCATGAATATTCCATGTGCACTTAAAAAGAATGTTTTCTGCTGTTGTTGGGTGTGGTTTTTTTTTTTTTTCGGTACACGGGCCTCTCACTGTTGTGGCCTCTTCCGTTGCGGAGCACAGGCTCCGGACGCGCAGGCTCAGCGGCCATGGCTCACGGGCCCAGCCGCTCCGCGGCACGTGGGATCCTCCCAGACCGAGGCACGAACCCGCGTCCCCTGCATCGGTAGGCGGACCCCCAACCACTGCGCCACCAGGGAAGCCCTGGGTGTGGTATTTTTTAAATGACAATTAGGCTAAGTTGGTCATATTGTTGAGGTCTACTTTTACTGATTTTCTGTATACTTTTTCTATCAATTACAGAGAGGAATGTTGAAGTCTCCAAATATAACTGTGGACTTGTCAGTTTCTCCTTACGCTGTATTTTGAAGCTCTTTTGTTAACTCCATACACATTTAGGATTGCTATGTCTTCATGGTAAATCGACTCTTTTGTCATTATGTAATATCTTGCTTTATCTCTGATAACTGTCCTTTTTCTGAAATCTACATTTTTCTGATATTAATAGCCATGCCAAGTTTCTTTTGATTAATTTTTGCATAGTACATTTTTTTACCAGCTTTTTACTTTTGACCTGTCTGTATCTCTACATAAAAAGTGGTTTTCTTGTAGACAACATGTAGTTGGGTCTTTAAAAGAAATCTGATCTAGCAATCTCTCTCTTTTAATTGAGATGTTTAGACGATTTGCATTTAATGTAATTATTGATATGTTTGGATTTAAGACTGAGATTTTATTTGTTCCTTGTACTTTTTTCCCTTGATTTCCCCTTTCCTGACTTCTTTTGGGTTATTTGAATATTTTTATTGTTCCGTTTAAATTAATATCTTGGTCTTTTTATTACATCTCTTTGTACAGATTTTTTTGGTGGTTCTCTAGGGATAACAATATACACACTTAACATACAATATACATACTGAACAGGCTACTTAAAATTAATATTTTACCACTTCAAGTGAAATTTAGAAACGTTACAGTCCATTATTTCTTTTACTCTCCAACCTTTGTATTACAGTTGTCATAAGTTTTACATGTATATACTACCAGATAATGTTATAATTTTTTTGCGGTACGCGGGCCTCTCACTGTTGTGGCCTCTCCCGTTGCGGAGCACAGGCTCCGGATGCGCAGGCTCAGCGGCCATGGCTCACGTGCCCAGACGCTCCGCGGCATGTGGGATTTTCCTGGACCAGGGCACGAACCCGTGTCCCCTGCATCGGCAGGCAGACTCTCAACCACTGCGCCACCAGGGAAGCCCACGTTGTAATTTTTGTTTTCAACTATCATACGTATTTTAAAGTACTAAAGGGAGAAAAATAGTCTATTATTGTTACCCAGATGTTTACCAATTCTGTTACTCTAGCTTCATTTCTGAAGTTCCGAGTTTTTCACTGGTACCATTTCCTTTCTATCTGAACTCCCTTTAGCATTTATTTCAGAGAAGGTCTGCTAGTGACAAATTCTCTTAATTTTCTTTCATCTGAGAATGTCTTTATTTTGCCTTCATTCCTGAAGGATATTTTTTAGTAGCTATAGAATACTGGATTGACAGTAGTTTTCTTTTACTACTTTAAGAATGTTCCAAATATGTATAAAATGGATAACTAATAAGAACCTGCTGTATAAAAAAATAAATAAAATAAAATTCAAAAAAAGAATGTTCCACTGTCTTCTGGCTCTATGAATTCTAGTTAGAGATCCATAGTCATTTGTACGTATTTTTCTCCTATATGTAAAATGTTGTTTTTCTATGGTTGCTTTCAAGACTTTTTTCTTTGTCTTTGGTCTTCAGTAACTTGATTATGATATAACAAGGCATGATTTTCTTTGAGTATATCCATTTTGGGTTTGCTGAGCTTCCTGAATTCATAAAATAATGTCTTTCTACAAATTTGAGACGTTTATATCCATTATTTCTTCAAATACTTTTTCTGCACTGATCTCTTTCTTCTCTCCTTCTGGAAAGACCTCAAAGACACAAATGTTAGACCTTTTGGTATTGCCTCACAGTTTCCTGAGGCTCTGTTCATTATTTTCTCATTCTTCTATCCCCCCAATCTATTGTTTATGTTGGATAACTTTTATCGATCTGTCCTCAGGCTAACTGACTCATTCCTCTGTTATATCCATTGCTTTATGGAACACATCCAATGAAATTTTAAATTTCAGTTATTGCTTTTTTCAGATCTAAAATTCCATTTGGTTATTTTTTTTCCACTTTTAAAACTGTGGTAAAGTACACGTGACATGAAATTTACCACCGTAACCATTTTAAGTGTACAGTTCAGTGGCGTTAAATACATTCATAATATTGGGCAACCATCACTACCATCCATCTTCATGACTCTTTTCATCTTGTAAAACTCTGTATTCATTACGTAGAAACTCCTCATTCTGACCCCCAGGCCCGGCAACCACCATTCTACTTTCTGTCTCTATGCTAGCGACTATGCCAAGCACTTTGTGTTAGTGGAATCATCCAGAATTTGTCTTTTGTGGCTGGTTTATTTCACTTAGCATAATGTCCTCAAGGTTTCTCTGCATTGTAGTATATGTCAGAATTTTCTTCTCGTCTTAAGGCTGAATAGTATCATTTGGTTCTTTTTTAAGCTTCTATTTCTTTGCTGAGAATTTCTACCTTTCCATTTGTTTTAAGAGTATTTTCCCTGATTTCATGGAACATTGTTATCATGGCTGCTTTAAAAATCTTTGTCTGATAATTTCAACATGACTATCATTTCAGAATGGGCTCCTATTGATAGTCTTTTCCTCTAGAAGTTGTTGAGATTTTCTGATTCTTTGTATATTGAGTAATTTTGGAGTATATCCTGGACATTTTGAAACTTTGGTTTTTTAAAAAAAATTTTGTGGAGAACTTTGATTTTTCTTTAAAAGAAGGCAGTTAGATTACGAGGGTGCAGGCCACAAATCCTCACCCATCTACTTTGGCCGACAGTTTCAATTTCAGTTGAGTTTTCAAAGACTGCAATACTATCTGATTTTTCCCCAAGTGTGTGCCTCCCCTCCCCCAAGGGCACACTACATTGTAATTCAGTTCTTGAAGCCTTTAGTATATTGTTTTGGGTCAGTTACATACATGCCCAGCTTGTGTCCAGGACTTCATACACAGCATTATTGGATGGCTTTCTCAAGCTCCCCACTTCCCTGTGCTTTTCTCCCACACTTTCTGACTCCCAAGGGCCCCCTTACTTTGTAAGGCTTCAGTTTGGAAATGCCATGGTCACTTGCACCCACATTCCATTGACCAAAGCAAGTCATACGGCCAAGCCAAGATCGTGAGCTTGCCTGTTCTAGGGCTCTACAAATCCACATGGCAGAGGCAGGGAGTAAAAGATGGGAAACAGAAGTCCAACCTGCCATTGTAACACTGAGACTCAGAATCACAGAACACCCCGGCCTCAGATGGCTCATCTGGGTTGCCCACAGTCCTCCAGATTACTGGTGCCACCTTTCCTTTAATGTCTTGTAAACTGGCTTGAACCACAGCTCAGGCTCTCTGCAAAGTCCAGGGCATTCCCAAAGAGGTCTACAGATTCCCCCGGGCTTAGGGTCTCCTGATCACTGCTTCTCCTGGTTTCTTTTCTCTTCTCAGTTTTATCCATGTCCCTCTCATACCTGTTCTCCTTTTTCCACCTCCACCTGCACCCCAGCTTGGGGCTCAAGTTTGCATAATCAAAAATCCTTGCTTTGCTTGACAGAGCAAAAATCATTTATTCTGAGCTTCTCTTTAGCCCCATAAAATGCCTTTCCTTTTTTTTTTTCCCCTTCCTGTTAACTCAATAACATTCTGAGGCACAGCAAATCGCCTGTCTGGGTGAAGACATAAACTAAAGGGAACTAGCATAAAGATTTGTCCCACACCAACTCCTTTCTGGAGTTGTGGTGTTGGAGGAGTGTCTTTTCTTTCTTCCTAATGCTTGTATTAGCATAGGAGGGGCGCTGAGAAACACTACGGTGAGAAAGTCAGTTTACGGTTGTTTAGTTCAGTCTTTCCAAAACTTACTTGGCCATGGAACACCTCTGTCATGGAGCATCTATGAACACCTGAAAGGTCAAGGTGTGGGAAAGCCATCGAAAATGGGGGAGTGGTTGTGAGGATTAAAAGAAGGAAGCTGAGCCTCAGGTAGTTTTTGGTGATGCCGGTTCCCTTCCCTCTCTAGAGACCCCACCCTGTCAGTGACCCTGAAAAATTATCCAAACGAGAAAACCATTGAGAGCAAGAGAGGAAGCACTATTAATTATTACACCAGGGCAGTAGGCATATACTGGGCTGTCCTGGGCCAAGCGGGGCATAAGGTCCCCTACTCATTTGTGTTATAGCTGGTGGTAGCTTCAGATGAGCTGTGAGTTCTCTGTAGGTCTCAGTTTCCCCACCTGTGGGATGAGGGCCTCTTAGTTCATTTATTTTTCCATTTATTCAATCAGTCAACGAATACGTAACCAAGCTTTCCTAGGAGCTAGCACTGTGCTGGGCCGTCAGGAGCCAACAGTGGGATGAGAGCCTCCCCACCTTCAAGGGCGTCACCATATAGAAGGAGACACAGATGTGGGACTGTTCGGGGATCGTGGTCTCGGCTGCACCTTGACTTTAACCCTGAATCCCCGAACAGAGACCAGTCTAGAAGGGCCTTTTGGTGGTACATCCTGGGCTGTCACAGGAAGATGATCCCATAGCACCTGGAGCCTCCCCTCACTTGCACTGGTTCCAGCAACTTCCAGGCTGGAGTCCTAGGGAACTGGCAGAGGCACGGCCACCTCTCTCTCTCCCTGGGAGCACTAATCACTACTCACCCGCTGCTCTGGGGAATGATTACCTGTCAAGGTTCATTTGAGCCCGTGGCTTCCTGGAGGTTCTCCCCACCCCCTGCATCAGGCCATCCTGATGGCAGCAGGGAAGCTGCTCCCCAGGAAGCGAGAGAGAGGAAAATTACCGTCCACTGTACCTCACCACCTATTTGGACTGGCAGCCACAGCAGCAGCTTGTGTCCTGCCAAGCCTGATAACAGAACTGTCATGGCCCGTGGACAGTCTGGCCCTGGGAGGTGAGTGGTGAGGATTCCAGGAAAATTGTGGAGATTGCCGGCAAAATAGGCCTCCTCAAATCAGATTGCCTTGCTGGGTGATTTCAGACTCGGCAAATTGCATCTTGAGCAGGGCCTGTTACTCTGCTTCCCTCAGCCCATCTATTAAAGCTTTCTTCAAAGACCATCACCACTAGGGACAGCTGGCTTTGGATCTGAATCTCTGTATGTGACCAGGCGCATGAGTGTAGATAAGTTACTTCCCAGGGACAGTATTTCATGGGGATAATAACTGCATCAGTCAGGACCCTTTGGATTCTAAGGGAAAGAAAAGCAGAAGAGGAAGTATAAGCGTATTAAATGAAACGTCCAGGGGAATTTCAGGTATGGCTGGATCCAGGTGATCAGATGAGGTCTTCAGGAATCCATCTCTCCCCGTAAGTTGACTCTTATTTTTCTGCTTTTTTGCTTCCCTACCACACAACCCCTCTCTTCCTGGAGGCCCCCAGAGGTTCCAGCAGAAGGGAGAGCTTCACTAGCTCAGTAATTCCAAAAAAGTCTCAGGATAGAATTTCATTGGTCAGTCCTGAGGTATATGCCCATCCCTAAACTAATTGCTATGGCCAGAGGTTATGTGCAGTATTTCTAATTACTAATTGGCCAGGCTGACATTATGTGCTCAACTCCTGGAACCCAAACCACCAAGGACCTAGGAAGTGGTGGCAGTGGGTCCCCAAAGAAAAATGGAGGAGGCGGTACTCTAGAGAAAGAGGGAGTAGGTTTCAAGCCGGCAAAAATAGTCTCTTGATCGGGGAAAGATTGAAAATACTTACCAACCACTAGACCCAAGGCACTGACCAATAGGGTTGGAGGCTGCCAGAGCTGGGCAGGGCCCCAGAGGCCCCCTGCTGGGCTGCATGATAACTATTTAGTTACTGGAGGGTGAGGAGGTGTGAGGGTACCTGGAGAGGGGCTGGGGCACATGGGGCTCAGGATGGCAACTGATACCAGCCAATAAAGGCACATTTCTGCATTTTTACCAACTGCTCTGGCTGCTCCAGTGCCTCTTGGTGAACATTCCCTGCTGACCGCAGCTTTGCCCAGACCACCCACCTTGTTCTCTCAGGTCAACATCTGCTCGCGGCTTTAGCAGCACCCTTAGGCTTATCTGTGCACACTTCCTCCGTAGATCTTTATTAGCACGCGTGGGCCACTGTTCAGAACAGCCTGCCCCACAGGCCACCGGCCTTGTAGGTGGACCTCGCCGCGGTGCCAGTGGCAGTGAGTGGTGGGCCCAGCATCTCCACGTTCTCCCAAGCAGGGTCTGTGCTGTTGTGTATTCAGTAACCTTAGACCTCAGGCCGCCTTCTCTGCGTCAGCCTCAAGATAGCTGATGTTTGCGCAGCACCTACTGGTGCCAGGTACAAGTCTAAGCACCTTCCCTGTGTTAACTCATTGAATCCTCACAGCAACCTCATGAGGGAGGAACCATGATTACCCCCATTTTACAGATGAGAAACCGAAGCACACGGAGGTTCAACAACTTGCTCAGGTCACACAGCTAGCTAGCGGCAGGGCTGAGACTTGAACCTAGGACGTCTGGCTCCTCATGAGGATTAAACCGGACAATGGAGGCAGGAAGTGCAAATGCCTGGCACGGGGGCAGCACCCAGTGAAGTCACCTCTACTCTGATTAGCTCTTGGCTCAGTAAACTGGCACTGAGCGCCTGCTGTATCTATGGCCTGCGCCGGGGCCTGGGGTTTGGGGGTTTGAATCAGGAAACAGGATTTGCAGCCCCCTGGGAAGAGACAGTCCAGCGGGAATGACGCGATACATGGACAAACATCACTGTTGAACGGGAGGATCACAGGGAGGTTCAAGGTGTTGGGCTCAGAGGTGGTGAGAAATGCCCACCACGGGGAAGGTCAGGATGGGCTCCACAGAGGGGGCCGCAGATGAATGGGGCCTTGAAAGAAGGGTGTGCAGTCATAGGCAATGAAGTTCTCTTGGTGGCAGGAATCAGAAACTCACTCAAGCTAACTTACACCCAGAGGGGTATCCAGGACCTAGGTTGGCCCCCCCAGATCCAAGGTCAGGAGTGTGGTCAGACCCCAGAATGGAGAGCGGGGAGTGGGCAGAGCTGGGGGTCTCCCTCACGGTCCTGGGTTTCTGCTCCTTTTACACATCGTGGTTCCCCCCTTCCCCCCCATCAGCATCCTCCTTGACCAGGCCCATGACAGAACCCCGCAACAGACCCCTTGAGTTTATTTAGTTTACAGTTTACACGTTATAGGTCTGGCCAAGGAAAGAATAACTCCTGGGTCTACCATTACTCCTGCCAGGCCCAGCTCTGGTCAAGGGAGCTGTGCTGGGAGCAGGGCGATGCACAAAAAGGCTGTGGGTTCCACTGATTGTGGGGGAGGGGGGAGTGGAGAGGGGGAGGGTAACTGGGAAGTCTGCCCAGGAGCCCGTCAGGGGGAGAATGTCGCCCAAAGGTGACAAGGCCAGGTGAGCATTCTGGAGGCGGAAGTGGGGAGAAATATTGTCAGGAACAGTTAAGATGACAAAATGGAGTCATGAGAGGCGGCCGCCGCAGCAGCTGGCCCTGTGCAGAGTCATGTATATGCTCTTCCCCAATTAGACGTCACCTGAAGTAGATGTGGTGGCATCCCGGAGCATGAGGAACCTGAGACATATTTGCTCAAGTTCACCCAGCTGGGGAGTGGCAGAGCCAGGATTCAGAGGCAGAATTTCCTGGTGCCAAAATTACACTGCCCACGTGCCCACACATCTGGATCACCCCCAGGTCAGCCCACACCCAGGATGAAGTCCAAGGCCTCCGAGGCCTTGGCCTGATCTGGTCCCCATCCTATGTGACCTCCTCTCCCTCCATTTCTTCCTCACTCTGCTCCAGCCTCACTGGTCTCCTGGCCATCCCATGACCACACCCAGTACAGTCCCACAACAGGGTCTTGGCATGTGCCCTTCCCTCTGCCCCAGATGCTTATCCACCTGGATGCACACGACCCACCTGACTCAGGTCTCTGCTCAGATGTCCCCTCACCGCCCCCAGATGGCTTTCTCTGCACAGCCCATCACCGCAGCCTCTCCACGGCTCCCTCCACCCCTCTGCTTTATTCTTCTCTATCACGTGTCCTCTCTGACATCATGGGATCATATGTACATTTGTTCTTCTGGTCATTGTCCATGTTCTACAGTAAAATGCAAGCTCAAAGATTAGGCTGGTTTTGTTCACCGCTTTTTCCTGCTGTCTAGAGCATAGCTTGGCACACAAAAGACAATAGCTATTTGTGTGCAAATCAACCTATTAAAGGGGGTGTCAACACCTCTGCTATACATGTGTCACGATGATTACATTACATCGTGTGTATACAGAACGCATCATTGGCCTGACTCGGGGCAATTTCTCAATGAAAGTCATTATCATGATCTTTCCCTCAGTTGTGCTCCTGCCCCAGTGTCCTGTGACTTTGCTACATGACAGCAGCAGCCACCCAGTCACCCTTGTTGAAAAGCTGGGTGTGGGGGTCACCAACACCTCTTGCCAAGTATTCCTGCTCTCCACAAGGAAGGGTTGACTTCCCGGCCCCCTGTGGTTGTGGGGGTAGTAGTTGAGCAACTCATTCTGGCCAATTGTGAGCAAAAGTGCTTGCTATGGACTGAATTGTGTCCCCCCCCCCCGCCCCAGAATTCATATACTGAAGCCTGAACCTTCAATATGATGGTGTTTGGAGATGGGGCACTTGGCAGCTGATTAGGTTTAGATGAAGTCCTGAGGGTGGGACCCCTGTGATGGGATTAGTGTACTTATAAGAAGAGATACCAGAGCTTGCTTCCTCTCCCTGTCTCCACACTCATGCATGGAGCAAAGGTCATGTGAGGACATGGCAAGAAGGTGGCCATCTGCAACAGAGAAAGAGCCCTCACCAGATGCCAACCCTGCCAGCACTTTGATCTTGGACTTCTAGTCTCCAGAACTGTGAGAAATAAATTCCTGTTGTTTAAGCCACTCAATACTATTCTAGTACTTTGTCATGGCAGCTTGAGCTGAGACAGCGGTGTGTGCCAACTCTGAGCTGGGGCATTTGATGTTGACGGGAGACCCTCCAGAGTTCTCTGTTGACTTGCTACAGTGACGGGCAATGTAGCAAATGGTGGCCACTCTGTTGGCCTAAGTCCCTGAGTGAAGACCATAAGGGGCAGAGCCTCAGCTGGGCCTCAAAGGACACAAAGCCTGAGTGATAGATTTTTGATCTTTGTTGATTTGGGGGCTACTTATTACTGCAGCAGAGCTTTCCTTGTCCTGACTGATAAAGTTACAGGGGCAGGGAAGGTTATCCCTCAATCACACATCAGAACAATATCTCTTTAGGATAAAGGAGGGCTTGCTGTTGCTGGATGAATTCAGGCCTCGTCACTTCTCTGGTTCCTGGAGAGGAATAGCAGCGTGGAAGCCAGCAGAGACCTGGTTTCCACACCCAACTCCTCCACACACCAGCTGTGTGACCTTAGACAAGGCACTACCCTCTCTGTGGCTCAATTTTCTCTTCTGACATGTGGGGATAACAAGAACTTCCTCCTTCCACCCTCCAACGCACACACAGGTTCTTGAGGTAACGAATGTGAGAGCATAGCACAATCGTGGGCCACTGATAAGATGAGGAGCCTGGACTGGCGACTGTTCTGGGGTCCCTGCCGGGCCCATGACTCTGTGCTCTTTGATTTCCTGCTTCCTGCAGCCTCCTGAGAAGGGGGCCCTGGTCACTCAGAAACGTTAGCACCGCTCAGGTGAGGAGATGTGATGAATTGGCCGTGTCTCCTGATTCCCCTGCTGTCACGCGTAACGCAGGCTCCAAGCCTGGCCACTCAGTCACTGTCATGGAACATTCCAGAGCTAGCACCTGGGTCCTTCCCGGTAATGAGGCTCTTCTCGGAGACTCAGTCCTCACCCCAATCTTGTTTCTCTTTGCCCTTTCTGTCATATCCAGGAGAAAAGTGGTGTTCAAGTTGTCTGTCAGCCAGAGGAAAAGGGAAGCCTTGCTGAGGTGACTTTCTCTAGGGGGTTGTCTTTCTGGTGTGGCCCTTTCTGGGCTCCAGAACTCGACTGTGGCCCTGTGGTACCGGTTCCTCCATTGACCCACAGGAGCTCCCAGACTTAAGAGCTTTAGGACATTGATTGGATGATTCCTTGAGAAAGACAGGTCAGCCTCTAAGAAGAGGACTGTTGGCAATTCACCGTATGTGTACCGTAAAACTAAATGCAACTTTGAACGATACTCGATGGAGCCTGTGGCCAAGACATTGTCGAGTTGTGGATGTTACCAATACCATTCGGCCAGAATGGCGAAATGCTGGCAACATTCCAGAGGTTGTGCAGGGTCTTGCTCATGGTGGACAGGGTCCCAGGATGTGAATCCTGATCTTCACTGTCGGATGGCCCTTTTCCAGTACCTAGCAATGCTTCCAATTACGACCATGTCTTTCTAGCTCTGGATCTGCTGAAGTGCAGATGCTGCCCGCATTTCCCAGCCTCCTTTGCAGCTTAGTCCTCCCCACGTGACTCGTTCTGACCAATGGGCCATGAGCAGAAGTAACATGTCACTTCCAGACTGAGATGGCAAACAGCTAATGTGACTCCTCCTTCCCTCTCTTCCCATTCAGAGTGACCTAGGGGCCACCTGTTTCAGACAGCAAAGCTATAAGAGCCAACAGACCCACATCAGACTGATGTGAATGAGAAAGACCTTTTTACTAAACCATTGAGATTTGGGGGTGTGTCTATGGTGTCGACCAGCATTCAGTATCCCAACCGATGGGGGCCCTGGAGAATACAGACTCCATGTGGGCAGGGTCTGGTCTGTCTCGTCCACCCCTGTGGTGGACACCAGTACATAACAAGCATGTAGAAGCCGCTAAATAAGTCTCCAAGAATGAATGACTGAATGAAATCTCTTTTTGAGTTTCCAATGTCTTTTTACTAGGCAACTAGTGAAAGCCCTTTACCCAGGTGTGGCTCCAACAAAGGTCTCTGTTCCTCCCTCCCTTCTTGCCTGGCTTGGGTTCTACGGGTCCTCACGTCTGAAAATCCCGGCCGTTCCTGCTCACACTGCTCTGTCTCCGGGTGTCGCTTCCCTGTGACGCAGGCCCCTCTAGCTCTTGCTCTAAATCTGAGTCTTTGTCAACAGCAGTCTGGAGGAGCGTAATTGCCCCCTGTGACATATCTGACACTGTCTTGGGGGCTTCCCATGCAGGCTTCCCCAATAGTCTGGTCTAAGGCCAACATGGGAATCTGACACATTGATGTCTGGGTCCATGCAAACGCTCCACAGCTGGCCCCCATCCAGTAGATGTGACCAGTGCCACTGTTCACTGGACAGTGGTCGTGTGCTTCTAAACCTATCACCAGGCTCAAGTTTTGTGTCCCTGAATCGACCACCTAGACTGGCCGCTAGAGGGCTGTCCTGAAGTCAGAACCGACCCGCCCCTCTGTCACTGAGGGGCAGTGTAGTGGCTAAGAACGTGGGTTCTAGAACCTGAGTGCCCTGGTTCAAATCCCTCTTCCTCCACTTAATGGCTGTGTGACTTTTGGTAATTTACCGAACCTCTCTCTGCCTCAGTTTCCACACTGTTAGTGGGGAAACTGGAGGGGAGACGAAGCCTCTCCCCAACTCTAAATGATGAAATAATAGTGTGACCACTTGCTGGGCATAGCTCTGTGCTAAGCAGGGAGGCCACCCTCTTATGAAAACAGGCTTAGGAGAGTTGACTCACTCTTCCAAACTCCTGAGAAGTGCGAGTTGGGAAGTGGACCCAGGAATGGCCCTCAGCCCTTGCTCTTCTCCGCCCCCCACAGTGACCACACTGGGCTCTGGACCCTGCTGGCCTCGCCCCTGGCCTCCTGGGACAGCTCGCTCAGTACCAATTGGCTCTGATGATCAGAAAGCGCTTCTTCCTTTGAATTCTTACCTGACTACTGGAAGATTCTGCCAACTGGTCCTCGTTTTGCTCTCTGGAGCCACACAGTGAGTTTAATCTCCTCAGTACTTGCAAAATAAATTTAATAAACTCCACAAAGTGTGTAATCTCATAGACAGGGTGCAGAATTTCTGTGCTTCTGACTTTTTTCCCCCATAATTACGAGCACCATGGAAATTGCAGGGATTACAGACTCCACTGGAGACAGAGATGAGTTGTGTCACCAAGAAAGTACAAATGAACTGAAACTCCCGCACAATAAGGTGGGCTGAGATTTGCATTAAATTAGGAGGCAGGTTAGTGCCCATTAACTCCATGGGGACCAACCGTGACCTTCAAGCGTTTGTTTAGGAAATGGGGAAGCAGGGTGGGGGACGCAGTTGGGTTTGGGGTGGAGTGCAGTGATTTGGTGGCAGGCTCTCTTTAATAGACTGACTCATTACACATCTCAGAGCTCATCTGGGCTCACCCCATTTTCCCTGTCAGACAACATTCCTCCTCCATCCCTTTCCAACCAACCTCCATCCCCAGGAAGGAAAAGACTCATACCAACAACACACAGCTGGTCCAGGGGAATTGGGACCAGAACACAGGCTTTCGGATGCTACGCCAGTGACCTTCCCGTTGCACCCACTAATCCTGGTCCCTAGCAGCTTTGGGCTAACACACTGTCAGCAGGTTAGCAAAAAACGCCACGTTGTCATAAGAAGACTCTTCTTTTCATGCACCTGTGATCTACGTGGGGAGGGCATAATGAAGCAGGACCTGCCTCCTCTGAGCTCTAGTCTCACTGCCCAGCACACGGTGGCACACTTACCACCAACTCCCAGCGCATACTGATGGCAGACGGTGTTGATGGATTTCAGCATTGTTCCCACTAAGCGTGGATCGCACAATCTTATCCAATACGGGAGTTAACTCGTGAGGTAAGAGCTACTCCCCATACCCAGTCTTTATGAGCTCCATCAACCAAAAGAAAAAGTAGGTAATTTGGGCTTCCCTGGCGGTGCAGTGGTTGAGAGTCTGCCTGCCGATGCAGGGGACACGGGTTTGTGCCCCGGTCTGGGAAGATCCCACATGCCGTGGAGCGGCTGGGCCTGTGAGCCATGGCCACTGAGCCTGCGCGTCCGGAGCCTGTGCTCCACGACGGGAGAGGCCACAACAGCGAGAGGCCCGTGTATTGCAAAAAAAAAAAAAAAAAAAAAAAGTAGGTAATTTCTGAGTTTTCATTTTTTTCTCTCAAACCCACTATTGAGCTTCAACTGTGGCTGTTAGTGAGCGAAGGGCTATGCTCGACTCGCTGCAAGAATGGCCACAATTCTCCACCCGTCCCTGTAATCAAGCCCTTTGCGATAGGACTTTGCAGCTCCTTTCATCAAGTGGGGGAGTTTATTTCTCCCCACCTTGTACTTGGACTGGCTTGTGACTTCCTTTGCCCAATAGAATGGGATGGAAATGACAGTGTGACAGTTCAGAGCCTCACCCCAAGAGACGCAGTGTTCTTCTACCCAATCTCTTGGAATCCTACTGCTGCCATGGGACAAGCCTGGGCTAGCCTAGTAGAAGATGAGAGACGCCCCCTGGGCCTAATCACCCCCATTACCCCAGATGACAGCCAGATAACTGTCATTCATTCGAGTAATGTCACCTAAGACTAGCCAGCTCCAGCTGACCTGCCAGCTGACCACAGACAGATGTGTAAGTCCAGGTGAGATCAGCCAAGTTTATCCAGACCAAAAGAATTCCCCAGCTATGTTTCAGACTCATGAAATATATAAGTGCTTACTGTTTTAAGATATGTTTTGGAGTTATTTTTTAATGCAACCATGACTAACATGCACTATCTAATGTGGTTCCCTCAATAATTTTTTGTAATAACAATGATCCCCATTTTACAGATGGGAAAGTTGAGGTTCAGAGAAGTAAAGGCTTGTTTGAAGTCATTCTGCTAGTAATCCCAGAGCTAAAATTCAACCCAGGTTTTTCTGACTCCTCTGTCATTTTTTGATGTAGCTGAAGAATCTCTAATACTTGGGTGGCAAATAGGCTTCATTTCACTTGCCAGTGTTAGTTAGTTGGTAATGTCTGCCTATAATGTAGTGTTGAAAAGATGGAGGGGGAAAAAGATTACTGTGGTTGATTAGTGATGTCTGCCATGGATGGTGAACACAAAAGCAGCAGTGTGAGTGCTATGCATTAGCCATTAAGTCTTGTGTATATCCAAAACCAAAGTATGAGAGAATTTTGGCTGACATATCAGGACTTGTCCCTGAGGCAGAGCAGGGTGCTCTTACCTAAGATGAGCATGCACTCTTATGTTATGCTCAGGCCCTGTGTCTTCTACTTGTTAGCCCTGTTGCCACCACTAACCAGCCTAGGGTGATATAGCATAGTTCACCTCTTAAGGTTGATGTTAGAGTTAAAAGAGATAATGGATGAAAAACCATTTAATTTCCAGGTAAAAATGATGGCTAAAGGACACTTGAATCACCTTCCTCTCTCAAAATCAGCTAAAGACAGCAACAACCAAAATTGGAATATAGGGGAATTTTTTCCCCTGAATTTTTATTGAAATCAGAAATTGCCACAGCCCCAAACCACAAACACTGAAGTCCTTTTGCCCCAATACTGTGAAATCTAGTCCATTGCCCAGAGGAAAGAGAGAATCTATGCAAACATCCCTAGTATGTTTTGTGGATAGGAAAGTTGAGGCTTTGCAGGATACATCCCAAACCTGAAAACTTTATCCAAAAATCTTTGGCTTAGAGCCCTGGGACCCAGTCACAGCCTCCCTCGGGGCTTTGCAGGGGCCACACTGACCGCTGGGTGTCAAACACTGAGCTGTGCTCCCACAACAAAGGAAAAAACTGATGTGGTAAAATAGTTTAAGACGACAAACCCAAATGGAAGCTGTGGTCTCCCTGAGATCATCTCTCCCACCCTTTCCCACACTACCCTCCCACAAAGAGCTGGCCCCATTGGAAACTGAGTTAAGAAGAAACCAGCACAGGAACTGTGCAGAGGTGCTGCGAAAGGGGAGAAAAGGAACATAAACGAAAGCAGATGAAGAAAATACTCTGCAAGAAGAATTGCCCAAAGAAGTAGAGAAAAAAAGTTGTTCTTTACAGCCTTCATCATTTTCAAATGACACAATGTCTCTATAAAAGACTCAAATAAGAAATATAAGGATGGAAAGAAGTGATTATAAAATAGTGAAAATCAAGCTGGCTGTTCTTAGGAATGAAATAGAAAGAAAGAACAAAAGAGATTAAGCCACATTAGAAACACCAGCAAATAAAATGAACATGACTAAACCACAGTAAGAAATATTGTGGTTAAGCTCTGGAAAGTCATGCAACATTAAACAGAAAAGAAGAACTTTTTTGGGGGGGGTCAAAGATTAGAGTGATGACATGCCATGGAGTAACTAAGCCTGTGTGCCCCAACTACTGAGCCCGCATGCCACAACTACTGAAGCCCATGTGTCCTAGAGCCCGTGTGCCGCAACTACTGAGCCCACGGGCCGCACCTACTGAAACCTGTGCACTCTAGGGCCTGTGTGCTGCAACTATTGAAGCCCGTGGACCTAGAGCCAATGCTCCACAAAAGAGAAGCCACCACAATGAGAAGCCTGCACACCGCAACGAAGAGTAGCCCCGCTCACCGCAATTAGAGAAAGCCCACGCTTAGCAATGAAGACCCAACGCAGCCAAAAAATAAAATTAATAAGATTAAAAGAAAAGATTAGAGTGATGAGAGGCATAAAAGACAGAAAAAGGTTAGCTAACAGATAAACCTTGTATGCGACAACGGTATAAAGATACTCAAAGTTATACTAAAATAAAAGTCTGAAAATAAAGTCATGAATCTTCAGGTCCAAAGTACACACAATCTTCCAGGAATAACTGCTGAAGAAATATCAGCTCTAAGACAAATCTGAATGAAATAACTGAGCTTCAGAAATAAAAGATTCATCTGTTCATCTAGGTAGAAAAATCAAATCACAATGTAGGCAGAAATCAGATTGGCACAAAGGTCTCCACAGTAATGCTAGAAGACATTGGAACAATGTCTACAAAATCTGAGGGAAAGAAAATACAACTCCCGAATATTATACCCAGTCAAGTTGTCTTTCAAGTAAAAAGGTGACAGGGACATTTTCATCTGTCTGGAGCTCAGGAAACAACATTCATGAGTCTTTCTGGAAAAAAATATTTTATTAACAAAAAATTGGAAGTAAAAAAGATAAAAGGAAATGCAAAGGTATAGTCAAAAGTTAAAATAAGAAAGAAGGAAGGAAGGAAGAAAGGGTTGGGGCTGAGAAGTGATTCTATTTAAATGCAAAGCTCACTCTAAATTGCCATGAGAATTGTGCTTCCATCACAGCACAAAATGTTGTAAACCCTGACAAGGTAATAATAACGTTTTAAGGGACAGTATAAATGCACTAATTTCCTAACTTTTATTACTAGGGAGTCAGTACATTCAGTCTAAAATAAAAACATAAAGCTTTTTTTTTTTCTTTTAAAGCATGACCACAACATCTTAATTTATTTTTTTTCAAGCTTTCTTCTTAACTGTAAAAATACTTTTAGGAAAAGGATATCTCTTGTGAGGCAACATTTATCTGAAGTTAATACTTATTTCAGTTTAACCTCGATTTTAAATTCTTCTGTTAAATTTAAGTAAAATTATATTTAACACCTTTTTATTAAAGAGTGTATAATCTCATTTTTCCTCATCTATCTTTCCTTCTATGCTACATATGTGCACAGAGAGGTGCCTAGAATGAGATCCACCAAATGTTGAATTTATTTATTTTTTGTAATCATCAGTGTTGCTTAAATGTTTTACACTATACATTTGCCATTTTTACAAAATCAAAATTCACTATTTTAAAATTATTTTGGTGGCATCAGTCGGATCTCAGATTGTGTCTTGCTCAATGAAATCAAAGCTGGTGTTTTGACAAAAGTGGGGTGTTAGGGGATATCTTTGCCAAAACTATAGGATGATATCAGAGGGCCAAAGGGAGGAAGAGCTGAGAGGGGGCCTCCTGGGTGAGTAGCAGGTGGTCAGTGTTGAGGGGACGTTGGGGACGGTGGTCACAGTGCTGCCTGAACACCATGACTAAGGAGGCTTACACCTCCATATTTGTCATCCAAGTGTGGGACAAGGGATGGGACCCACAGACTTCAGCTTAGCTGACATTTACTACAAGCCCACTCTTGTAGGAGCCTGTTTGGGTCTGGAGTATAATTACAGATGACAACTCTTCACACCCAAACTGGCTCCTTCCAACCCACTTCTCTGCAAACCCAGTTGTACCACCCAGTCCCCACCTGCTGAAACCCTTCCCTGGGTTCCTCTTGTGCTCAGCCCAACAGAGAGGTTGGATCACTTGCCCAAGGTCACACAGTTAGTCACTGGAAGATGAGGGATTTGAACCTGGTCAGTCTGGCTCCAGAGTCTGTGGGCTTAGTAGCAAAGGCCAAGGTCCTGAGCATGTCATGTCTCCCCCCACCATCTATTCAACAGCTCCCAACTCTTCAACAGCTCCCAATTCTTCTCTCACACTGGAGAAGCCTGGATTGAGGGGCCTTCATTTAGGAAGAGAAATGGATTTGGCATCTGTCCTTTGGCCCCTTCTCTCCTCTTTTCCCCACTCCCAACTTTCATAGTGAAGTTAAGATGGGTTGGTAGTAAGAGTCTGGCCTGGGAGTGACGAGTTAAGGATTTGAGTCTTGTGGCCTCCAGTAAGTCAAAGAGATTTGCTCTAGTGCATTAATTAGCTGATCCATTCTTTCAAACACCCACTAGGCCCTGTGCTGGCTGGGTGCTGGTCAGCCAGGGAGACAGATCATAGGGGCATGGATGGAGAATAAGTGGGTGGCACATGTGGGGCTGACTCCATTTCAACTGAGACTTCAAAGATGAGGGAAGCTTGTGGGATGGAGAGCTGGGGCAGAGCATTTCAGGCTGTGGACAGACAGGAAGCCATGGAGGCCATGGTGAGAAGGCTGGATTTTATTCCAAGTTCAGTGGGAGGCCACTGGAAGGTTTTAAGCTGGGAGGCATGTGATTGGATTTACTTTTTAGAAGGTTACCCAGGCTGCATGGAGGAGGCGGGAGGCAGGAAGTGGGAGAGGAACCAGGCGGGATGAGGTGCCATGTTCGTGCAGTTTCTAACTCGCCCTCCTGCCTTCCGCTCTGCTTTCTGGCTGGCCCAGGGCAGGCAGTCCCGGGTCCTGGTCCTTCCTCCATCCCAGGCTTTAGAAGTTGGAAATCGGAGCTGCTGTGCAGTGAGGCAGAGATGGGGAACCCTAGAGAAACACAAGCCTAATTCCCACCCAGCCCTCCCGACCCCCAGGATCACCTCCTCAACAGCCATGTCATGTTTGCATAGACACAGAGGTGCAAGATGGCTAGTTTGATGACAATCTTTGGCATTTGTACAATCCCTGACCTCGGCATGGCCTTCCCTGCCCTAGAGGGAGACAGGAATGGAGTGTGGGTTGAATGTGCCAGAAAGCTGCCTTCCCAGGCTCCCCATTTCCTTTTCCACATTCCAATGCCTTGTCCTGGCATCTCAGAGCGGTTCCTACCCAACCAGCCATTCATTTGTTCACCCAAACCCTGTGAGGTTTGTCAGGCAGGGATGGTCATGCTCACTTGTCAGATGTAGAAACTGAGGCCTGAGGAGGGGAAGCCACTTGTCTGGAGCCACTTCCCGGTTGGTGGAGGCTTAGTCCTATAATGGCTGTGTGACCTCGGGCAAACCACTTAACCTTTCTGGGCTGCCCTTTCCTCCCGGGCTCTGCTTCTTGTGTGGTGCAATGGGGAGGTTCAAGTGGATTGGGATACATTTTACACACCTGAGAGTTGAGAAGGGTTATTGTGAGCCTGGGTATCATTGCCACCACTGAGTGTCCCGGGGCTCAGCAAGAAGCTCTTCTTCCCTTCCCTGGCTCCGTTTTTCCAAACCAAATCCCCCAGCAGGCCAGCAAGTGAAAGCCATGATTGACTTGTCCTTATCAATATTCCTCCCACACAGCTTGCCATCCTCCTTGTGGCCTGAGCAAGGAAAACCCATCCCTGCCTCTGGAAGCTCCAAGCCTTGTCAGGCCCTCAGGTTCCTTAGAATCCCAGCAATTCAGGGCTGGACTGTGAGATTCAATCAGACTCAACCCTTTCACTGTGTGGATGGTGAAACTGAGGACTGAGGGTAAATAATAATAGTAATAACAAAAAATATCTGGGTCATTGCTTTCAGTTACAGATGATGAGAAGAAAATTCATATCAATCTGCCTTCAGCACAAAGGGGAAGTATTGGCATAGGTAACTGAAAAGTCAAAGAGGAGGGTTTCAGGAATGGCTTCCTCAAGAGCTCAAACAAGGTCTGAGTCTCTTCCTCTCTCCCTGCTCTGGTTCTGCCCCACTGGCTCCATCCTCAGACCCTGTGTTGGCAAGATGCTGCAGCAGCCTTTCTGTCCCCTCAGGTTCAATTTCAGAGGCAAAGAGCAAGTGTTTCACTCCCAGCATTCCCAGCCAGCATTTCATTGCACTTTGTTGGCTCTTATCAGGCCTTGTGACCGTCCTTGAGCCAATAACTGTGGCCAAGTTAATGTAAATCCCTGACTAGCTGGAGCCACCCAGAACCACCGACTGAGAGTAGAAGGAGGGGGGTACCTTTGATCCCTCCCCAGATCAAGGACTGTTGTTGAGAGGAGATGAGTACTGGGGCAGCAAAGAACTGATGCCTGTTGGAGTACACATCAACGGCAGTGGAGCACCTCCTGCCACGGATGCTGGTCTAAGCACTTGGCATCCAGGACCACAAACCTCCCTAGCAAGCTGCCAGGTGGGCATACTCACAGAGGAGGAAACTGAAGTCAGAATGTGAGGTGACCTACCTAAGGCACAGCTAGGAAGGGTTCAAAGTCAGCAGCCCAAGCGCATTTCAGAACAGTTACCACTGGGGGTAACTGGGGCTTGGTCCCAGTGAAGAATGCTAGGAGACATTCTAGAACATGCCTGCCAGCTATCCCACATGGGTCCTCCAGGTTCTCACCCATTGCTGGTGGAAGGCTGGCTGCCTGGCACGCAGGCCGAGAGGAAGCCTCAGATGGAGACTTACAGGTGCCTGATGGAACATTCTAGTAGTGGTAGGGTCTGGGATGGGGATTGTCGAGGGGATGTGCCTGGGACCTGGGCAGCATCTGAGGAGTGTTTGATTGACAGAGGGGGAGGGAGTCTTCTCCCTCCTTTCTAGTCTCACCCACCTCTGCCTTCCTGACCCCCCCACCCCTGCAGAGGCGGAGGAGTTGATTCATCACAGCCACAGTTACTGAGGGACAGGGTTACTGTGCTACAAGGCCGGAGCCCATATAGCCTTTCTCTTCCACTTCCTGCCACTGCCATGTGGTGGGCAGATGTAGGCAGGACTCACCTCACCTTTCCCACTTTGTCCAAAAAACTACTGAGTAAGTTAGGTCAGAGACTGCAAGCTTGGCCCTATGCCCCCCTTCCCTTCTTGAACGTCCTTCCCTCTTGTGGTCAGACAAATGTAAACCAATCTCAACTCACGAAGGAGCAACGTAGGAGGACCCATCTAAGCTTTGAGCCTAAGCTAGAAATATCTAGAAAAGGCATAGTCAGGGTGTGGGAGAGCACAACCTGCACAGAAAGACCCAGAGCAGAGGGCAAGAGAAACTTGTGGACATGACAAAACGTGGCCTTGTCATCATGGCTGGATTGTTGGGACCCCTTTAAGTGGGCTGCCCTGAATTCCAGGGCGCTATGAACCCCAAATATTGAGAACCATCCTGGCCTCGGCAGGTGGGCAGCCGCCCCTTCACTGCGGAGCTCCTGGCTGCACGGCCGTCCCAGCTGGAGGGCCTGGGGGTCCTCAGGGCGAGGTGACTCTGCGCGTGCCCCTCCCCACACTGGGCGCCCCCCAACACCACCCCCTCGTTTCCTCTCCACCCGCAGGTCAGGTCGGGGCTCTGGGACCGCGGCCGTCAGCGCAAACCTGGAGGAGCCGCGGGGAGGGAACTGCGGCCGCGCCTTTCTTCCTCTTCCTTCTGCCGCCTCAGCCACCTTGTCCCCGGCCACACATCAGGCCAGCGCTCCGGGCTCATAATTCCAAAGGCCAAACTTTTACCTTTTCTAGGTCTGGATTTTCTTGCTTTTGGCCAAAGGCCACTGCAGAATTTACAGAACGAGGAGCCAGCGCAACACGGTCTTCGGAGGACGGAGCTCGCGGGGCTGACGGGCGGCTCCCCCCGCCCCGGTCTCTGCCCGCTCTTCCCGCAGCGGCGGCCCCGGCGGCGGACACAGCCGCATCGGGCGGGGCTGTGATTCCTCTCTCCCGCGCGGGCTGAGCCCGGGGCACCGTCACCGCGCAGGGGCTGCTGGGGGCCGCGGGCGGAGCCGGAGGTGCTAGACGGAGGGCAGCGCCGCGGGCGGGGGCTCGGGGTCCACCGCCTGCTCTGTCCCCTGAGTGGCCGCGTGCCTTGTGGCCGGGAGGCACACCGCTTCGGGCCTCACGTCCCAGCCAGGACAGGGGGCAGAAGCACACCCCGTGCGGCTGTGGCCAGGGTTCAGTGAGGCGATGCAGACGAGGTCCGTGTGCCTGGCTTCCAGAACTTTCCATGAGACCCCAATCGCCTGGTGACGGAAAGTTAGGAAGCCGATAGTAATTTTGTCTGTCTCTCACTGAACCGCGAACCTGGACCCTGAGGTGAGGTCCGGGAACTGTACCGGGAGAAAGGAGAGACGCGGCTCCGCCCTGACTGACCGGGGCTCCCGCGGGTCGGCGAGGACGCGGCTCCCGTGGCCGGATCGAGGCCCGGCCTGGCCAGCGGGGGCTGCGGCCGCGGCGGTGGAGCACTGCTGGGTCGGCTGAGTCACAAACGCCCGAGCGCTTCCCGATTTCTTCCTGGGGCCGCAGGACTCTGAAGCTGAGGCCGGGGCCCCTCAGTCCCTCCTGGGGGGCCGGTGTGAGCGAGTCAGCAGGGCCCTCCCCACCCAGGAAGCTGCCCCCATCAGGGTCCTCGGCCCAGGGATGGGGTCCAGGGGGAGGAGCGGGGCGGGGGTGGAGCCGAGGGCAGAGACTGGATGAGTCATTCCCCCCTGAGCCTCGCCTGACACCCCAGAGAAGGGCGGTGGTGGTTCGGGCCGCAGGGCTGCTGGGGGGACGGCCTGGGTCACGTGGGCAGAGGTCAGCGGGGGGCTGGCACCACCGGGAGAGCCTGGGGGTGGTGGGAAAGGGGTGCGCTAACTGGGACAGCCGTTCCCAGAGGTTGGAGCGTGCAGAATCACCCCCGGAGGTGGTTAAATACAGACTCCCTGACCCCACCCCATCCCAGAGGTCCTGGTGCCTGGGTCTGGGGAGGGTCCGGGGAATCTGCGTGTTCGCAAGACCCTCCTCCATTCGGGAGGCTACCGACCACACTTTGGGGACCCTGAGGTGTCTTCTCGGGGCTTGGGCTGGAACTGGAGGACACTGAGTGGGCCAGGGGTCCGGCAGGTGACGCGGGAAGGTGCGGAGGGGGTGCAGAGCTCATGGAGTGGGACAAGAGGCTTTATTGGAAAGGCAGGTGGGATAGGATAGGTGTTCAAGACTGGGGGCAGGTGGGGACTGCCTCTGGGCGATGTTTGTCACACGCAACTCACAGACCAGCTGTGGTTCTGTGTGATTTGTCCCCTTGAGCCTGGATGGGCGTGGCCTTTGGTTGCTTTGACCAGTAGGATATGGCAGAAGTGATGCTGGGCTGGTTTCTGGGCCCAGGCAGCACCCCCTGCCTCTCTGGGGGAGGCCATTGTTAGGGCTGTGAGGAAGCCCAAGAAAACAGGGGAGGGATGGCTTGGGGAGAGTGATGCCTGCTGACCCCAGCTGTGGCAGCTGAGCCCATCCCAGATAACATACATGTGAGGGAAGAAGGCATCTGGGCCATCACAGCCCCAGCAGGCGTGTCAGGGGAAGAACTGAAGCCGCTGACAACCAGAACCAAGGCCCAGATACATGGCCCCATCGAGCCCAGCAGCCATCGACAGCCCTGCCGACCACCCGGCTGTGGCCTGTCACAAGCTGTCCTCCATGTGCCAAATTCCTGGCCCTGAAAATTATGAGCAAAATTTTAAGCCACTGAGTTTAGAGTGGTCTGTTTCACAGCGACAGACAACAAGAACACCTGGGGGAGCCTGGGATTCCATCTGTAAAATGGGGAAACAACACAGCACAGGGTCAGAGTCAGCCTCCAGAGGACACTCCAGGTTCAGCTCTGCCGCTCAGCAGCCAAGCAGCCTCGGTCAAGGGATGTAAGTCACCTGGAAGTGAAAGTCAATAATAGTGAAAGTCTCCTGGGGCTTTGTGGGGATTAAGGGTTAATCCATTCGAAGTGCTTAGAACTGTGCTGGCCTGTAGCTCTGACTAATAGACGCCCGCCATGATTGTCACCTATTATCACACGTAGGCCTGTGGTGGGCATTAAATGAGAGCTTGTGGGGGCCAGGCACCCAGTAAGCACTCAGTGTATGTGTGCTGCTGTCATTAAAGATATACTCTAGAGAGGACCTTCAAGGTGGCGGAGGAGTGAGACGTGGAGATCACCTTCCTCCCCACAAATACATCAAAAATACACCCACATGTGGAACACCTGCTACAGAACACCTACTGAAAGCTGGCAGAAGACCTCAGACTTCCCAAAAGGCAAGAAAATCCCCACGTACCTGGGTAGGGCAAAAGAAAAAGGAAAAACAGAGACAAAAGAATAAGGATGGGACCTGCACCTCTGGGAGGGAGCTGTGAAGGAGGAAAAGTTTCCACACACTCCCCTTTGTGCAGGCAGAGACAGGGGGTGACGGCGGGGGCGGGGGGGATGTTTCGGAGCCATCGAGGAGAGCGCAGCAACAGGGATGCGGAGGGCAAAGCGGAGAGATTCCCGCACAGATGATCGGTGCCAACCAGATATATAGATTGCCAACAAACATGAAAGGATGCTCAACATCACTAATCATTAGAGAAATGCAAATCAAAACTACAATGAGGTGTCACTTCACACCGGTCAGAATGGCCATCATCAAAAAATCTACAAACAATAAATGCTGGAGAGGGTGTGGAGAAAAGGAACCCTCTTGCACTGTTGGTGGGAATGTAAGTTGATACGGCCACTATGGAAACAGTATGGAGGTTCCTTAAAAAACTAAAAATAGAACTACCATATGACCCAGCAATCCCACTACTGGGTATATACCCTGAGAAAACCATAATTCAAAAAGAGTCATGTACCAAAATGTTCATTGCAGCTCTAGTTACAATAGGACATGGAAGCAACCTAAGTGTCCATCGACAGATGAATGGATAAAGAAGATGTGGCACATATATACAATGGAATATTACTCAGCCATAAAAAGAAACGAAATTGAGTTATTTATAGTGAGGTGGATGGACCTAGAGTTTGTCATACAGAGTGAAGTAAGTCAGAAAGAGAAAAACAAATACCGTATGCTAACACATATATATGGAATCTAAAAAAAGAAAAAGAAAAAAAAAGGTTCTGAGGAACCTAGGGGCAGGACAGGAATAAAGATACAGTTGTAGAGAATGGACTTGAGGACATGGGAAGGGGGAAGGGTAAGCTGGGATGAAGTGAGAGAGTGGCATGCACATATATACACTACCAAATGTAAAATAGATAGCTAGTGGGAAGCAGCCACATAGCATAGGGAGATCAGCTCTGTGCTTTGTGACCACCTAGAGGGGTGGGATAAGGAGGGTGGGGGGGAGATGAAAGAGGGAGGGGATATGGGGATATATGTATATGTATAACTGATTCACTTTGTTACACAGCAGAAACTAACACAGCCTTGTAAAGCAATTATACTCCAGTAAAGATGTTTAAAAAAAAAGAAGATGGACTCTATATCAGGACAAAACTCTAATTCAAAAAGATACATGCACCCCAATGTTCATGGCAGCACTATTCACAATAGCCAAGACATGGAAACCACCTAAATGTTGGTAGGCAGATGAATGGATAAAGAAGATGTGGATACAATGGAATACTACTCAGCCATAACAAAGAATGAAGTAATGCTGTTTACAGCAACATGGAGAGATTATCATATTAAGCAAAGTAAGGCAGAAAGAGAAAGACAAATACCATATGACATCACTTACGAGTGGAATCGAAAGTATGACACAAATGAACCTATTTACAAAACAGAAACAGACTCACAGATGTAGAGAAGAGACTTTCGGTTGCCAAGGGGGATGGAGGGGGAGGGAGGGATGGACTGGGAGTTGGGGATTAGCAGATGCAAATTAGTGTATATAGAATGGATAAACAACAGGTTCTACTGTATAGCACAGGGAACTATATTCAATATCCTGTGACAAGCCATAATGGAAAAGAATATAAAAAAGAATATGTGTATATATGTATAATTAAATCACTTTGCTGTACGTCAGAAATTAACACAACATTGTAAATCAACTCTACTTCAATAAAAAAAGGATGCATTCATTGATTGAGTACCTACTATGTGCCAGACACTGTCCAGGAGCTTGTCACATCAGGAACAAACAGACCAAGATCTGTGACTGATGGGGGAGGAGGAAAAGAAGGTGGGGGGATGGTGATGTGTCCCCACCCCACAGTTATGTGACTATGCAGACCCTGAGAAAAGCAAGGCAGAGGTGAGATAGTTATTGAGCCCAACTGTCGTGAGGCCCACGGAGAATGTGGCTCTCCCAGTGGACATGCCCTGTATCCTGAGCAAGACAGATCTGCTGCCCAGCCCTGTCTGCCCTGGCACCCTCTGCGACCCTCCAGCAGGGGGAGCAAAAGCTCAGCCAGCCCTTCCTGGGTGGTGTCCTTGAAAATAAACCCATTTCCTGGTGACCCAGATGAAAAACATATTGCTTGGAAAGTGCTTTTCAAACAGAATCACCCGAACCTTTTATCATCAGAGCTGGCGTCTCACGGCGGACATCTGGCGAAGGTGTCAGTGTCATAATTAGTTAGACCTTCCCCAGATTCCTGGTACCACAGTTTGTCAGCAGGAGCCATCTGCCTTGTCTGCAAGAATGGGGGATCGGAAGGATTGACCCCGTACCTGGGTGCATCCCCTACCCATGGGTGCTCAGGGTGCTCTGTGGCTCCTGGCAGCCCCTGGGGGTGGGCAGCTTCATCCAGGGGAAGCAGTGTTCACCCCACACCCCTCGTTGGTGGCTTCTGAGACCTCAGAACAGGCGGTGTCTTCAAACAATAATAACCAAAGTGTAACAGTAACAGTGATACAGCTCTTGTGTCCTGAGAGCCTACTATGTTGCCCATCTCTTCTGTCCACTGCTTCACCCCAGTGTCTAGAGCAGTGCCTGGCCCATAGTAGCTGCTCATCGAATGATGGGTGGATGGGAGGCTGGGTGGATGGGTGGGTGATTGAATGAATTAAGGAAAACAGAGGAACTGGGATATGAGTTCATGTTTCCTCTCTGTGGGCTTGGCCAGGGCAACAGCTCTTCTGGGGGAATCTTCTATGTTCTCAGTCACTTTGCAGGCCTGGGGGAGGGAAGGCAGTTCCTGGGGATGAGCTGCTCAGTCTAAGAAGCAGACTGGTGGCAGGCAGAACGTCCTGCAGGGTGGCTGGAGGACAGGAAGCGCTCAGGGACTTTGAAAGCCAGAGCCTGGTGTTCAACCACCCACAGAGCCAGGGAGGAGGAGGAAGGATGCCAGTGAATCAGAGGAGGGGCCATTGGCCCCAGGTCCATCACCAAACAGCTGTGTGACCCTGGGCCTGTCCCCCTGCCCCTAGGGCCTCTTTTTCAGGAGTAAATGGTGTGCTCCAGCTCCAGGGCTGCTTTGAAGATGAAGGGAGGAGAGGGGAGGGATGTGGGGCTGCTTTGAACCAGTGATCAGGGCTTCGGGAGGGGAAGGGGGGACTTTGACTCTCCCCAGAGTGCACGGCCACGCCTCTGTCAGCAGCCCACTCTCCCCCGTGTGGGGCTTAATCATGGGACTCAGCCAACCAGGCAGGCCGGGAATCCCACCCCGAGACCCGAGACTCGAGACTCGAGACTCGAGACTCGGGCTGTTAACTCCTGAGTCAGCCTGTCTCAGCAGCGCTAGGCGTGGGTACATGGGGCGTGGCAGGCGGTGCCAACAGGAGCCAGGTGTCGGGGTCTGCCCGCTGCTGGGGGTCAGGGTGGGGGCACAATTCCTCTGGGAGACTTGGTTTTCCTAGGTTCTCACTTTACCGCCCTGTCACACATCTCTGTTGAGCCCCTCTTACATGCTGGGCACCTGCTGGGGTATTGTGGGGAGTGAAACAGACACGAAGGCCCTGGACATCCTGGAGGTCAGAGATGAGCAGGGAGGGCAGACGTGGATAAATAACCACCCACAGTATAGAAAACCCACTGGGGACCGTGCAGGGGTGGTGAGAGGGGCAGCCATGGGAGTGAAACCTCAGTTTCCTTGTCTGTAAAATGGGGCCAGCCATGCATCCACCCCAAGGGGAGGGTGTGAGGGTGAAATGCAGTCTCACCTGTAAAGCGCTCAGCACTGTTTATTATTATGGTTGTTATTGTATTTTAAGTTTCTTCATCAGAAGCACACACATCGGTGGGAACTAGTCATCACTAATTTGCTGTGTGACCTGGGAAAGCTGCTTTTCTCTCTGTCCTCGGTTTTCCCATCTGAGCACAGAGGGATATGGGAGCTCCCTGCTCAGACATGGGGTCAGGCTCCAAGTCCATGTCAGGTCCCAGAGCTCCTTCCCAGCCCAGGGCTCCCAGAGGAGGATGAGGTCACAGCAGCCACTGACCAGAGGTCACTGGGCTGAGCAGGAGGGGTGGGGTAGGGAGCATGTCTCGTCTTTTCTGGAAACTCTCTTTGTTCTAGGGGTGAAACGGGCTCAGGAGCCATGTCCCCCCTCCTTGTCCCTCTGGCCACTTTGCAGTCTGCAGCCTCTTCTCAACCCTCTGCCCAGGCTCTGGCTCTGCCAGCTGCACCCTCAGCCTGGCCTCAGGGACTAATTCTAGATGAAAGGCTCGGGGCTGGCTGGAGAGGCCCTTGGACCATCCAGGTGATGCCCCATTTCACAGAGGAGGAAACTGAGGCCCGGCTCTGGCTCTGCTCACCATGGTGTCCTAGCCCCTTGCGTGAAGCATGGCACACGGCACATGCTTAATAAATTACTTTTAAATGGTTGGTGAATTAGTAACAGGGAGGGCCTTGACTAATCCAGCTGCCCAGCAGCCTAAAGAGATGAGAACAAGGTCTCCCAGCCCCAATCCTCCCTCCTCACCAACCATAGCCCTGATGTGGGCACAGCACCTGACAGTTAAAAAAGTCCGTTCACGATTAATATTAATGTTATATTAATATGTCTATTGTGTCATCTCTGACACCCCATGTTTTTCAAACTTCAGAACAAGCATCACTGAGCCATTTTACAGATGAGGAAAGAGAGGCTTAGGGGAAGGGACTGACCCACCTGGCACAGCTGGGGCCGAGGTGGGCTGGGAAGGTGCCTCTGAGAAGCTCTTTGAGGTTTAAGAGTAGAGCGACCAAGGCCTCAAGAAAGACAGCCACCTGCCTGGGGTGACACAGTGTATTGAGGCCCAACTGCCTGCCCTGTCCCATGTCAGGGTGCGAAAGTGGTCAGAGCCCCGGGCTTCCTGCAGACGCCCCTTCTGCTTTCCAGGCCACCGAATGGGAATTCACATCCTGCAGGAGGGCCACGGCTAACTTTCCTCCTCCCTGCCCACACTCAGTTGCCCTGGCTTAATAGTGGGGTGCAGCGGGAGGCCCTCCCCTCAGGGCAGGGGGCCGGTGAGGGACAGAAAAAGAGGGTCGGAAGGGTGAGAGGCCTCCTTTGAGAAGCCTCCTGAACTTGCCCCAGGAGCTCCTACTCTGTCCCTCCCTTAGGGCACTTCTTTGCCTGATGCTTCCCCATTTGTACCTGGGTGTGTCCCCCCAACCAGGGTGGGGCTCAGAGACAGGGGTATCATCTGTCATTGTGGGCTAAAAGTCTGCACTGAGAACCTGCTGTATTCCAGGGCCGCTTCCAGGGGCTTCCGCTGAGGCACTGAGTGGGTCAGACCAAAGTCCCTTCACTGAAGTTCTATTAAACAAATAAGCCCACAAATAAATACAAGATTATCATTCGTGTTATGTGCTCTGAAGGAAAAGAAATAGAATCGTAAGGGGTAAAAACTCATTTAGATGGAGGATGGTGGTCAGAGAAGGTTCTCCGAGGAGATGACTTCTAATTTGATGTTAGGAAGGGAGAGGGCCCTCCAGGTGGAGGAACGATTTGATGGGGAAGGAGCTGGTTCCCTCAGTCCTTGTGGCAGTGAAGGGCAGGGACCTGATCTGAGAGCAGAGGGAAGCACTGAAGGGTTTCCAGCCAGGAAATGATGGGGCAGTATTTTGAGCCCATGACTCTGCAGATGGATGGGGAATGGATGGGGGCAGGCATGGAAGTGGGGAGACCAGGGGGGAGGCCGGGGGGTGGGTCACACAGGCAGGAGGTCTGGGCTGAGGTTGGGGGCAGGAGACACGTCAAATGCAGCTGTTGGTTGGATTGGCATGAGAGGCCATGGCGGGCGCGGGGGCGATGGTGTTGGTTGTGCGTGAGGGGACTGTAAGTCGTGCGCACTCCCATCCCTCCAGGACTCCTGTCGCCCCAGGTTCTGGGATCACAGATCCCATCCTCATGCCTGCAGGATCCCTGGCCCCTTAGTGACTTGAAAAATGGCAAACCCCGGTACTCCCCACATCTCATCCTCTCTCAGCCATGAAGCGCCCCTTCCCCAACTGAGTCCCCCTGAGGGACTGGAGGCAGCTCAGGAAGGAGCCAGGTGGGGGGATGAGGGGCTGGTGTCCCTGACTCTGCCCTGATGGGGAAGGTGAACTTGGGCAAGATGACCTTGGGCAAGACTTTCCTCCCAGACCCCCGACAGGAGAATGGCTGCAAGAGGGCAAAGGGGTCTGGGTCATGTGACCCCAGTGAGGCCCCCCACCCCCACCCCGCCAGGAGACCCTGCCCTCCCAGTAGGGCCTCGGTTGGGCGGAAGGGTTAAACCCTGAGATGCTCTGACGGTGCTGCTGGGGCCTGTCTGCCCCTCCTCTCCTGTGATTAATTCAGTTTGGTAAAGTGGTATTTACACTGGAAATTTAATCATCATTTCTGATGGTAAAGGAATTGAAAAATGAATTGAAAGTGTCAGACGATGCATTAGGGGGGGTGATGGAGTGAAGCGGGGGCCGCCCACTTGGCCTCCCCATTGGGTGATTTATGAGCCCAAGAAATTAGCCAAGTTTCTGTTTCCATAATTACAGGATCAAGAACCAGGAGTGATGGGGGGAGAGGGTTGGGGGCAAGGGGACGGGGAGGCGAGAGAGGGGAGAGTCCAGCCTGGAGGCAGATGCAGTACTAGTGTCACCCGGCCCGGCCCAGAGAGGGGCAGGGGCACATCCGTGATGATGCAGGCTGCTGGGGGCACAGTGAGGCTGGGGTCCAGGCTCCCTCCTTGCACCACCAGACCAGAAGAGGATACTGATGGGGTCTGGCCTCTCAGGAGAGGGATGCCCTTGGCAGCTCTGACCCAGGGTCCACTCATCTGGGGAGGCTAGCCTCCACCTCCCCCCAGCTGTCCCTCTGCCTCAGGGAGGGGGCAACCCACCTATGAGAGGGGCCACCTCACCGATGGTCTCTGTCGGGACAGTGTGAGCTCGTGTCTCAGTGAGTTTGCAGGGGCCAGGTATCCTCAGCAGTTCCCGGTTTCTCCCAGAGGGCTCCCGACCAGGGAGGATAGGCTCCCCCAGCTGCCGGCGGGCTTCTAAAGGCAGGGCTATCTCCTCCAGAGAACTAACGTCTCCTTAGAACAAGCCCTGATGCCTCCGCAAGACTGGGGACTCCTTGGGAGAGAAGAAGATGGGACTCAGACACATTGTGGAGGTCAAATCAACAGAACTGGGTGATGAATTTGATGTGGGTGGTGGGAATGGGGAGACTCTCAGGTTCTCAGATTGATGAACTGGTGGATGGAGGTGCTGTCTGCAGGCACGGGGAAGGCTTAGGGTAGGTAAGTTTGAGGAAGAGGAAGTTCTCTTTTGGATATGCTGGGCTCCAGCTGCCCCCTGGATGCACAAATGGGGAAATCAAACACACCGTGGGCACTTGTACTGTGCACCAGATTTTCCTGTTCTCCTCCCAGACACGTGGGATTGCACTCTGCTGTCCACATGAACTTGGATGAGGCCATTGACTTGCTTTCCTCAATGGAATGTGAGTGAAAGTAACACGTGCAGGTGGGAGTTTAAGAATGTGTGAACAATTCCCCTTGCTCCTTTTTCTCTCTGCTGAAATGACCAGAAGAGCTCCATTCAGGCCCATTAGCCTGGGTCTTAGAGACTGGATAACATGGATCAGAAGGCCCAGCCAACCAAGAAGGACAGGTGGCATGAGTGAGGAAGAAGTCCTTTTAGTTTTAAGTCACTGAGATTTGGGGCATGTTTGTTACCACAGCATAGCCTAGCATAAACTTACTGATACAAAGCTCAGAGTCTGGAACTTAAAGTGCTCCTGTAATTTTGGGAGTCATTACGGATTGATTTAAAACCTTTTTTTTTTTTTTTTTCATATTACAAGGTGCTGGGAATGAGAGTAGGGAGATAAATGCCCCTTACCTTCCCTGCCTCTTATTACACATCTGCCCAATGCGCTATCTCCCTTGCCTAACCCAGGCTCCATCCCAACATGACCTCAGAAGCTTAAACTCCCAGGCTGATTCTCCAAGTCTCATCCAACTCTGCCACCTCCCTCTCCTGTCAGTTTGTCCTCTCAGATCAGATCTCTGTGGCAATGTCCCTCCTCCCCACCCTTACTGCTGCAGTCCCAGGCATGTCAGCCCTGTGTGGAGCAGGCAGTGCTGGGTTCAAGCCTAGGGTCTGCCACTTAATTCATATGTGATGCTCAGGGAGTAACTTAACTTCTCTGAGCCTCAGTGTCCTGAAAAATGGGACTATTAATGAGATAGTTTTGAAGATTGAATAAAATGAAGCACGTGAAGTTCCTGGAATCCATAAGTAGTCAAAATATGGTCACTAGTGTTACATCACTATTTTACAGTCACTCTCATCACTAACCTCCTGGGTCACCACTCTAGTCTCTTCACCAGTCTCCCTGCCTCCAGTCTCGTCATCTCCAATCATGCCTCCATATTGCTTCCATAGACAGCTCCCTAGAGCCAGCTTTGACCATGTCACTATCCTGCTGAAGAACCATCCCTGGCTCCCAATTGCCTACATAACAAGGTCCAACCTCCTCATCCTGGCATTAGGGGCCTCCCTTTCTAGTCCTCTCACACACAGCAGCAGACGGATCCATTTGTTCTCCCGTAAATGTCTTTTAATCCCCCAGTCAGAGTGGTCTGAAGAGACCTGGCTTGAGAGGTGACCTGAGTCCTAATCCCTGCTTTTAACTGACATACAGTGTTACCGTGGGGAAGTTTTTGGATCTCTCTAGATCTCAGTTTCCCCATCTGAAAAGTAGAGGGGAGGGCAGAGGCAGAATTCCATCATCTAAATGCTTCATTCTAAAACAAACATTCTGGGAATTCCCTGGAGGTCCAGTGGTTAGGGCTCCGTGCTTCAACTGCAGAGGGCATGGGTTTGATCCCTGGTCAGGGAACTAAGATCCCACATGCTGCATGGTGTGGCCAAAAGAAAAAACAAAGTCCTTTGTAAAACAAACAGGGACTTCCCTGGTGGCGCACTGGTTGGGAGTCCGCCTGCCAGTGCAGGGCACACGGGTTCGATCCCTGGTCTGGGAGGATCCCACATGGCACAGAGCTACTGAGCAGAGCAACTGAGCCTGTGTGCCACAGGTACTGAGCCTGTGCTCTGGAGCTCGTGAGCCGCAACTACTGGGCTGGTGTGCTGCAGCTGCTGAAGCCTGCACGCCTGGAGCCCGTGCTCCGCAACAGGAGAGGCCACAGCAGTGAGAGGCCTGTGCACCGCAAGGATGAGTAGCCCTCGCCGCAACTACAGAAAGTCCACACACAGTAACGAGGACCCAACAGAGCCAGAAATCAATCAATCAATAAACAAAATAAAAAACAAACAAACATTCTGCCTTTTGGAACCAAGCTGCTACCCCATTCCCACTTGGAGTGCCTGCCCCACTCCACTTCCTACCCACTCTCCCTCTCCTGCTGTGGGAGAGAATTCAGCCCAGGTGAAGAAGCACAGCCTTGCAGCTGCTGGGCCGCTGGGCTCAGAGATGGTGCAGACAGAGGCTGCTGGGACCCTGCAGGTCTGGGTAATTAAACCTCAGGGAGGTGGGCTCTGATCAGCAGTAGGGCAGATCGACGATTAGACAGAACTGCTGTTTCCAGGGTTCGGAGTGCCTGTCCTGGGAGGAGGTGCGCAGAGCTCTGAGCGCTGCGGGTGTGGGCGGGGCCTGCGAAAGGAGGTTGGTGGGTGGGTTGCATTAAGACCCAGGGAGAGGTCGGCATAGGGTGGGCAGGGAGTAATGGGGACAGTGACATTCACTGAGTTTGTCTTGAATAAAATGCTCACCAACATCATATCCGTTTTTCAAATTGCTGTGTAAGTGTCAGCTATTACACTTACTGCTTAATTAGTTATGCATAATCTTCATAACTACCCATCATCACACTGAACCATGCTCCCATTTATTGAGCGTTTACCTTGCACCAGGCCCTGCTGTAACTTCTCCAAGGCTCCTGACTTCCCTAATCTTCATGACACCTCTACAAGACACCTATTATTTAATCATGGTCCTCCCCGTTTATGGATAAGAAAATTGTGTAGTTAAGCAAGTTACTTCAGATCACGCAGCTCATTGGTGCTGAGGACGGGATCTGAACCCAGGCTGTTGGGCTCAGCACTCTGTGTGTAATCACTGTGCTGCACCATCTTCATGTGGACCCCACTGTCCCCCAGGGTGGGGGTCCTTGTCCTTGTTTGACAGGTGAGGAGACCGAGGCTAAGAGGAGGGGAGGGACCCCTCCAAGGTCACACTGGAAAGACCTGCGGTGGAATCTGCACCCTGATGGGGAGGGGTGCCTGCCCTCCTCGTGTTCTCTCCACCACCCTGACATTTAGAGAGAGGGGGGCTCACGGGCTCACCCCAGGACCCCCCGAGTGAGTGGTCAGTGGAGGGACTGTGGGAGAGAAGTGGGCCCTGTTCCCCGACAGACCCAGGCTCATGCCACTCGGGCTTGTGGCCCTGGGCCAGTCACTCAGCTGCTGGGAGCCTCAGTTTCCTCCTCTGTAAAATGGGGCAGTGGCAGTTTGTTGGGAGGCTGGGAGCTGAGGCAGGCACAGGTGTTTAGATCATAGTAGGTACTCAGGAATGGCTGGGACTTCTCATGCCCCTTGGGACTGGGACTCCTGCAGGCTGGGTTCTAGCACGGGGGCCTGATGGTCCCCTCTGTGGGGTCCTAAGCTCCCACTGGGGGGCGCCGGGGGGCGGGAGAAGAGGCTGGCTTGGCCACAGCTCCCAAACTACCTCTTGGGAGGATGGACAGGTCTCTCTAGGGAGGGCCTCTGCGCCCCCAGCCAAGGCAGGCCTAAAGCCTGGGCCCTGCTGCCTGGACCCTCAGACCTGACTCATCACCCACAGTCATGCCCTGTCACCTGTTATCCCCCTGTCCGTCCACCCTGCCCCCAATACTAATAACTAACCCTCCCTGAGCGCTCCCATGTGTCACAGCCCATCTCACTTAATTCTCACGACTAACAGTCCTATGGAGGAGGAACAGCCACTGTGCTCAGTTGGAGATGAGGAAAAAGAGGCTTGGAGAGGGGAAATAAACAACCAGGACGTGGGCACAGGGGCTCACCTGCCTCCAGGACCCCGGCTGTTAGCCCTGGGGACAGACTTGCACCTGCACCCCATCACCCACCCCCAGGTGCCTTCACCTGACTCCCCTGCCATGCCCTGCCCCTGACAAGGTGCTGCCTGCCCCCTGTCCACCCCCATCATTGCACATGTACACACACACTCACACACACACTTGTGCACACTCAGTCTTGCACGAGGGGCCCTCACCCCCAGATGTGTCTCCACATCCACGTTCACACTCACTACTATAAACTCCTTCCTGCATGAAGTCCCCTCAGGGACTTCCTCTTACCCACTCTTGTTTCTGGGCATGTCATAAAATTTGTCATCAGATTTAAAGCCGAAGGGAGAGATAGGTAGAGAGGAGCCAGATCTCATTTTATTTATCAGTGGCTGTAAAGCAATATTTCAAGTGATAATTATAATAATTAAAAATTCTGTTATCGTCTGTGGGGAGGAAAGTGCTACCTGCACAGCCGGCTGGGGGTTGACGAGCGAAGCAGATGTTCTGGTAACAAGATTCCAGCTCTAAACCTCCAATCCCAAGGTAAGCGTGCTGGGCATGCTGGAGCTAATGGACAGGGTGACAGAGCTCAGGAAGGGGAAGCGGAGAGCTACTCTTCTGTGACCAGGTGACCCTCACCTGTATGGCCCTTGAGCCCTTAGGTGGGCTGGAGGAGATAAGGGGACCCAGGAGGTCTCAGCCTCCCCCATGAGCTGAGGCTTGCCCTGGGACCTGACATCCTTGCACTAGGGGGTAACTTCACTAGGGGGTCTGGAAATCCACGTGGTGGGTCCCCTTACAGGGGTGTGTCACGTGCCTGCTCTACGGCCAGCCTGGCCTGGGCTCTGCTGATGACCCAGCCGTGACTTTGGGTGTGTCACCCACGCACTCTGCATTGCCGCGGCTTTGGCCACTTGCAAACACCTTCCCCTCCAGCTCCTTGCTGCAGCCACCGAGCAGCCCACCACGATGGAAGCACCGAGAGAGCAGAGGCCTCTCCACTGTCCATCTCCGTGTCCTCAGTGTCCAGACCAGGGCCTGGCACACAGGAAGCTCCCAAGAAATGTTTGTCTAAGGACTACGAGAGCGTGTAAATAATCAGGACACACCCATGAGGTAGGCATTCTCATCCCCATTTAACAGGGGAAGAGCCTGAGGCTCAGAGAGGTGAAGTGCTTGCCCCAAATCACACGGCTGGGGGAGGGGGCAGGGATTAGGAAGGGGAGGGTCAGTGGTAGGGCTGGGAGAGCAGCATGTATCTTGGGGAGAGACGACCAGAGGGCTCCTGCATTTAGACGGCAAATCACATGTTTTACAAGGCTCCAGCCATTCCTGGGGAAACTCAAGCCAGCATGTGTGAGGCCCCAGTGATGGTGGCCTTGAGGGAGAAGGGAGAGGAGGGAGGAAGGGAGGGAGTGAGGGAGCAGCCTTATTTGCCTAAAAGCCCCACCTCGTCCAATCAGCTGGGCTCTCGGGCGGGGACACCAGGACCTGGCCAATCACCAGTAGGCTGGGAGCAGAGGCAGGTGGAGAAGAGCCAGGCCCCACCCAGGTCAGTGGCCAGGCTCCACACCCTGTGTTCAGGATGGACCCTCCTGACTGGTTTTTTGCTCCTTGACCTCCTTGAGTTCTCCCAACAGCCCAGCATCCAGGGCAGGAACAATCACCTTCATTTTGCAAATGAGGCAACTGAGGCCCAGAGAGGTCAAGAGACTTGCCCAAGGTCACACAACCAGTCAGCAGCACCAGCACTGACCCAGGCCTTGACTCCCAGCTCAGGGTGCTGAGTCCTGCACCTCTGGGCTCCTTCCGGCTGCTGTGGCCCAGGGCCCTGCTGGCCACCCTCACCCTGGGCCTGTCTCTGTGACCATCAGAGCCCTCTTCCCACCAAATACCCCCACCCAGAGCTCAGCTCAGAGCTGCTGCACACCCCCAACCTCCCTCTCCAGCCTCCATCCCTGAGCCCCAGAACCTTTGCTCCAGCTGCCCCCAGACACCCAGATACCAGATCAGGTACCCACAGAATGTCAGGACTGGCAGGGGCCCCAGGAGCATCTCGTCTACCCCTGGGGGCTCAGGTGGGAGCAGTGGTCCCTCAGCACCACGCTGTGCCCCTCCCCTCCATGAAGCCCCCCAGAGCCTGACTTGGGGCGCTGTTCTTCTCCCAGCATCCCTCCCCCTGCTTCCTGCCTCACTTACCTCTGGGCAGATTGTCAAATCCAGGTTGAAGTTTTGATTTACAGACTTCCTGGGGAAGGAGGTTGGTGTCTGCCCCTGCAGTGACTAAGAGGCCTGGTGATTTACTCTGCTGGGAAATGCTTGCTCCTCCAGAGAGATCATCTTGGCCCCTCCTGGTTGAAGGCTAAGATTTATTGAGACTTCCTGCCTGGTGGCTTTGGGGTAGAGGGGGACAACAGAGGTGTATGAGCTATGGGGACCCCCATGAAGTGAAGGGCAAACCTAGACAGCGTGGTTGAAAAAAAGATGGATTTAGGGGTCACTAGTGACCTGGGTTTGAATCCCTGCCCCACCATGGCCAAGCTGTGTGAACTTAGCAGCGTCACTTAATCTCCTGGGGCCTCGATTTCCTCATCTTCAAAATGGGTATAATCACACAGTGGGGTTGGTGACAACATCTGCCCTCCAAGAAGATGAGGCTTAGATGAGGGGTTGTGTATAAATGCCTGGCACACAGGTGCTCAGGGAAGTTGAATTCTCCCCTCCAGCCCATCTGAGGTCTCCCTTTCCCTGCCAGATCACGTCCTCCAGGTCTCCCCCTTAGCTTTCCTCTAAGTGCCCTCCTGCACCCGTCTCTGTCCTCGGGGAGAGCAGACCCTGTCAGTCTCTCAGGTTCCAGGTCCCTGTGGGTCAGGAAAGAGAAGGACGAGGTCCCACTGGCAGGGCAGGCCCAGCTGCATGCCAGGACGCCGGGCACAGATGGTTCACACGCCCAGGGATTGTTAGCAGTGCAGCTGCTTCCCTGCTGATGCGTTAACACATCTTGTCTATAAACAGTCCTTGGCAGAGTAAGGGGCCTCTGGGGCCCAAAGTTGTGCTGTGATCCAAGGGGTCAGCAGAACTCTTGAATCTGTCTGGGTTCTAATAAAGAAGAAGAGAGTGGTGGGCACTGGCTTCATCAGGCAGATGACCCAGGGTCTGCCTGGGCTGGGGTCAGACCCCTGGAGGGAGTGGGTGGAAGGCAGCTCCACTCCCTCTGAAGGGATCTCTGGGCCACTCAGTGTGAGGCCCCAAAACAACCCCTTCCATTCTCAAAGTTGCTACTGCAGCCAGCAGGGTACCGTGTTGTAAGGAGAGGGGCCCTGGAGTCAGACCAGCCAGAAACCAGCTGGGCCACCAGGGACCAGGGGCTCTTAGCAGCCCCTCTGCCTCCTGAGCCTCAGTTTTCTCACCTAGGAGTGGAATGGCTGGATCATATGTTTAGCATTTTAAGACACTGCCAAACATTTTCCAAGTGCTTAAACAATTTCACACTTGCATCAGTGGTGTATGAGAGCTCTAGTTTCTCCACACTCTTGTCAACACTTGTTACTGTCAGTTTTGTTTTGTTTTGTTTTAAGCATTCTAATAGGTATGTACTGATATATCATTGTGGTGTGATTTGCATCTCCCATTTACTTAAAGACTAACGGTGTTGAGCATCTTTTCATGTATTTACTGGCCATTTGTATATCACTGGAGAAATATCTATTCATATACTTTGCCCATTTGTAAATTGGGTTATTTGTATTTTTATTATTGAGTTGTAAGAGTTCTTTATATACTCTGGTTGCAAGTCCTTTATTCAGATATGATTCACAAATATTTACTTCCATCTGTGGCTTTTTATTCTCTTACTAGTGTCTGTTGAAGAGCAGAAGTATTTTTTTTTAGCTTTTTATTTTTATTGAAGTATAGTTGATGTACGATATTGTGTTAGTTTCAGGTATACAGCAAAGTAATTCAGAGATATATATATATAAAAATATATATTCAGATTATTTTCCATTATAGGTTATTATAAGATATAGAATATAGTTCCCCAGGAGTGTAACAGGAGTGAATCCTGTTGCTTAACTATTTTATGTATAGTAGTTTGTGTCTGTTAATCCTGTACCCCTAATTTATCTCCGCCCACCCTCACCTTTGGTAATCATGAGTTTGTTTTCTATGTTGAAGAGCAGAAATTCTAAATTTTGATGAAGTTCAATTTAATTAATTAGTTCTTTCATAAATCCTGCTTTTGATGTTACACGTGAGAAATATTTGCCTAACCGCAGATTACAAAAGTATTCTCCTATGTTTTCTCATGGAGGTTTTATAGTTGTTTTATATTTAGGTCTATGATACATTGAAAGTTAGTTTTTATATACGGATTGGTGTTCTTTTTATCTTTTTTTTGTATGTGGATATCGAGTTGTTCCAGCACCATATTGATGAAAAGACTATCCATTCTCCACTGAACTGCCGTTGCACCTTTGCCAAAAATCAATTGTCTTTATATGTTTGTGGGTCTATTTCTGGACTTTATTCTGTTCCACTGATTGATTTATTTCTCTTTATGCCGACCCCAAACTGTTTTTTTAATATTTATTTTATTTTTTTCTTTATTTTCTTTATTTTTATTGGCTGTGTTGGGTCTTAGTTGTGGCACGTGAGCTCTTCATTGTGGCGTGCGGGCTTCTCTCTAGTTGTGGCACATGGGCTCTGTAGTTGTGGTGCTCGGGGTCCAGAGTGCTTGGCTCTGTAGTTGGCAGCACAAGGGTTCTCTTGCTGAGGTGCGCGAACCCAGTAGTTGTGGCACGTGGGCTTAGGGGCCCCACTGCATGTGGGATCTTAGTTCCCCAACCAGGGATCAAACCCACGTCCCCTGCATTGGAAGGTGATTCTTTACCACTGGACCACCAGGGAAGTCCCACCATGCTGTTTTAATTACTGTAGTTTTATAATAAGTCTTGAAGTCATGAAATGTTAGTCCTCTAACTTTGTTCTTCTTTTTCAAGGTTTAGCTATTGTAGAACCTTTGTGTTTCCTTATAAATTTTAGAATCAACTTTATCAATTTCTATGAAAAGGCCTATAGTTTTTTCATAATTCTTCTCCTTAAGTTTTTTGCATTTTTTTGATCTGTAGGATGACAGTTTTTATTAAATTTGGTGAATTTTTGCTAGTATTATTTCAAGTATTTTGCCCCTCCCTCCTTTGAGGACTCCAATTACACATGTACACCAGAGGGCTTGGATTTGTCCCACAACTCACTACTGCTCTGTTCATTTAAAAAAAAAATTACTTTTCCTTTCTCTGTTTTAGTTTGGATAGTTTCTGTCGCTACGGTATCAAGTTTATTGAGCTTTTCTTCTACAATTTCTAATCTGCTGTCAATTCCACCCAGTGTATATTTCATCTCATGCATTGTAGTTTTCACCTCTCATTGTTCCATTTGATCTTTTTAATAACTTCCGTGTCTCTACTTCACTGTGAACATAAGGAACACAGTTATAATAACCATTAAAGTCCTGTCTGTGAATTCTATCATCTGTGTCAATTCTGAGTTCGCTTTGATTGTTTAATGTCCTCATTACGGCTTGCATTTTCCTTCTTCTTTGAACGCCTAATTTTTATTTGAATCCTAGGCATGAAGAATTCTACCTTGTTGGATGCTGGATACTTTTGTATTTCTATAAAATTTCTTAAGCTATATTCTGGGGTGTAGTTAAGTTACTTGTTAATAGTTTGATCCTCTCAGGTCTTGCTTTTAAGAATGGTTAGAGGAACTGAAGTAGTGCTTAACCTAGGCTGATTTACTTGCCACTATCGAGACAAGACCCTTCTGTGTACTTTACTCAGTTCCCTGTGAACCACGAGGTTTTCCAGTCTGCCTAGTGGGAACAGACACTATTCCCAGCCCTGTGTGAGTGCTGGCACTGTTAATCTCATCCTTTTGGGTGCTTCTGTCCACAGTTTCTAGTTTCCTCCAATGGGGGCACTCATCACACTCAGCTGAACGCCTGGGAAGGACCCTCGGCAGTGTTTTCTTCCTCTCTGCTCTTGGTACTCGGTCCTATGGACTCTGTCTCGTTCTTCCTGGTTTCTCAGCTCCATCCCTTTAACTCAGCTCCAGCTGACTCCTCCTCCCAGCATCCTGGCCTGGGAATTCTCTCAAGATGGAAGCTGGGGAGTCACTGGTCTCACCTTTCCGTCTCCCTCTGAGGGATCACTGACCTCCACTGTCTATGGTTCAGTGTCTTGGTCTTGGCCCTTTAGTCCTGAGCCTCAGTATCCTTAGCCACAAAAGATGAATAATAACTATAACTACCCTTCCCCCACCCCGAGTTGTTGTCTACTAAATCACTAAGTGCTCACCAGATGGTGGCTGCTATCATTACATCACTACGACAACCGCTACTATTCAACACCAATGACTGAGGAAGTACAGTAAGTCCCCTACATACGAACGAGTTCTGTTCTTTTTTTTTTTTTAATTAATTAATTTATTTTTGGCCGCGTCATGTCTTTGTTGCTGCGCGTGGGCTTTCTCTAGTTGCAGCCAGTGGGGGCTACTCTTCAGTGCGGTGCACGGGCTTCTCATTGCGGTGGCTTCTCCCGTTGCGGAGCACGGGCTCTAGGCGCGCGGGCTTCAGTAGTTGTGGCTTGGGGACTCCAGAGCACAGGCTCAGTAGTTGTGGCACATGGGCTTAGTTGCTCCGCGGCATGTGGGATCCTCCCGGACCGGGGCTCGAACCCCCGTCCCCTGCATCAGCAGGCGGACTCTCAACCACTGCGCCACCAGGGAAGCCCAACATTTTAAATCTTATAGTACAGTACCTTGAAAAATACTGGGGAATCATTGTACAGTACAACAGCTGGCATACAGGGACTGGCATCGAGTGAACAGGCAAGAAGAGTTACTGACTGGAGGAGGGAGAGGAGGTGGGAGATGGCAGAGCTGAAGGATCGTCAGCAATAGGAGATGGAGGGAAAGCTGCAATTTCACTCACGCCTGATGTTGATGCAATGCACATTCGAATCTTTGAAAGTTTGCAACCTGAAGGTTCATATGTAGGGGACTTACTGTACATAATGGGCAAAAGCTACTAGGAATTCAGAAATGCTTTCAATGAATTTCTCTGTCATTATAATTGCTATAGCACACACATATAATAAAATAGTGGCCTCTTGTGCGCTAAGCCAATAATTCCATGTACACAAAGTGCTTGGTGCTATTAGGTGCTGGGTGTACAAGAGATGGATTTAAGGACTCCTTTGCAATAATCACCCCCAGGAGTTTAATAACCACACTCTGACTCTGACCTTGTTCTAGTCAAAGCCAAGAGGGATTTCTGACAGCACAGTGATGACAGCGTTGCAGTAAAGAGTCCAGCAGTTACCTTCTCCTCCCCTGCTCCCCGCTTCTAGCAGAGTACTTAGCAGCCCAGGTCCTTCCTGGATTCAGAGCCAAGCTCTTCCCCTCACCCACTCCCAAGTCTCAAGACTTGGGCTAAGGCTTGTGGTTCTTTTTTCCACCAATGAATACATAATTGTCTCATAGGATGAGCCAAGATTGTAATAAAACACGTTCATTACATCTTTCTACACAGAGCGGTTTAATGAACACAGGGCTGCTAACCCTCTTTGGCCCCTGAGCCAAATGCAAACTAAATGCATTCCACAGTGTCATTTAATTATCTGGGGTTGGGGAGGAGGAGATAGTCTGGGACTGAGATAGAGAAAGGGGAGAGCAGGAGGGTGAGGGAGAGAGGGGTTCCTAGAGGGGCAGAGAGGATGAGGAAGGGTGGGAAGGAGGAAAGAGGGTGAAGGAAGGAAAGGGGTGAGCCGGGGGGGAAGCAGTGAGAAAGGACTCAGGTTTGGATTTGACTCTAAATGCCTCTTGCAATGCTGGGTCGACTCGTTATTTCCATTGGAAAAGGAAGGACCTCAAGCCCTACGTGCTACACACTGTTGGGTGCTGGATGAGACAGACTGGATCCAACAAGGGACACGACAGATAAGATCTCTGTCTGCTTGGGTTTCAGAGTCTGGTGGGGAAGACAGGCATTTTGTAAATAATCACATCAAGAATACACATAAGTAGGGCTTCCCTGGTGGCGCAGTGGTTGGGAGTCCGCCTGCCGTTGCAGGGGGCACGGGTTCGTGCCCCGGTCTCGGAAGATCTCACATGCCGCGGAGCGGCTGGGCCCGTGAGCCATGGCTGCTGAGCCTGAGCGTCCGGAGCCTGTGCTCCGCAACGGGAGAGGCCACAACAGTGAGAGGCCCGCGTACCGCAAAAAAAAAAAAAAAAAAAAAAGAATACACATAAGTAAAGGTAAGTTTATGATTATTTGCATGGTTATGTTTAGGAGAGGAGTAGAGTGGTTAAGAGAGTGGGCTCTGAAGAATGACTGCCTGGATTTGAATTTGAATTCCAGCCCTGCTACATTTTGACTGTGGCAACTTGAGCAAGTTACTTAACCTCTCTGGGCTGCGGTTTCCTCATTTCTAAAGTGAAGATAAAAGTGCCTATCTCATAGGGAACTTGAGAGGATTAATCTAAATATGTGTAAATCACTTAGAATAGTGTTTGGTGCCTAGCAAGTAATGATACAGGCTCTCCTTGACTGAATTTTAGGCAAGTTCCTCTAAGCCCCTCTTCTTGACTAGACCTTGATTTTGGGCTAGCATATCTGTCCTTGCTAAGTCCAATTTTAGCAAGAATCCTGCTAAGTCTGCTTAGAGAAAATCTCTCACTCATGATATCTGATCGCCCTGACCTGCCTTCAGTAAGAATCCTGCTAGGTCAATTTAGCAAGAATCCATTACTGTTGGTGTCTCCACCGACCCCCTCACTCTGCTCCTTGGCTATAAGTACTCACTTGTCCTTGTTTTATTTGGAGTTGTGCTCAATTTTTTAATACTGAAGTCTTTTTTTCCCTATTGCAATATTTTCTGGGTAAAATTTGCCTTTACTGCTTTAACTAGTGTCTGGTTCTTTTTTTTTTTTTTTACATCTTTATTGGAGTATAATTGCTTTACAATGGTGTGTTAGTTTCTGCTTTATAACAAAGTGAATCAGCTATACATATACGTATATTCCCATATCTCTTCCCTCTTGCGTCTCCCTCCCTCCCACCCTCCCTATCCCACCCCTCCAGGCGGTCACAAAGCACCGAGCTGATCTCCTTGTGCTATGCGGCTGCTTCCCACTAGCTATCTATTTTACGTTTGGTAGTGTATATATGTCCATGCCACTCTCTCACTTTGTCACAGCTTACACTTCCCCCTCCCCATATCCTCAAGTCCATTCTCTAGTAGGTCTGTGTCTTTATTCCTGTCTTACCCCTAGGTTCTTCATGACATTTTTCTTTTCTTAAATTCCATATATATGTGTTAGCATATGGTATTTGTCTTTCTCTTTCTGACTTACTTTACTCTGTATGACAGACTCTAGGTCTATCTACCTCATTACAAATAGCTCAATTTTGTTTCTTTTTATGGCTGAGTAATATTCCATTGTATATATGTGCCACATCTTCTTTATCCATTCATCCGATGATGGACACTTAGGTTGTTTCCATCTCCGGGCTATTGTAAATAGAGCTGCAATGAACACTTTGGTACATGACTCTTTTTGAATTATGGTTTTCTCAGGGTATATGCCCAGTAGTGGGATTGCTGGGTCATATGGTAGTTCCATTTGTAGTTTTTTAAGGAACCTCCATACGGTTCTCCATAGTGGCTGTACCAATTCACACTCCACCAGCAGTGCAAGAGTGTTCCCTTTTCTCCACACCCTCTCCAGCATTTATTGTCCCTAGATTTTTTGATGATGGCCATTCTGACTGGTGTGAGATGATATCTCATTGTAGTTTTGATTTGCATTTCTCTAATGATTAATGATGTTGAGCATTCTTTCATGTGTTTGTTGGCAGTCTGTATATCTTCTTTGGAGAAATGTCTATTTAGGTCTTCTGCCCATTTTTGGATTGGGTTGTTTGTTTTTTTGTTATTGAGCTGCATGAGCTGCTTATAAATTTTGGAGATTAATCCTTTGTCAGTTGCTTCACTTGCAAATATTTTCTCCCATTCTGAGGGTTGTCTTTTCGTCTTGTTTATGGTTTCCTTTGCTGCGCAAAAGCTTTTAAGTTTCATTAGGTCGCATTTGTTTATTTTTGTTTTTATTTCCATATCTCTAGGAGGAGGATCAAAAAGGATCTTGCTGTGATTTATGTCATAGAGTGTTCTGCCTATGTTTTCCTCTAAGAGTTTGATAGTTTCTAGGCTTACATTTAGGTCTTTAATCCATTTTGAGCTTATTTTTGTGTATGGTGTTAGGGAGTGATCTAATCTCATACTTTTACATGTACCTGTCCAGTTTTCCCAGCACCACTTATTAAAGAGGCTGTCCTTTCTCCACTGTACATTCCTGCCTCCTTTATCAAAGATAAGGTGACCATAAGTGTGTGGGTTTATCTCTGGGCTTTCTATCCTGTTCCATTGATCTACCTTTCTGTTTTTATGCCAGTACCATACTATCTTGATTACTGTAGCTTTGTAATATAGTCTGAAGTCAGGGAGCCTGATTCCTCCAGCTCCGTTTTTCATTCTCAAGATTGCTTTTGCTATTCGGGGTCTTTTGTGTTTCCATACAAATTGTGAAATTTTTTGTTCTAGTTCTGTGAAAAATGCCAGTGGTAATTTGATGGGGATTGCATTGAATCTGTAGATTGCTTTGGGTAGTAGAGTCATTTTCACAATGTTGATTCTTCCAATCCAAGAACACTGTATATCTCTCTATCTATTTGTATCATCTTTAATTTCTTTCATCAGTGTCTTATAATTTTCTGCATACAGGTCTTTTGTCTCCTTAGGTAGGTTTATTCTTAGATATTTTATTCTTTTTGTTGCAATGGTAAATGGGAGTGTTTTCTTTTTGACAGTACTTAATAAACTCCAAATTTGAATATAAAAGAGCTAAAAAGTTGGACTTCCCTGGCGGTCCAGTGGTTAAGACTCCACAATCCCAATGCAGGGGGCCCGGTATTGATCCCTGGTCGGGGAACTAAGATCCCACATGCTGCAGGGCACAGCCACAAAAAAAAAAAAAAAAAAAAAAAGAGGGTCATTGTTTAAGCTCAGGAGTGAAGACAGTCTTTTCTGAAGAGGTGCATCTCAATCTGAGATCTGAAAGATGATCCACATGTCAAGAAGTGGGGAGACAATGTACGTAGTGGTATATGAAGGGAGGGTGGTGAGGGTCTGGATACAGTGGCTCAGGGTGCCAAAATAGCTGAGTATACATTGGGAAAAGTGGAGAGGAACAATATAGAGGCTAAAAACATTGATAAGAACTTCTAATTCTTTATAATTGGTGTACCCCATGATCTGTTCCAAAGGCTTCATTTTTCATTATGCCTCATGCTCAACTCTTTTTCTACTCATGAGAAGTCCTGAATCAAAGACCTTTGGACAGTTATGGCTGAAGAGTTATGGAACATAAATACTTCTTAGTCCAATATCCTTATTTTGTTTTATTTAAATAATTGACCAAATAATGTGAAAATACATTGTCATGGTAAAAAACAGTCTAATAATATGGGTGAAAAAAAGGGCCTCATTTTAAAGAATAGGAGTTGGGTTCAAGAATCCCCATCTTGCATAGAAAGACCTTGAGATAACAACATCAACAACCATAACAGCTCACATATTGTTTTTCTTTTCTTATTGAAGTACAGTTGATTTACAGTATTTGTGTTAGTTTCAGGTGTATCACATATTCTTTTAGCACCACCTATGTGCCAGTCGCTATCTCTTTTCTTGCATTATTTTTACGTATTCTTCACCACAACCCTATGAGGTAGGTTGCCATTATTATCCTTATTTGACAGATAAGGCAGCCATGGTACAGATACGTTAAGAAATTGGCCCAAGATTATGTAGCTAGTAAGGGGCAGAGTCAGGATTTGAATTTAGGCAGTCTGGCTTCAGAGCCCTTCCCTCATTCCTGGTCACAATGCACAATTTGCAAGAGAAAAAAAAAACAACAACCAACCAGATAATTCCATCTATAAGACCAAGGGAATGAGTGGTCCCAGGAATCTGAAGAGAAAAACCATCTAAATGCCCTGGGAGCTGTCCATTGTTCTGAAGCTAAGGAAACTCTAAACAACATAGGACCCCTCACTTTCTGTCCACTCTCCTGACCTCCACTCACCTTCTCCTACCTTTCTCCCACTCGTCCCCTATCTCTCAGCATATTCAGGCTACTCTTGATAAACACCCATCTGCTCTAACTTGACATTCACTCCTTTCTTATGAGCTGTGTTGGTTGAGCCTTGGATCAGCAGTGTTCCTAGGCCACAACCCTCATTGCTTTTTTTCTTGATCAAATCTGTGTTTAGCTCCTGCCCTCAAGGAGCTATAGGCAATCTAGGGATATAATATATACAAGATATACAGTAGGTAAGGACTAAACACCTCAGGATGGCATACAAAGCCCTGTAACATCTCCTGTAATGTGACCTTTTGTCTCTGTGATTACCCTCCACCTGCAGTCACTGAACACAGGATACATCTCCTACCTCTGGGCCTTTTCACCGCTCTCTAACTGGCATAGGCTCCCACATGCCCACTGAGTTCAGGTGCCACCTCCTGCAGGAAGCCTATTTTCATTCCTACCACAATCACCACCACTGCCAGGCTGAGTAGTTTCTCCTAAACTTTTGAGGTTTTTGAGGGTGAAACTAACAACAACGGGGGACATTATGAAGCAATGAGATATAGTGGCATTCCATGCCAACACCCTAGTTTTTCAGAGAAAATCTGGGGCAGAGAAGGAGCTCTAGGCTTAGAATAAGGAGAACTAGGGTCTTGTCGGAGATTTCTCAAAACACTGTGTGACCATGGGAAAAATGTACTCTCTTTCTGGGCTTCAGGTCCCCCCACCCAGGGAACTTGAGGGACTTCACGCTAAATGATTCAAGAATTCACTCTTTCCACAAACATGCCTTGTATGTCTACCATGATCATGGAAATAGGTCAGACTCAGTGCAGAGATGGGGTGTGGAGGCAGTTGGGAATCCAATGTGAATGGTCGGAGAGGACAGGTGTGGATAGCATCACAGGATCTAGGAGAAGCCTGGACAGCTCAGAGGAAGAAGGGCCTGCCAAAGGTTCTGTGGGAAAAAGTATCTGAGTGGGGCGCTGAAGGATTTAAGATGGAGTAGGAGGCAGAGTGCATTTCAGTGAGAGCAAAAGTCCTAGGCTCTAGTGTTACAGGGTTCTGGGTTCTATAATTCTGGGTGCAGGATCTTTTTTTTTTTTTGCGGTACGCGGGCCTCTCACTGCTCTGGCCTCTCCCGTTGCGGAGCACAGGCTCCGGACGTGCAGGCTCAGCGGCCATGGCTCATGGGCCCAGCCGCTCCGTGGCATGTGGGATATTCCCGGACCAGGGCACGAACCCGTGTCCCCTGCATCGGCAGGTGGACTCTCAACCACTGCGCCACCAGGGAAGCCCCTGGGTTCAGGGTTTTATTCTCTGTTCTAGATTCCATGGGTCTGGATTCTGTGACTCTGGGTTCTGAATTTCTGAGTTTAGAATTCTGTGATTCTGGGGTCTTTACTTCTAGGTTTGGTGGTTCAAAGTTTTATCATCTATATCTCTGGGGTCTAGGATTCTACAGTCTTGATCCTCAGTTGTATAATTCTAAATTATGGGTACTGGACTTTGTGGTTCTGAGTACTGTGTCTTGTTTATTCCTCTTGAAACCCCAAAGCAAATGCTGGGGAAGAGAAGGAGATCCCGACACCCAACTGCTCTGAGGAATGTTGTCTCCTTCCCCCCACCAACAGGCAACCATTAAAGGGAAGCCCTTCCCTCCATCCCTTCCCACCTTCTTCTGTAGTCCTCCTTCTCTCAGTTCTTCTGCCTATAATGAGGTGCCCCATGCAGACTGGGGGACAAGCTGAGAAAGGGTGTGGCTGGAAGGGCCAATCTACCGGACTCAGCAGGGCTGAAAATAACTGTCTCCAGGCTCTGCCCATCCCTAAGTGACGGACGGCCTGCAGAGGGCGCTGCTCTAAATAAACAGGTCCCATGTCCTGCATAATGCAAGGACTTGCGACTCTTTAGTGAAGGAGGAGAGGTAGGGAGCGACTCTTTAGTGAAGGAGGAGAGGTAGGGAGTGTGATATAAGGGACACTTATAGGCAATGCACACCATCAGGGCATTCATCCCTTTGGGTTAAGCATTGCCCTACCCTGGTGTCATCCCTCACGCTGCTTTCCTAAGCTTCTCCTGATGAAGGCTACTGATAGATACTCTTACCCACTCCATTCCACCTGAGCCAAACCCAACAGAGACAGGAAGCAGTGAAGTTAGTGCAACTCCTCCTCCAGGACACACACACACACATACACACACACACACACACGTGACATAACCACCTCTGGCTCCCAAGAATTCTGGGTTCTCTTGAGGGAGGGTCTATTGGAATGAAATATAAGAACGCTTTGACACTCAAAGACAGAAGTGCCATTTGTCTCAGGATATGGGTATGTATGGATGTGACTGGGTGTGTGAGAGAGTCCCACTGATGGTGGGACCGTCGGGTCCCCAAAGGAGCAGGTGGTGGTCTTGAGACAGCACAGATATTCCAGAGCTATGGGTGACCATCTCAGCAGGTCTGCTGTGCCCCCCTGCCCTTCTGGTTGTAGACTGACCCTCTCTCTGGGCTGGTGCCCACACTTAAGGGAATTCTTGGCCAGTGGGGGTGGGGACAGAGAGCCCACTCTTCTTTTTTTTAGTGTTCAGATTGTGGAGCCAAAAATGTTAAATCTAAACTCTTTGCGGGGAGGTAATTTTTCCTAATCACTCACCCTGCTGCACAGATCTCTACAACTTGATTACCATTAATTAGATTAATTAGATGGAGATAATGTCTTTTCTCTGGGAATATGAATGGTCTCTGATACAGCGCCGATTTCCCAGAGCTCAATGTGGGACCTTCCCAGATAAGACGTCTGTCTTCTGAATGGTGGAGGGACTTGCCCAAGGTCACACCATAAGCAAGTTGAACTCAGGTCTGATTCCAAAACAAACCCTTAACCATCACACTATTGGTCTCACCTTGGCCACCTCTCCTCCCCTCCCAACCTGGTATGGGGTCAGTGGGCTGCACCCTCCCCAGGGCCACGGGACCCAGAGAGGCCTCAGAAACTGGGGTTAGGATGTGGCTCCTCCCACTGGACAGTGAGCTGGCCTCCTGGACAAATCTCTTGTGTTCTTCTCTAACTGCAGAACCCATCTATGTTCTAAATCATGGAGTCCCTTTTACCATAAACAAGGATAGGGGAGTGACTCTAGGAAACCAGAGTTGGCAAAATGCCAGGATCTTTGGAGGGGTGTTGTGAAGTTGTCAGCCAAGGAATTGATACAGACCTTGGGAGGCACCTGGCCGCTCTCCCCTGACATCCCAGGCACCTGTGATCTACAACTAGGGATGTAGGTCACCATCTGAGCCATGCCAGCCACTGCCTGCAGAGCCTGGGCAGGCTGGCCTCCTCCTAGACCACGGATGAGGTCACTTGGCCCACTTGCAGGCTCAGTGCCCAAGTCCTGGATTGGCCTTGACCTGTAGCAGGAGAGGGTGGCATCAGTTTCCCCCCCTGGGGCTCAGCATCAAGTCCTGGCCTCTGAGCTTCATTTTCAATGCCTGGCACCTTGCACACACTGTCACTGATCCCCCCCTGCATTCTGCAAATAGTCACTGGATCCTCACCCCGGGTGGCCCTGCTGAGACAGGCACCCACATGCCCTTCAAGAGCTGCACCATCTCGAGACCACCGCCCTCACCCTCAGGGCACCTCTACAGCCCTCTCACACTTTCAGTCACACACGCCCACACCCTGAGATTAATGCGCATGCCTGTCCTTGTGACCTTCACACGTGTGCCCTGAGATAATCACACACACACATCCTAACAAAGCCTGTATACACACGCATAAGGCAGGCACGTGTGTGCACACCATGCACACACAGGCACGCATACACACACACACGTCATTTCACACGGATGCGCTGACACTCAGGAGTCCTGTGTGCCTGTCCCGGCACTGCCCAGACGTGTAAACTTCTGGTACCTTCTCAGACCCTCAGTTTGCCCATCTGTAACAAGAGTTAGATTGTTGGGGACCATTCTGACTGTAGCATCTCAGGATTCAATTTTCTCTTTCTTCTCTCTCTCAACTTGAAGTTGATCCAGGGGCAGCCCAAAGTGGGGTCACAAGCTGACATTCATTTTTAGCCTCCATCAACAAACTGGGAACTCACCCCAGCAGCCTCAGTTTGGAGCCAGAGATGGAGTCCAGGGCCCGGGGAAGCAGAGGGGATGTATAGCCCATCCCACTACACACACAGAGATGCACACGCACCCTGCTTTCATGCTGAGACACATCTGCAGGAAAAGTCATTAACAGCTCCAAGTGATGGGATTTACCATCCAGCACCAGTCCCGGGGCCAGGCCTTGTCCTCCCACCACCTGGGATCAGTGACCACCATCTGTTCCTTTAATATTTCTCGGAGAACCTCACTGACAAGGGAGACCAGCTTGGGAAGGCAAGAGAACAGAAGATCTGGAGCCAGAATCCTAAAGGCAGGTTCAGCATGTGCTGTGGCTACAAACAGGCCCTGGGGACAGTTTGGAGAAAGGGGATGGGCAAGTGTACAGCCAGGGGGCCAGGAGGCCCAGGTGGACAACAGACAGGGGAGCCACCAGAAGGGTGAGGGTGTCACTCACCTCACCTAGTCCTGACTAGGGTTCCTGCCTTGCTGCCCCCTGTCTCACCCCCTCTCTGCACAGCTGTGTCTGCCTGAGCCCTGCTTGGGTGACCAGAAGGCTCCAGGCTCCAGGACCAATTCTGCCCCAGCTGAGGGGGTTTAAAGAGTTCCAGGGGCAGGTAATGGGGGTGGGGTGGATTTGGAATCTGGCCTGGTTTTGAATCCCAGCCCCTGACTCACCGCCAGACCTGAGCAGCTTCCCCCCTCTTCCGTCTCTGGGCCTCAGGTTCCTCATCTTCCAACAGGGTGAGGGGCCTGCAGGGACCCCACTCGGGATCCCACCAGCCACGAGGGTGGGGGGATCTGCAGGAGCTCAGTGGATGTTTGTTCCCGTCCCCTCTGTGACCCCGCAGTACCTGGCTCCAAGTCGGTGTCCAGTAAATATCAATTAACCTGATGAGATAATGAAATGAGCTAATGTCTGTGTCTGGACCACATGCCTCATGGCACCAAAATCTAAACTTGTGTTGGGAAATTGAACAACCCAAGAGCCAGCTGAGTGGAACCATTGAGGGCTTGACAGTCATCAGGGAGGACTTCCTGGAAGAGGCCGACCTTGGGCTGGGTGGGACTTGCATAGAGGAGGGAAGGTGTGCTAGGAGGGGGGGACTGCACGTGCAAAAGCAGGGAGGTTGGAAGGGGAGAGGTCAAGGTGAGACCTCTCTCTTGTGTTTTGAGGCTCATATAAGGTATTTGTGTGTGTGTGTGTGTGTGTGTGGATGGGGAATCCTGGCACAGTGCTGGGCTCCCCAGGGAGTCTCAGTAACACGGGCTCCCACCCCTGTCAGCTCATCCAGGTCACCTACTCCTCTCTGTCCCCAGAGGTGGCTCCCCACCTGGTCACATGTGACCTGTGGTCCCAGCAGGGAGCAGGGACCTGGGTGGGAGCGTAGACACGTAGAGCCTGGGGGAACCAGGCTCTACTTGCTGTGAAACACAGACCCTAGAACCTCGGAGCTTGGAGGCCCCTCCAGCCCCTCTGTCCTGTGGGAAGCCAACACAGAGAGGTTAAGGAAGTGACTCAAAGTCACCCAGCCCCCAAAGAAGGCCCTTCAGTGCTCTGCTCTCTAACCAGCCGGGGGGAGGGTCCTCTGTCTACAAACCCCTGAACTGAGTCACTCAGGGGCCAAGGGTTCCTCTTCTTCCTTTGCCCTCCCTCTGCCCTCACACCCACTTGCTCACTGGGCTGAGAAGAGCTGGAGACGTGACCCAGGGCCTCCCTGGGAGTCAAGGCCAGTGATCTGTTCACCCATCTGGCCAAGGACTGGGTCTGTGCTGGGAAGGGGAGGGTTAAGCCTTGAGCAGCCCTTCCTGGTTGGTGTTTAATTTGCAGTTTCTAAAGGCCATCAGGAGCCTCAAGGAGCAAATGTTTTCTGAGTTAATGACACTGCAGCAGATTAAGGAGGAGCCCATCTCCCAGAGAGCATGAAAGAAAGGCCATCCATTACCCTGCACAGCCCAGGATGGCAGCTGGAATAACTTTCCCAGAGATCTGGGTGGAGAACGGTCCTCTCTTCCCTGCCATCAGCAAATCCTGCCTGGTCCCTCTGACACTCGCTTCAGGAGAGGACAGTCTGGAAAGACTTTGAGGCAAACTGGAGCTCTGCTCAGCACAAGAGAGAGCTCCCAGTCGTAGTGGACTACAAGTTGACAGCCATCTGCCTCTGTGGCCAGTACTACCTTTTCCCTTTTTTTTTTTGCCTCTTCTCTGCCTCCTGTTTTTCTAGGCAATCAGTGATCTGCTTTCTCTCACTATAGATTAGTTTACATTTTCTAGAATTATATCTAACTAGAATTATAGAACATGCACTTTTTGCCTGGTTTCTTTCACTCAGAAACTATTTTTAGTTTCATCCATGTGGTGTGTATAAACAGTTTGTTCCTTTTTATTGCTGAGTAGTAACCCATTACCTGGATATACCACAATTTGTTAATCCATTCACCTGGTGATGGACATCTGGGTTGTTTCCAGGTTTTTATTTACATTACAAATAAAGCTGCCATAAACATTTGTGTATGAGTCTTTTTTTTATGTTCTAATTGCTTTTTATTTTTTGAATTTTATTTAATTTATTTTTATACAGCAGGTTCTTATTAGTTATCCATTTTATACATATTAGTGTATATACGTCAATCCCAACCTCCCTGCGTTTGAGTCTTTGAGTGAACTTGTGTTTCCATTTCTCTTGGGTAAATACCTAGCGGTAGAATGGCCGAGTCACATGGCAGGTTGCATGCTTAACTTTTAAAGAAACTGCCAGACTACTTTTCACAGCGCTTTCCCTGCTCAGTGTGTGGCATCCGTGCTGTTCCTCATCCACTTCAACATTCGGCGTCATCAGGCTCTAAGTTTCACCATTCTGATAGGTTTGCAGTGGTATCTCACTGTGGTTTAATTTACATTTTCCTGGTAACTAAAGAAGTTGAGCATCTTGTCATGTACTTATTTGTCATCCATATCTGTTCAAGTCTTTTGCCCATTTAAAAAATCGGGTTATTTTCGAACATATTTACAAAACAGAAAGAGACTCACAGGTGCAGAAAACGAACTTGTGGTTACCAAAGGGGAAGGGGAAGGGGAATAAATTGGGAGTTTGGTATTAACATTTACACACTGCTATATATAAAATATCAACAAGGACCTACTGTATAGCACAGGAAACTATACTCAATATCTTGTAATAACTTATAATGGAAAAGAATCTGAAAAAGAATCTATCATCTATCTATCATCTATCTATCTATCATCTATCTATCTACTTATCACTGAATCACTTTGCTGTATACCTGAAACTAACACAACTTTGTAAATCAACTATACTTCCATTAAAAAAAATCTGGTTATTTTCTATTTATTGAGTTTTGAGAATTCCTTATATATTCTGGAAACAAGTCCTTTATCAGATGTATGATTTTCAGATCTTTTCTCTTAGCCTGTTGCTTGTCTTTCAATCTCTTACCAGTGTCTTTTGAAGCTCAACGTGTTTTAGATTTAATGAGGCTGCCATTTCAAACTTACTGCTCATTACGATAATTATGCCATCTGCCACGGCGGGATCCTTTCATCCCCGTAGCTGCTTTGGAACAAGCCCTTCCCAGAGTGTCAAATCCCGTGTCACAAGACAGTCCCCTTATATCAACACGTGGCTTTATCCAGCTTTGTATCCTGCCCTCCTTGGTCCGGCATCTCTGGGATCCATTCCCAGCCCTGTTTTCCTGGGCCCTTGCAGCCAGGTCCTGCAGCTCCTTGAATGTATAATCAATCTCACTCCTCCCCTGGCTGACCCAGTGCTTTGGCAGTTGGTTTATGCTTAGATTTAAGCCTGGTTGTGGCTCTGGTGGCCAAAGTGGGATGTAGGGGCAGATCCTGAAGAGGGCAAGTGTTCTCGTGGAAGGACCTCCTCATTTGAGGTCCCTGTACCATCCTCTGGCAAGGGAGCTTTTCTGCTCCAGCAAGGGGAGTGGGTCACTTTGCAGGCCTGAAGTTTCTGAAGAATCTGGGTTCTCAAGTCCCAACCATCCAGATATCCTCACCCTGAGTCTCAGGCACTTGTTCCTGTCCCATCGGGGCCCTGACTTGGGCACAGAAAACTTTCCTAGACAGAGAGTTCATCCTTCTTTGAAGTGCTGCACTCTTACAGTGACGACTTGTGTCTGGTCTCTGGCTGCAAGAGATGGATGTCTCTCCGTGTGCTTCCAGGGAAGTTCTTGTTTCGACTTGCTAGATTATTCATCTGAGTCTATAATTTTCAGTCTTCAGTGTATCAGAGCCATTTGACAAGAGCTCCCAATTCCAATTTCCTTAGAATTACTTTCCCTCCCATATTACTCAGGGCCTTGCACCAGCCAGTGCAGCCCCTCCACCTGGATCCCTTCCCTGTTCCCTGAGGGTGAATGCCTTAACCATGGCATTACCACCACATGTCAGGACTGTCTCCAGTTCTCTTACTACCAGTGATGGGGTCCTCACTGCCGCCTCCACAAATTCATCTCAGAGCCTGCTTCCTAGGACCATCCCTACTACCAATTAGCCGAGGTTGGGTTCCCTAGCCGCAGAGCCTGAAATGAGGATTCTTGAGAAAGTGGTTCACAGGGAGAGGGGGTGAGCAGGCTAGGACAAGGTAAGGAGCTAAGCAAAGATGTGGTCCCCAGACCCAAGAAAGCTGGCTTTGGGAGGTTCCCTGCTCAATATAGGAACAGCCCTGGGGACTTCGGGCTCTTGGTCTGGGCAAGTGTGTTGTCAGGCTTTTCCAGAGAAACAGAACTGGTAAGAGGTGTATCTGTATACAGAAAGTGATTTATTACAAAGAATTGGCTCATGCAATTATAGGAGCAGGTGAGTCAAAACCCTGCAGTGTGGGCCAGCAGTCTGGAGAGACCGGCTGCTGGAGAATTCCCTCTTGCTTGGAGAATTTCCTTCAGCTGATTGTATGAGGCCCGCCACATTATGGAGGGCAGTTTGCTTACTCAAAATTCACTGATTTAAACACAAATGTCACCCTAAAACATCCTCTAAGTTGACACATAAAATTAATCATTGCAGCAGGACGTGTGGGGCTGGGGTCTTAAAACCAGCAGAGGGGAAGCCCAGCCCAGAGCAAGGGGTAGAAGCTTGCCCAGGAGGACCTGGTGCCTGGCCATGGCAAGGGTGAGACAGGGGGCCATTGTCCAGGCCCAGCTACCTGGCTGGCAGGTGACAACAGGCAGACCTCCCAGCAGGCTTTGGACCCCAGATGGAGGTCTGGGAGTAGAGGAACTGTGAGCAGGGGGCACAATAAGGGCCCTCAGACACTAGTTAGGAGGGCTAATGTGCCCTTGGGAGAAGGCAGGTGTTGAGCGCCTGGAATGGGAGTCAGGTGAGGGGAGCACAGACCCAGAGCCACAGCTGTGAGATGATAAATGAGAACTGTTGCTTCTGTGGTTCAGGCATCTGGGCACAGTTCAGCTGCAGCCTCTGTTTAGGGTTTCAAAAGGCTGTGGTCTTATCAGAGGCTCAAAAGGGGAAATGTCTGCTTTTACCATTTGCCATTCTGCCCATCACAGCTCTGCCCTCCCTGAGTATCTCTCAGATCCTCCATTCTATCCATCCCACTGCTGCTGTTCTCGAGGGGTCAGTGCTGAGTTTGGGTTCCTCCAAAACAGCAGCTGGTTTATGTGGGAGGTGATCCCAGGAGGCACAGTGAGGACGGGACAGGGGAGGGAGGGAGGAAAGCCCTAAAGGCTGAATCAGATGTGGGCTCAGCCCTGCTGGAGACCCTCTGAGGAAGTGCCTCAGACTTGTCCCTCAAAGGGAAGCTGGGTATTTATCTATTTATCCACCCTGTCCCATCCCTCCCTGGGGTGTTAAATCCCTGGCACTTTGGGGCTGCCCTGTTCTTGGCCCAGGACACTAGAGAACCCCCAGGTGGAGAAGCAGAGAAAAGCAGGGCCTGAGGAGGGAGTGGTCAGCTCACTGGAAACCGCCCACCACTATGTTCATCTGTTGCTGGGGAGAGCAGGGAGAGCGGAGCTGGCCCAGGGGACATGGGGTGGGATAGCCAGGGCATCGAGACTCCCACCCAGGAATAACACCTTCCTGAGAAAGGACCTGAAGCTGTTTACCCAGCTGAGCTCTTTTCGTCACTGGCTCCTGTTATAAATAGCCAAACCCTATCTCCACTCCAACCAGCAAAGCAACCCCAGCTTCACGTTAAAGGCATAATTTGTTGCAAATTAAACTTAATGGGACTAGAGTAATTATGTTGACTTTAAAAACTACTTAGAGATAAATACATGATTAGATATTTCAGAAAATAAACTTTCCCATTGTGTTTCCTGAAAGAAACTGGAGGAGAGGAGGCTGAGGTGGGTGGCAGAGAGACGATGCTGAATGACGGGGGAGGGAGGCCTCAGAAACCCATCTGAGGATGTTCTTAGACTCGCATGGGAAGTGGGTCCCAGGCCAGCCTCTGGGAGAGCAATTTGGCCAAACATATCCAAAGCCTTAAAAATATCTGTACTTATTGTTTTGATAAGTCCACAAATCAATCATAAGGAAATAATCAGACAGAGGCAAAGATCTACGTGAAGAGTCAGTCATCTCAGCATCATTTATAACAAACACATTTAGGTGGAACCATCTATATGCCTAACAATGGGGTTTAGCTATCTCAGTTATGGGACAAACACGTGAGGGAATGTAATGTAGCCTGTAAAAACCAGACAGTCAAAAAGTAATTCACTTGGGAAGATGCACATAAAATAGGAGTGAGAAGAAAAAAAAGCAATATATAGATCTGGATATAAAGTATATTCTAAATATACCCAGAGAAAAAGAAATCCCAGGAGGAATTGTGCACAAATACTAACAGCTTTTAATTAATTTTTAATGTAAAGGGAAAGCACAGTCCTGTGAGTTTCCTTTGTCTCAATACTCTGTTGCAACATTGCATCACTCCTGACACCCCATCGATTTGTGGGTTTTTCCCACATCAAGCAATTCTGCAACACCAGCTGGATCACCTACAATTTAACTCAATTCTGACACTCCCTACCTGGAGATATTGTCAGATCCTATAGGTTAAAGCCTCAGTCCCACAAAACTGCACCCCTCACCCACGCCAACCGCATGTTCAGGTTGTCACTTGTGCTCCTGACGACTGGCTATAAATTGGAGGTTGCAACGACCGCCTCCTGGGTTTGATTAATTTACCAGAGCAGCTCACAGAACTCAGGAAAACAACTGGTTTATTAGATCACTGGTGAATTGCAAAGGATATGAATTAAGCAGCCAGATGAAGAAGTACCTAGGGCGAGGTTTGAGGTTCCTTGGGGTCTCAAGCACAGGAATGTCTGTTCCTGTGGCGTTTAGGGCAGCCAGCCTCCCAGCACAGGGTTGAGTTCTTGTTCACCAGCCCAGAAGTGCTCAGAACCCTGTAGTTCAGGGATTTTTATGGAGGCTTCATTATGTAGGCATGATTAATTAAATTATTGGCCATTAGTGATCAAGTCGATCTCTAACCCTCTCCCCTCCCAGGAGATTGGGGGTGGGGCTTAAAGGTCCAACTTTCTAGTCACATGATTGGTTCCCCTGGCAACCAGCCCTCATCCTTAGGGGATTTCCAAAAGTCACCTCATTAACGTAAACTCAGGTGTGGTTAACAGGGGCTTGTTATGAATAACAAAAGACACCCATTTTACCTTTATATTCTGAAGCTATTTCAGGGACTAGGAGCTTAAGTAAATATTATAACAAAAGATTATGAAAAAATATTATAAAAAAGCCCCTATGGCATATATATGAAATTACAAGGGTTTTAGGAGCTCTGTGCCAGGAACAGTGGATGAAGACCAAATACATACATATACATGTATATATAGATATACATGTATATGTATATATGTAAAATCAGAAAATCACACTGGATGACAAAATTAGGAGGGGCTTTTGATTTTCTTTTCTATCTTTTGTTTAAAAATATTGTCTGCAATGAGCATTTACTGCGATGTTAGCGTGTTTAACTATTTTTACAGCAGATTTAAGTGAGAAGGGATTCTTTTCGCCTCCCCCTCAGGGGAATTCCTGCAGGAAATTCTGTTGTTGGAGTTCCAGTTTCAGGCTCTCTCTGTCTGTATTTAAATTTCCTGGTTGCTGGTTATGGAAGAGGTTGCTGGTTCTTGTCTGCTCACAATCCAATCTCCCCTTCTCCTTTAGTAGCAAGAGGCCAGTACTGTTGTGGGTGGCTTTGTGCCCCAAATCTTCCTTGCAGGTAGGGGTGGCAATGAAATATGAGCGGAGGTGGTGGATGCAGTTTCCAGGAAAGTAGTTCGATGGGAGTTTATTCAGGAGGAAGGAGCCTCTTTCTCCTTCTGTCCTTTTTTTTTTTTCTGCCTAGAATGCAGCTCTCATGGGCTGGAACTCCAGCAGCCATCATGTAACCATGAGGTAACCTTTAGGGTAAAGTTATCATTGAACTGAATTTGGGTTCTGCTAGCCTGATGCACAGCAAAGCCAATCAACTGACACTGAGTTGTGGTGAAGGAAAAGTATAGCATTTATTTGTAGGGTGCCAAGCAAGGAGAATAGGCAGCTCATGCTCAAAAGACCTGAACTCCCTGATGGCTTTCAGGCAGAGGTTTTTAAAGAGTATGAGGGAGAGGGTGTAGGATGCCTGATCAGCTCGTGAACCTGCTTCTGATTGGTTGGGAATCTCAGTCATCAACCTTCTGGTTCCAACCAGTTTGGGGTCTACATGCTTGTGGTCAGCATGTAGTCACCATCCTCCACTGGGTGGGGGTCATAGTTTCTGCAGGACAACTCAAAGAGATGCATCAGATTGTTATGTATATCCCTTCAGGAGGAGCTAGGAGTCCAGTGACTCTATCATCCTATCCTTAACTGCTTCAGTCTGCTCTTTGGAAGGCTTAGGAGACTAAAAATTTTTTCCACAAATACGAAATGGGGGACATGGAGGGACTTTTGTGCCCAGAACATGGGCAGCCAGTGTCAAGCCCTAGATGGGTCAAAACTTCCCTGTTCGGAGGATGAGTCTGGTGGCACAGGAGTCTCCAACTCACTCTAGTACCCCCAGGGAGGGAGAGTCAGCAGAGGGAGTGATGACGTCCACAGAGGGGGTGAGCTGCCTTGCAGAGCATTTTCTCGTCAAATCTTACTATTTGAAGAGAACCTGAGTGGTCTTCTAGTTCTATCCCCTGCTTGGTGCTGGGATGCCTTCCACAAAAACCACTGCCAAACAAAATATAATTTTGCCGTCAGTAACATTCTCATCAACCTTTCATCCTCCTCCTCGTCATCTTCATCATCATCACCATCCTCCCCTTCTCATCAGGACCATTTCCATCAGCACCACCACCATCACCAGCATCACCATCACCATCACCAGCACAGTCACCACCATAATCACTGCCACCTATTGAGCACTCCTATGTGTCAGGCACAGTGCTGGGTACTTTATATTCTCTATTGAACAATCCAATACGATGGGTATTGGTTCTAATTTACAGACGAGGAAGCTGAAATTTGAAAAGGTAAAGTGGCCTAAGGCAGTACAGATAATAATCAGAAAAAGGAAAATGATCTGAATTCAGATTTGTCTGGTTCCAAAAGCTGACCTCTGTCCACTCCACACGGCAGCCCTGAGAGCTGACCTCTGCTGTGCTCCTCCAGCAGGGGGAGCATGCCCTTGCCAGAAAGCTGCTCCATCTTTGGTCAGCACTGACAGCTTTCCCATGGCCTCACCCATAGGTCCTGGTTCTGACATTTGGGGACTGCAGAATGGGCTCAACTTCTGGTCCATGTGATGGCCCTTCTGAAGTTACAGGTCAGCTCTTGGGTCCATCTGAGCCTCTTCCTTTTGAGGATGAACATTCCATTCCTTCAATAATTCCTCTTGTGAATGACCACTTCTCATTGCCCCCTCCCACCCTGGTCCTTCTGGACTTTTGTGATCCCTGCTCCCTGGGCTTCCTGCTTCCAGTCTCACCCTAGCAGAAATTTTTCTCCCCAGCAGCCATAGTGATCTTCTCAAAACAAATCAGATCACATCACTCTCCTGCTCAAAACTCTGCAGTGAATTCCTTCAACTCTAAAAGTAAAATCCAAACTCTGCCATGGCCTATCGACTCTAAATGATCTTCCTTCCGCTGACACCTCACACCTTATCTCCTAGCCCTCTTCCCCCACTTGCTGTGCTCCAGCTACACTGGCTCTCTACTGTCCTTGAGCACATCATGTTCATTCCCGCCTCAGGGCCTTTGCACCTGCTCCTCCCTTGACAATTATCACAAAGCTCATTCCCTCACTTAATTCAGATCTCTGTTCATATATCACCTCCTCAGAGAGGCCTTCCTGACCAGCCTCTCTAATGCAGCTCCCTCGTCTCTGGTCTCTTTCCATTCACTCTTTCCCCTTCATTTCAGAACTTACCACTTCCTAATATCTATTTATTTGGTTATTATCTGTTTCCCCTACTGGAAAGCAAGCTCCAGGAGAGCAGGGACTTTGTCCTTCTGCTTCACCTGTATATCTCCAGTGTTTAGAAGGGAGCTTAGTACTTAGTCAGATTCTAATAAATACTTCTTAAATTAATTAATGTGACCTTGATCGCATGCCCTTCTAAGCCTGGAGGCCCTGCCTTTAGGCAAAGTTCAGCTTATTCATGAGTTGAACAGGATTCTCTCCTCCCTTTTTTTAGACTCCATATCTCTATTTACATGGCCTAAAGAGTGGCAGGATGTGCACAGAAGTATTTTGGCTTTGGAGTCAGTTAGAATAAGGCTCAAATCTCAGCTCTGCCACTTACTAGCTCTGTATTAATTAGCTTTTCTGAGCTTCAGTTTTCTCTTGTGTAAAATGTTATTAATACCAACCTTGTGAACTTGTGAGGAGAGAGAGAATGTGAATACATAGTGTAGGGTAAGCATTTGAAAACTGGTAGCTATTACTGTTGTTATTATTTATTTTATTTTATTTTGTTTTATTTTATTTTATTTTTTTTGCGATGCACGGGCCTCTCACCGTTGTGGCCTCTCCCGTTGCAGAGCACAGGCTCCGGATGCGCAGGCTCAGAGGCCATGGCTCACGGGCCCAGCCACTCCACGGCATGTGGGATCCTCCCGGACCGGGACACGAACCCGTGTCCCCTGCATCGGCAGGTGGACTCTCAACCACTGTGCCACCAGGGAAGCCCCATGTTGTTCTTATTAAACTAACCAGGTTTGGGGCCTTCCATCTCATGGGAAAAGCCTTGGTTGGGACTGGGCTGGATGGGTGGGTAGGGTGGATGGGGAGAGCAGATAAGGGACAGGTGACATGAGAGACATGTCACCTCGTGGATTCACACTGAGCTCCCTGTCAGTCTCATCTCCAGGCCTGTCTCCCATCTCTGTCCCTGAGCTGTTGATTTAGTCGGCACTGCAGAGTTAACTCACACGCGAATATTAAATCCCATCGTGTGAGTCTCAATCTGTGGCTCTGGCCTGTAGGGTTTTCTTTCCCGCCCTGATCCAACACACTTGCTTTTCTTTCAAGAGCCTGTCATCTGCAAAGCTGAAGAGCCTGCCTCCCCAGGGGGGTGATTGCTAATGATGCTGTGGATCTGTGTGGACTGAAGGCTGCTGGGAGGCAGAGACTGCAGCTGACATTCTCCCATAAACCTGAGCCTGGTCCAGAGGGGCTTGCCAGGACCGAGGGCTGGTGGGAAGTGATGGCATCAATGAAATGAGCTGGGGGTTCTCGCTGTCCCATAAATTCTTAATTCAGATGAAAGGATGTTGGATCCTAAAGTCACTAGAATAGGTTGAATCCTCTGGCCAATGGAGAAACTGAGGCACAGAGTATCAGCTGGTGTGCAAACAGAATCAGTACCTCATAGAGCCAGTCTTCATTGAAGAAACTGAGGCCCAGGAAGAGGAAGTGTCTTACCCAGGGCCACACAGCAAGTCTGTGACAGAGCCAGGAGTGACTCGGGTCCCTGCCAGCCAGCCCACTCCTCCTCCCACTGCACCCCTTGAGGAAGCCTGGGGCTGGGAATGAGCTGGGCTCAGGCCACTGGAATATCGTCCCCAGTAGGGGTGTATTGCATCTCTGCTGCGTGTTTGTGGATGGAGCCCCTTCAGCACACCTGGCACCACGCAAGGCACGTGATCACAACCTCATCTGATCCTAATATGATTGTTCCCATTTTACAGGTGAGAAACTGAGGCCCAGAGAGGAGAGCTGACTCACGCAGAGTCTTGCAGCTCATGGGTGGGCACCCTATCAGCCCTGTCTCCTGCTTGATGGCTCTTTGCAGCACTGACCAGCCGCTGATATGCCCACCTCCCAAGCAAGGTCTAGGAAAGAGGGCTCTCTGCCTGTCTTGTTCATTTCAGTATCCCTGGTGCCCAGGGATAAATAAAAAATATATTTAAATAAATGAACGAATCTCTTGGGTTCCTGCCAACTCCATGACTGGGAAGATCTGAGACCCCGAGCCAGGCTCCCAGACAGTGACAGGCACTGACTCTGCTCCCCACTCCTGATCTTGTCCTGCTGGGTGGGTTGGCATCCGGCCTTCTCCCCATCAGTGTTCCAGCCCCAAGTCTCCTCCTGGTGTCCTGCCTTTCCCCACCTGTCCATGTCTCCCTCCTTCTCCTGATGCTTTTCTCCTAAAACCCCATTCCCAGACCTGACCCCAGCTTTCCTCCTGACCCAAGAGGCTAGCACAGGCTCCCAGAGCCTTGGCGCTTGTCTGGCTTCTTCTGGACTTGACCCTGATTTGTACCCTGACCAAAGCTTGACTTGCCCTTTGTAATCTTGTAAGGGGCAGGGCAGAGAAACGAGGGACCTCTCGCTAATTCACCAGCTCTCCTTCCCCGGGACTTTCTGAAGGCGCAGAGGCAGGCTGACTGGAGGTCTGACAGTCTCCTCGAGGTCAGGGCCGGCCAGACTCCAAAACTTAGGCCTGGGCACCCGATGGAGCTCCCTGCAGACTTGACCACCCCAAAGAGACGCCAGCTGGCCCCTTCCTGACAAGTTAAGTGTGATCTGAGAGTCAGGGCTTCCTGGCTCCTGGGATCTCCCTTGGAAATCAGGGACCAAGGACCGCTGGAAGGGGCAGGGTTGTCCCAGCAGCTTCTCCACGCAGCACCAGGGAGCCCCCGCATGACCCTCCCCAGCTCAGAGAAGTGCAGGGCTCCCGTGTGCAGAGGGGCACGCTGAAGAGGAGCGCTGGCCTTGATGCCCAGAAAGGAGGAGCGTTGGAGGGGAGGGGATCACCCCCATAGGCCCGGTCCCCAGGGAGATGGACAGAGGCACAGAGGGGACACCCCCGCAGTCCTCAGCCCTGCTTCTTTAGTCCCTGGGATTTTCCCAGATGAGGTTGGGGGGTTTCTAGGGTGTGCTTTGTCCCCAGCCCTCACATCAGTCAGGGCCACAGGGATGTAAATGTTGGGGCCCCCACTGGTGGAGATAAAGAAGGGTGGGCAGTGGTTGGGTGGCAGGACAGCCAAGCTGTGTCCTTGTCATAGTTCTGGGGCAGCAGGACCACTTTGTTCTTCCATGTCCAGGGCTGGTGTGACTATCTCCCAGGGGCTGGGGGAGGAACAAGGCACGTGGGTCTCTTAACAGCCTCATGAGGGTCTCTTGGCCAGGGCTGTTAGCTTTGTCTCATGGATGGAGAAATCAAAGGCCAGAAAGAGAGGCCCTGGCCAAGCTTACACTGTGAGAGTGACCGACACAGGGCAGACACCCAGGCTGCCCCGCTCCCTTCTCCTGGGTCTGCTGCTCCCCTTCTGGAATCAGAGTTTCTCAAGGACCCTAGCGGTCATCTGGTCCAATGGCCCCTCATGGCTGGGTGGTGCTCAGCACTTCTCCCTGTGCAAGGTCGCCCAGGGCCTGGATGGAGCCCTGGAGACTGGAGGCAGCCTCCTTGCTTACCTTAGACAAGTTCCTGTATCTCTCAGCCTCAGTTTTATCCACCTATAAAATGGGATAATAATATGCCTATGCCCTGAGGCCGTAGTGAGGGTTAAACACCACTAACTTTATTTTATGCATATGAAAACTGAGGCTAGGAGAGGCCATGTGAATTGCTGAAGGTCTCTCAAGGCAAATCAGGATGCGACCCCAGATTTATCTAACTTCAAAGCCTGTCCTTTTAACTGCTTTGTGGTGCCACGTCCTCTGCTGTCTAGAAGTCTGTCCTAGTACTGCAACTCGGCCCCTCCAGCTGAGGTCACAGACGGGGCCTTCTTGCTTGGCACACAGGAGCCCCCAGAGCGTTGAGAATTTCCCCAACACACACACAGAGCACACAGCACATGCCCCCTGTACCTTCACAAACAGACACACACCATGCACACACACACCGTGCACATACCTCTCACAGACACATTCACACGCAGGCAGGTACACACACATACACAGGCATGTAGACAAGCAAATGCCACCCTCACGCATGTGTCACACACATACACACACACGCACACAAACCCAACCCTTGGAACTGACTCTCCACGACAGAGGAGTTATTGGGAGGGTCAGTGTCGGCGACTGGTACCTCCTTGTAGGGGGCTGGGCACCTGCTGGCAGGGATGGTGGTCTCTCCATACAGGCAGGCCTCCAGGTTTGCAGAGTGGGTGAAGATGTGCAGTTCCTGGAACGGGAGGGGAGAATGGGAGGCTGGGGGAGGGGACTGGAGCCTGAGGTTTCCCAGGAGGGCACAGGGGGTCATGAAGAGGATGGTATAAGCTCAAGGTTGGGGCAGGGGTGTTGCTCTGAGGTGGAGTCCAACTAGGATGATGGCGGGTTAGACGGGCCCTACTGCACCCAACATGCCCCCCAGAGGTGGGAATGTTGATAACAGCAGGGGTGCTGACAGCTGCGGCCCACTGAGTCCCTGGTGCTTGCCGGTGCTTTACATCCACTATCTCCTATTTCCTTCATGACAGCCCTGTGGGAGGGGTATGGAAGGAAGGAGCCACGGGAGGCCCTGGCGAGCGGTCCTGGCTGGACTGGGGCCGTGCACCTCATACTCCTGCTTGAAGCCGTAGCCCTCGGCCGTCTTCATCTGGTTGATGTGCTGCAAGAGGTCGGCCACACGCACCGCGGGATGCAGCTGCCCCGTGTGGTACGGGGAGCCCTTCCGGCCACACGGACGCCGCGGTGAGCCCCCCAGGAGGCTGCTGGCCTCAGTGACCCCACCACTGCGCTGGTCTCCTGTAGTCAGAGAAAGGGAAAGGGGTTTCTGATACACACGGGCCCCAGCCTGGGGAACCCCAGATGGACTCAGGGGGCCGAGGGAGGGAAGGGAGCACGGCCAGCGTGGAGGACGCCTGGGTTGTTTGCTGGAGCCAAGCAGCTGGCTGGGCCCACCCTGTGTGACCCTGGGTGGCCCCTTCCCTGCTGCATCTGTTTCCCCATCTATAAACTGAGGGGACTGGTTCATATGAACTCGCAGGGCCCTTCTGGTTCGGCCCTGCCTGCTGTGATCCCGTGGTCCCCTCACCCTCCTGGGCTCCCCTGCAGGGCCCACCCCTCTGTGACTTCACGTGCTGCCTGCAGGGGGAAGTGCTCAGCAGAGCCCATGACATCCCTCCTTCCTTCCCCTCTTCCAGGGAACAATCTGGAACATTGACAACTCCCAGCAATTACCCCCATTCAAAGACAAGCAAGTCCCGAAGCTAGCTGCTGCCGCCACCCCTTCTGCAGATTAACGGGAAGCACCTGAACAGAGGCGTTTCTCCTGCGCAAGCATTTCCATTGTCAGCCTGTGCGTAGGCTCAGCCCGTGGGGAAGAGGCGGAGAGGTTCACGGTGCCCCACAGGCCCCGGGAAACTGTCCCCTCCCTCCAGACCACCCCTCCCCGGCTCTCCTGGTCAGCATCTCAGTCCTGGGATTGAGAAACATCCCCCACCCCCATCCCCGCCTCTGAAAACAGTTGTCGCAAGTATTTTGCCCAGTTTTATAGTTGCTTACAGTGGGAGGGAAGCCCAGCCGTGGCTCCATCATGGCCAGAAACTCCACTGAGGCTTGGAAAGAAGTGACTTGCCACAGGTAATGTTTCCCAAAGTGTGTTTCAGAGAACAACAGTTGTGCAAGATGATTAAGTGGTAGCCCACTTACAAAATAAACATTCAACTTTTTAAAATGAATCTGGAAAATTTTGGTTGAAACAAAATTAAATAGGCCTGTTCCCTGCAGGACATCTCAGGACTTGCAACAAACTAACATGCATTGTGACTCTCCAGGAGGAGAGCAGAGGTAGCAACCCTTCCCTGATTTCTTTTTTTTTCCAAGGAGGTTTTTCTTGTTTGCTTATTTCACTAAACATCTTTAGATAAAAAGTGTAATGGGGTGATTAAGAGCAAGGACTCTGTTAAGACAGCCTGAGTTTGAATCCCAGTTATGCCACTAATTGGCTGTGTATCCTTGGGGAAATTACTAGCCCTTCCTGAACCTCAGTTTTCAAGTGCCAAATGAGGATAAAGTCACTACTCTCCAATAGAGGTATTGTGATTATTAAGTGAGATGATGCATGAAAAATACCCAGTCCATTGTTGGCAACTGGTGAATGCCCACAGACAGCAGCTGTTGGTATTATTAGAATTTACTGTGAAGTCAGACACCCACTGAGTCCCAGAAAGCTGAGGGCAGCTTCTCAGAGGAAAGAAGGAGCCGACAAGAGTGGTGCTTGACCTCCTTTTTTTTTTCAAATAGGTCTTTATTGGAGTATAATTGCTTCACAGTATTGTGTTAGTTTCTGTTGTACAACAAAGTGAATCAGCCATATGCATACATATGTCCCCACATCCCCTCCCTCTTGAGCCTCCCTCCCATCCTCCCTATCCCACCCCTCTAGGTCCTCGCAAAGCACTGAGCTGATCTCTCTGTGCTATGCGGCTGCTTCCCACCAGCCAACTATTTTACATTCGGTAGTGTATATATGTGGATGCTACTCTCACTTCGTCCCAGCTCCCCGCTCCCCTCCCTGTGTTCTCAAGTCCATTCTCTACATCTGTGTCTTTATTCCTGTCCTGCCCCTAGGTTCATCAGAACCATTTTTTTTTTTAGATTCCATATATATGTGTTAGCACACGGTATTTGTTTTTCTCTTTCTGACTTACTTCACTCTGTATGACAGACTCTAGGTCCACCCACCTCACTACAAATAACTCAATTTCGTTTCTTTTTATGGCTGAGTAATATTCCATTGTATATATGTACCACATCTCCTTTATCCATTCATCTGTCGATGGACACTTAGGTTGCTTCCATGACCTGGCTATTGCAAAAAGTGCTGCAATGAACATTGTGGTACATGTCTCTTTTGAATAATGATTTTCTCAGGGTATATGCCCAGTAGTGGAATTGCTGGGTCATATGGTAATTCTATTTTTAGTTCTTTAAGGAACCTCCATCTGTTCTCCATAGTGGCTGTATCAATTTACATTCCCACCAGCAGGGCAACAGGGTTCCCTTTTCTCCACACGCTCTCCAGCATTTGTTGTTTGTAGATTTTCTGATGATGCCCATTCTAACTGGTGTGAGGTGATACCTCACTGTAGTTTTGATTTGCATTTCTCTAATAATTAGTGATGTTGAGCAGCTTTGCATGTGCCTCTTGGCCATCTGTATGTCTTCTTTGGAGAAATGTCTATTTAGGTCTTCTGCCCATTTTTGGACTGGGTTGTTTGTTTTTTTAATATTGAGCTGCATGAGCTGTTCATATATTTTAGAGATTAATCCTTTGTCTGTTGATTTGTTTGCAAATATTTTCTCCCATTCTGAGGATTGTCTTTTCAGCTTGACCTGCCTTTAATCTGCCTTAGTGTAACGATTTGGACCAGGACTTGAACTGTAGCTTTTGAGAGATGATTCTTAGAGGCAGCTGCAGCTAACACACATGCGGTCGGATTTCAAGAGAGAATTTTCTGCTGCTTGAGGAGCTCTCAGGAGCTCCAAAAGGGGATACTGGGGACAAAGGATTACTCATGCTCTTTATGGAATCTGTGCTGACAACAGAGAACTCTCCAGGTGTAGGAGGACGTATGAGAGGGCTCCGTGAAGGGCTGGCTGCCCTCAGGGGCTCAGAGAGCGGGGTGGCGGGGGGGTGGGGCACACACAGGAGGAGCTCCTGGCTGGCTGAGGACAAGCAAATAGCACCACCTGATCAGGGTGATAGCAGGGGCAGAACGAATCAGGGCAGCCTCCTGGCTGAGTAGAAGGAGACGGCACAAGATGTTCTGTAAATACAGCTGGTGGGCGGGGACAGGGCAGTGAGTGATGCTCTCAGCCCTGTACACAGCCCTGAGCCCAGGAAGATGGGCTCTCCCCAGCCACACAGCGGGGAGGTGGCAGTACCAGGATTCACACCCAGGCCTGTCGGACTCTGGGGTTCTGTTGTCCATCAGTCTTCCCCTATTGTCCCTCTTCTGGTAAAGAAACATTTACCAGGTGACTATGATAGAAACCCACTTACCTGGCAAACCGTCTGGGTGGAATCTATTGGCACCCAGCAGGATCAAGAGCTCAGGATGGATGGGGCCCAGCGGGATCTGGGGTTTTTTCCAGGCAATGCTTTGAAGTCAGTGGGGCTCAAATTTCAATAGAAAGGGAAGCTCCCATCACGTCCCCTCCCACCAGCCTGCCAGAACTTGCCTTGATATGTTAAGTCGATTTCTTTTGAAATTAATAAAACTTTTATTTCAGAATAGATTTAGATTTGCAGAAAAGTTGCAAAGATAGTACAGAGAGTTCTCATATATTCCAGACCCAGTTTCTCCTATAATTCACATCTTATCTGAGTTTGCTATAAATAATGAATCAATATTGATACATTATTATTAACTAAAGTCTATGCCATTTTTGGATTTCCTTAGTTTTTACCTAATATCCTTTTTCTGTTCCAGGATCCCACACAGGACTTAGTGTCATGTCTCCTTAGGTTCCTCTTGGCTGTCACAGTTTCTTAGACTTTTCTTTTTTTGATGGACTTAACAGTTTTGAGGATTACTGGTCAGATAATTTGTGGAATGTTTCTCAGTTGAGATTTTAAAAAATTGAGATGTAATTCACATGCCATAAAACGTACCCTTCTAAAGTATACAATTCAGTGGTTCTTTTAGTATTTCACGAGGTTGTGCAACCATTATCACTATGTAATTCCAGAACATTTTCATCACCCCAGAAAGAAATCCAGTGGCCATTAGCAGTCACCCCCCAAACCCTCCTTCCCCCAACCCTCTGGCAACCACTGATTCATTTTCTGTTTCTATGGAGTTCTATGTTCTGGACATTTCACATAAAGTGGATCCTACAACATGTGGCCTTTTGTGACTGACTTCTTTCACTTAGCATAATGTTTTTCAGGTTTATTCATGTTGTAGCATGGATCAGTACTTCATTCCTTTTGAAAAAAATTTAAAAATTAAAAAAAATTAAAACATTGTTAATTGTGGTTAAATACACATAACATAAAATTTACCATCTTTAACTTACGGTTTTTACGTGTACTGTTCAAGAATGTTGAACAGCACATATATATGCACATTTTTATGCAACCAATTTCCAAAGTTTTTTAATCTGAAATTAGAGCCTCATTAAACAGCTCCCATCTTCCCCACCCTCCAGCTCCTAGCAACCACCCTTCTACTTTCTGTCTCTGTGAATTTAACTACTCTAGATGCTTCACATAAGTGGAATCATATGGTATTTGTCTTTCTGTGACTGGCTTATTTCATTTAGAATAATGTCCTCAAGGTTCATCCATGTTGTAGCGTCGCTCAGAATTTCATTCCTTTTTATGGCTGAATAATATTCCATGGTATGGATATACCACATTTTGCTTATCATTCATCTGTCAGTGGACCCTTGGGTTGCTTCCACCTCTTGGCTATCATGAATAATGCTGTTATATGGATGTACAAAGATTTCTTCAAGATCCTGCCTTCAATTCTTTTGGATCTATGTCTAGAAGTGGAATTGCTGGATCACATGGTAATCTCATAAAAATATGAAAAATTCATATTTTTAATTTTTTGAGGAACTGCCATACTATTTTTCACAGTGGCTGTACCATTTTACATTCTCACCAACAGTGCAAAAGGGTTCCAACTTCTCCACATCCTCACCAAGACTTATTTTCCATTAAAAAAAAAAATAGTGGCCATCGTAATTAATGTAAGGTCTTCATTACTGTTTATGGAGAATAATATTCAATTGTATGAATGTATCACATTTTGTTTATCTATTCACTACTTGATGGACATTTTTGGGTTGTTTCTCTTTTTTGCTGTTATGAATAATGCTGATATGAACTTTTGTGTGTAAGATTTTTTTTTTTTTTTTTTTGCGGTACGCGGGCCTCTCACTGATGTGGCCTCTCCCGTTGCGGCCTCTCCCGTTGCGGAGCACAGGCCCGGACGCGCAGGCTCAGCGGCCATGGCTCACGGGCCCAGCCGCTCCGCAGCATGTGGGATCCTCCCAGACCGGGGCATGAACCCGTGCCCCCTGCATCAGCACGCGGACTCTCAACCACTGCGCCACCAGGGAAGCCCCTGTGTGTAAGATTTTTGCTTGAATATATGTTTTCAAATTTCTCATTTAACTTTTTGAGGAACTGTCAAATTGTCTTCCAAAGCAGCTGGACCATGTTACATTCCCACAGTAATATGAGGGTTCCAATTTCTCCACATCCTTACCAATACTTGTTAGTGTTCATTTTAAAAATTGTAACTATCCCAGTGGGTGAGGTGATATTTTATTGTGGTTTTGATTTGCATTTCTCCCATGGTTAATAATGTTAATTATATTTTCATGTGCTTATTGGCCACTTGTATATCTCCTTTGGAGAAATGTCTATACAAATCCTTTGCCCATTTAAATATTGAATTATTTGTCCTTTTATTGTTGAGTTGTAAGAGGTCTTTATATGTATTGGATACTAGGCACTTATCAGATGTATGATTTGCAAATATTTTCCCCCATTCTGTGGGCTGTATTTTCATTTTCTCGAGAGTGTCCTTTGAATCACAAAAGCTTTTAATTTCAGTGAAGTAAAAATTAGTTGCTTATGCTTTAGGTGTCATATCTAAGAAACCATTGCCTAATCCAAGGTCCTAAAGATTTATACTGTTTTCTTCTGAGAATTTTATAGTTTTAGTTTTTGCTTTTAACATTTGGATCCATTGTGAGTTAGTTTTGCATGTGGGGTGAGGTCCAAATGCTTTCTTTTGCTTGTGGGTATCCAGTTGTCCCAGCATCGTTTGTTGAACCCCAGCTGGTTTTTTATGATTTTTTTTCTCATGATTATAGTGGGGTTATGAGTGTTTGGGTGGAAAGTGCCATTTGCATCCCATGATATTAAGGGTACATGCTATCAGCGTGACTTATCGGTGATGATGTTAGCCAATCACCTGGCTAAGGTAGTGTTTGTCAGGTTTTTCTACAAAAGTTACTCTTTTCCACTTTTCATACTGCACTTGTTGAAAGGAAGTCATGATGTGTAACCCACATTTAAGGAGGAGTTAGGTTCCATCTCCTTGAGTGCTGAGAATCTACCTAAATTATTTTGAATTCTTCTGCATGGGAGATTTGTCTAATCTCCTCCATTTATTAAGTTATTTAATCATTTATTTAAGTTACTGTGGACTCATGAATATTTATTTTATACTTGGGGTTTTATAATCTGATACTACTTTATTTACTTTGTTGCTCAACTGTTTCTGGCTTTGGCCATTGGGGGCTTCTTCCCTTGGCTCCTGTGTTCCTTTGACATTTTCCCGTCATTGTATGTGTGTTTCGTACTTCCTGTTTACTTTCTGGCACTACAAGCTACTCCAGGCTCATCTAGTACACTTCCTGACTTAGTTCCTAGAATCAGCCATTTCCCCAAGGATTCTTGGTTCCTTTTGTTGGGAAAAGGTATTAGAATCCAAATCTTGATGCTATGTGTGTTCCCTCAGTCCATTAAAAAAAAAACAAACAACTTGCATGTTAAGAAAGTGTCAAAATGAGCATGGCTTTAGGATATAAACCACATGAGTTAGGTTCCTACTCCTTGGAGAAGAAAGGACAAAGGTGGAGACTGGGCCAGTGGGTGGTGAGTGGGGAAGGGACATAGAAAGTACTAAGACCCCCTTCCAGCCTCCTGAGCACAGCTTGAACTTCCACCCGACCTTTGACCATGCTCTGCATTCTGGATCAGTTTCAAATGAATGATTTTTCTCCTCATATGTAGGCATATTTTTCTGCTTCTTTGAGTGTCTGGTATCTTTTGATTGGGTGCCAGACATTGTCTATTTCACCTGGTTGGAGGCCAGATGTTTTTGTGTTCCTATAAATATTCTTGAGCTTTGTTCTGGGATACGGTTAAGTTATTTGGAGACAGTTTGATCCTGCTGGGTCTCGCTTTTAATATTTGTTAGGTGGGACCAGGGCAGTGCCCAGTAGAGGGTTAATTATTCTTCACTCCTTTTATAACTCTGTGTCAGTCTGTGTCTACATCCTAAATTTTCCGAAAGCTTCTTCAGTACCAGGATAATACCTGTGTCTTCTTTGTATTTTAAGTGTGAGTACTGGTACCCAGTAGGAGCACAACAGATGCTTCAATGTTGGTTAGGGGTAATATAGAAATCATCTGATATGGTGAAGACTATGGAAGGGCTTGATTTTATTCACTCAGGAGGGTGGAGGAGGGGAGCCTGGAGGCCAGGAAGAAGGGGCAAAGGGGCCGGGGTGGGGCAACAGGGGGCACAGCTCCATGACCGAGGTGCCAGACAAGACAAAGGGGAAACGACTTAGGACCCATGCTGATACTGGAGGAGAGCCAGGTCTGAACCTGAGACTGACCACAGAGCCAGCCCTTGTAACCTCCACGCAGGAGGACATGGAGGGAGGAGAGACAGAGCAGAGGAGGGAAGCTCAGAGACAGGGTGGCCGTGGAGGAGGGGCTGACGCCAGGCCAGGCCGGGGTGGGGGCAGGGGCTCCCCAGGAGGGGCGGGGCTCTGAGGCAGGTGCGCTACTTACGGGTAGTAGGAGTAGGCATAGTGGTCTCTCCTGGCAGCGTGCAAAGAGAACAGCACAGGTGGGCCACGGTCCTTCCCCAGGCCGGGCCCAGGGCAGCACCCCCAGCAGGGAGGGGCCTGGTGCTTTCCGTGCTGGGGACGGGGTTGGCCGGGAACCGACAGGCCAGAAGGGCCTTCCTTGACCCAAGGGCTGGCCGGGCTCAGTCTCTGAGGACCAGGACCCAAGGTCCCTTCTAGAACCTTCCCCAAGCCCACTGCTGGAGTGAGAAGGAGGCGGGGAAAGGGCCTGGAGGGAAGCAGAGCTTTCACACACAGTCATACACACATGCGTTCACAAAGAGAAACGCACTGCACGCTCACATATGCAGACACACTCATCATAGAAACACACGCTCATACATAGAAACACAATGACACACTCATGCACTTACAAACACAGATATTTACACACATGCAGACACTCGTACACATGTATTCACACACACACACTGACACACAGGTACATTCACAAACACACGCTCACACACAGACGCCTGCGCTCACACACGCGGACACCCCCGCTCGCACACTCAAGGTAACTGCCGCCCACCCCTGCGGGCCCCTCTGCCCCTGACGGGACAGCCCTCTGCACGCACCTGTGCCTGGGAGGGAACAAGTGGCCGGGGCAGGGGACACTGCGGCCTCGTCACCCACCCAGACTGCCCCTGGGTGTAGCGTCCATGAAAGGAGCCGGGTCACCCCCTCACGGGCACCCAGAGCACAGGGGGGTCAAGAGCCCTGACCTGACCACCAGGTACCAGCAGCGAGGAGTGGGGGCAGGTCTGATTCCCAGCTCCCAGGTGGGGAAGCCGGTCCTGGAGAGTCACGGTCTGCCTGGGGCTCTTGGGGGTCAGCGAGAGTCCAGAGCAGGCCCAGGACCCTGCCCCCAGAGCCAGCTCCCCCTGCGGCCCCGTCCAGGCCCACTACAGGGTCCTCCACTCACCCGCCCCACGTCACCCATCATGGGGGAGGGAAGGGAAGGAGAGCGGAGGGGAAGACTGAGGCCCAGCCAGGGCAGGAGATTGGCTCGAGGTCACACAGCATGTCACCCACCCCAGGGACAGAGGGTGCCGTCCAGGGCCCTGAGCTGGTCACAGAGCGTGGGGTGGGTGGAGGAGGGCAGCATGTCATGTGGGCTGGGTGTGAGTTTGGAAATTAGGCAGACCTGGGTCAATCCTGGTTCCGCCTCTTGTTATAGACAAGCTATTTTGTAAACAATAAACCCAGATCCTGCCCCTCTTCCCTTGCCTAAAACCCCTCACTGGACTCCCGGGGAGTCTAGAATAAAACCCGCACTCTGTCCTATGGCCTACGAGGCCCTCTGTCATCTGGCCCCTTCATCCCAAAGTATCACAAATCCCTAATTCTGGGGCTGCAAGGTGCGGGAACGCCTTAAGGCAGAAGCGCAGGGGACTCTGGGAGCGGATGACGAGGGCACTGGCAGTCCTCCCTTCCATCCCCTGGACCTATCCCTAGGTGAAATGGTTGAGGCTCCAAATGCCACCCCTGGGCCCTGGTTCTTGGTCCTGGGGCGCCCATGACAAGAGCTCTTTCAGAGGCCCAGGCAGAATGACTCAGAAGCTACGATACTGGATTTTGAGGTAAAGAAAAGAAAAGCTAGAAATGGGGTGGAAGGGAATGACTCTGTGCCCTTTCCCCTGGGTCACCAGGATGCTCTGAGATCCCCTGTGGCCTTGAGCCTGACATCCAGGTGCTGATGGCAGACTTGTGTCTTCTGGTCCCGACTTGTGTGTTTCTATCTATTTTTATCACTTTACTGAATGGCCTTTTGCTGTGAGCTCCTCTAAATCTTCTGTGGAACAGAGCCGAGAGTAGATAATGAATGCTGACAAACTGAAATACATCCTGTCACAGCTTTGGCAGGGGACACCCCGTACTGACAGCCTGTGCTCTGGGAGGTATAGAAACACCTTTGCGTGCTGTCCAGCTCTTTCTTCCGTGCTTTTAAGTTGCAGGGAATCACCCCGGTGTCCTGGTCACCAGCCCATTCGTCGTCTGTCACTAGCCTGTTGTGAATACCAGCCCAGGCCCTGGCCCCCCCGTCCCAGCAGGAGATGATAATAATCGACATTAGCATGAGCAAAGCGCATCTTGATCTGGGATGATCCCCGTTATGCAGGTAAGGACAGGGAGCTCAGAGAGGGCAAGGGATGTGCCCAAGGTCACACAGCAAGGTCCTCTGGAGACTGGAACTCCCAGATCTTTCATTGACTGCTTGTCATGTGTCTTCCCCCACCAACGCCCTCTCTGGCCCTTACCATACCCCTGACTTCTGCTCATAGGCTCCCTGAGTGGTCAAAGAAAGGAGAAGTTTGTGTTTCCCACCTCCTCCCTTTCCTGGGTCACACCCAGTGTCACACCCATGCTGGCAAACACTCGACTGGTCACATACCCCCCCAGTTCCCTCCCCAACCCCCATGCACACACCACGCCCATCTGCACGTACACCCCGACCTGTGCCCCCGACCCTACTCTCATACACACCTCTGCTCTCCCATGACCCTCCTGCTTCCAGCACTTTCTCCCCAGCAGAGGCAACCCCACGGTGCTATCAGGTCCCATAGGAGGCAAAGGTTCAGATGAGGAACCATGTTTTGGCCATTCCAGAGAGATCATCCTCTCTCACCGGCTGCCCTAGCTTCTGGAAAGCCCATCCTCATGTCTCCCTGGGCAGGACCTTCCAGGAGAAAAGCTGGGAATAAGCATGCCCTCCATCTCTATCCTGGTCTGAGTTGGGATGCTCTGGATGGGCCTGGCCAGTCCCCTCTCCTGGCTGGACATGCTCCAATGATGTCATGACAGTCACCATCAGATACCCATGGCCTCAGAGGGGGAGGTGACCGTGGGCTTCCCACCTGCCCAGGATCACAGAAGTCCTCAGACATTCTTAGCCCTGAGTGGGAGACTGAAGGAGGACAGGGTGAGCTGACCTGGGTGGGGGGCTCTGGGTCAGAGGAGGGGCCTCTTCCCTCATGCCTCTGAAGGGCTCACTGTGGGTCTGTGTCAATCTCAGCAGCACCATCAGTTCCATACCCTGGCCCCTCATTGATCCCAGAACTCCTGGTGTGGAGGGGTGATGTGAGAAGGGGGAGGATGCCATCACCTGGGACCCCTGTGAGGCTTGGTCCTTTCCCCAGAAGACGCCAGCTCCATCTCAGTGTGGAAGGAACAGGGTCTGAGGGTAAGAAAGATGGAGCTGTGTGACTTTGGGCAAGTACCTTGACCTCTCTGTGCCTCAGTTTCTTTGTCTGTAAAATGGGATAATAATGCTGCCTCCCTGGTAGGGTTGTAAGCATCTCGCCTGTACTGCAGGTAACAGCCTGGCACACAGGAGGAGCTCCATCCATGTTGGCTGCTGGTATTGGAGCCGGGTTTGCCACCTGCAGCTGTCTGACCTTGAGGAAGTCATTTCCCCTCTCTGTGTCTCCAGCCCAGCCTGAAATGGGGCCCATTGTAATAACAGCACAGAGACACAGGTGGTGAAGATCAAATGGGAGTTTCAGTGATTTAGAAAAAGCCCAGGATGTCTGTGTACTGATCGGAATGCACGGAACGCAGCAGAAGGTGCGGTGCAGATGGTTACTACTGCCCGGGCTCTGCTGCTTCCCCTCCCCACCCCGTCGGGTCTCTCCTCGGTGGTCTCGCAGCCCCTCCAGCTGCCTGCTAATGAGGCAGAGGCTTCAGTAATGAGGCCGCTTCACCATTTAATGCACTGGAACAGCCTTAGAGGGAGAGGGGACGGGGTGGGGGGAGGACAGGGTAGAGGGGGAGGCTGGCCCACCATGGCCTGGCAGCTCCAGAGTCTGCAGAGTCACTCTCCCCAGTCTAGAGCAATCAGTAGAGGGGAGTGAAGGGCACGCCCTACTCTTCTTGTGAAAGTCCCCTGCCCATGAAGTGAGGACCTGAATGTGAGCGCAGCCTACGCCCAGCAGCGGCTCACTGGCCTCCCCAACTCTAGGCTCAACCCCCTCCCCATCTAATCCCTGTCTGCCCCAGAGTGAGTCTGAAAAACCCCTCAGGTCTCACTGTGTCCCTTCCTGGACCCCATGGGGCCTACAATGGCTCCCCCTGCTGCTTTCTGGGCCCGGGGCCAGGACCGTCCTCCTCACCACCAGGCCTTTGCACATGCTGTTCCCTCCTCTGTCTCCACTGCCCCTCCTTGGGCTCCCGTGGCCCCCGAACTTCTCCAGTCGGCTCTCCTCTGCGCTGCAAGTGACTGTTTACACCTCCATCCTCCCATGGCACCGGAAGCCCCTTGGGATCTGTGTCTGGCTCAGTTACTGCTATCTCCCCACTGTGTAGGGGGAGGTCCCTGACGCCTTAGCCAGCATTTATTGAGCACTGACTGTGTGCTGGGGACCGTGCTCAGCCTTTACAGGCATATATCAATTAACCTTCAAAGTCATCTTCAAGGACACAGGACAGCATCGGGTCTGGGAGCACAGACTTGAAGGCCAGGCCTGCTGGATTTGAACCTGCCTCTGCATTTACTGGCTGGAGAAATCTTTATGGAGTTACATAAGCTTGCTGTGCCTCAGTTTCCTCAGGTAGGATGGAGTGAGTAACGATGGCACCTGCCTCATGGAGTTGCTATGAGGATTTAAAGAGGAGTTCATATAATCTATATGGCTTAAAACAATGCCTGTCACAGAGTCAGCGCTGACTATTAGTATCATCCCATTTTACAGATGAGGAAGCCAACAGAGGAGGAAAGTCACTTGCCCAAGATCTCAGCAACGAGGCGGTAGAGTTAGAATGTGAATCCAAGAGCTACCTGACCCTAAAGTACTTTTAGTAACTAAGCCTCAGGACCTTTGCCTTCGTGAGTCTCAGTTTCCACATCTGTAAGTTGAAGGGGCTGGAGTGCGTGATGCCTGGGGTCCAAGTGCTAATACTCGTTGCCTCTATGATTCTCAGTGGAGATTTCAGACTTGGAGCAGGCTTCAAAACCCATGAGCTCCTTTTGTACATTCATACCAGGATCTTGGCCACAGTGCCTGGATGATGTGCCAGATTTCTGGCAGGCAGTGGCTGGCAGGTTGGCCTGAAGTGAGGTGGGCTGGATTCAGCAGGTGAGGCTTTGGAGGAGGTGCTTCTGGGGGACCCCCAGTGTTGGAATGCAACGGGATGGAAAAGTTGGGCTCCAACTCATACTTGCCACCACAAGTCACAGGCAGAAGGTTCAGGAATACCATTGGCTTCTGCAGGAGCCAGCTGACAGTATCCCCTTCAGAGCTGGAGCTGCCTGTGCAAACCCTGCTGGCTACAGAGGCCCTGGGATGGGGTGAAAACCTTGAGCTGAGAGGGGTGGAAACCAGATTCTAATAGGGGGGCACCTACTATATGCCTGATGCTTTCCATACTCTGTTCCATTTTTATCCCTCACATCCCCCTGCAGATGGAAAGTTGTCCATTCCCAAATCCAACCACCCCATAACTTCCTCTCTTAACCTAACTCAGGCCCCCCCCCCCAGCCCCACCCCATCCCATCTCTCACCCAGTGTTTCAACAGCCTCTGCACTGGGAGCCTGTTATGTTCCCACAGATCACAGTAGACAGAGGACATCTCCCTGAGACCCAAGTCAAATTGTGTCCCCTTATTCTTCCATTGATCCTTTAATGACCTCTCCTCCCCCTTCTCCACTGGCTTACAGAGACCTGGATGATCTATTTCCTTAGGTCCTTCTACAGCCATTGACCTCCTTGCTGCTCTGGGAGTACATCAAACTCATCCCCACCGCAAGGCTTTGTCACTGGGGAAGCTCAGGGTTTCACCTGCATGGCTCTGTTGTTGTGCCTTTCTGGTCTTAGCCTAAAGGTCACCACCTCATAGAGGCCTTTTCTGAACTCCTATCTAAAGGAGTCCCCACCACCACCCAAATCCCTGTGCTTTAGTGCATCTCTCCATTTCCTTTCCAGGCTCTGTTCTATGCACACAGGACACAGCAGTGAGCAGGACCTGTCTTTGTCCTTGGATCCTTGTGGGCTCTATTGAAGGTGGAAGGATGGGAATTGATATTAGTTGAAGACTCCCCCCACCACACACATAAATATGCACATGCAATTGATGGTGCCACAGAGGAAGTACATGGGTTGCCATGGAAACATGTGAGGGGGCTGACCTATTGTAGGGGTTTGGGAGGGCTTCTGTGTTCATATCTAAGAATGACAACACGTATCTAAAGGATGGGACTGCCGTTTCTTCCAAGATGGAGTAGCCCCAGGCCTCCCAGGTCTTCCCACTTACAACTAATAACCCTGGACATAACACAACAACAAGCATGGGAAGACTCTGAAAGATGGAAAGAAGAAGGTAGCCTGCCTTGGGAATCTCAGAAGAATGACGAGGTGCTTTACTTATTGCCTCCCATATATCTCGACAGAGTGCTGCAGAAGCCTCCAACCCAGAACCACAAATAGACACAGACTAAAAAAGCTCCAAGAAAAAGCTGCCACTCTAGCCAAAGGACTGGGAAAAGGGTGGCCTAATAGCAGAAAAACTTTTTGTCAAAATCTGCCTTACTCCAGGAAAAAAGCAACAGAAAAACTACTCTTCCCCCCACCCCTCTGCATTTTCAGTGGGACTGAGCAGGAAGCTGATGTCCCCCCTGCCCCCATCCCCTTTGCAAGGAAGCGTAGATGCTCTGATTCCCCTGCCAGAGTAGCGTCAGATGGGTCTAGTCATGAGCTAAGCATCTGCTCCCACCTGGCAGCAATGAGACTTATGGTGATAGAAGGTGCAGCTATTCACACTCAATGCCCCCATCCATCATCCAGCTGGTATCAGTGGGACCCAGAGAAAAGAGTCTCCCCACCTGGCATCAATGAGGCAGAATGAGGGGGTGGTGGCAGGGCTAGTTGGCACTCTGCTTCTCTTCTTCCCCTCCCTTGGTGTCAGCAGGACCCAGTGGGAAGCTCAGCTCCTGCCTCCACCCTGCAGCAACAAAGCGAGTCAGCCCTCGGCTTTCCCGTCCCTGGTGTCAGTAGGGCACTGGGAAGCTGAGCTTAATGTCTGCATTCAGCAGCAACAAGAGGGTAGAGTTGGTGTCCAATTTCCAGGCATGCTGGGGGGAGCTGAGCACATACACCCATCTGGCCTCTTGCTATAACAGCTGCCAAAACAAACAACCCCCCTCCACAAAAACCAAAAAGCCACACACACACAAACCAAAAGAAATAAAAGATTAAATAGAATCCAGAGTCTTACAACATACAAAATGTCCAGGATACAAAAACAAAACAAAACAAAACAAACCAACTCATCATACCAGGAACCAGGAAAATCACAACTTGAATGAGAAAGATAATCAACAGATGTCAACACTGAGATGAATCAAATGTTGGAGTAATCTGACAAGGATTTAAAGCAGCCATCACAAAAATGATTCAATAAGCAATTATGAATTCTCTGGAAACAAATGAAAAACATCTCAGCAAAGAAATCTAAGTTATAAAAAAGAACCAAATGGAAATTATAGTACTAAAATATACAATAACAAAAATAAAAAACTCAGTGAATGTCTTGACAGTAGAGTGAAGATGATAGAAGATAGAATCAGTGAACTTGAGGATCAACAGATTTACCCAATCCGAACAATGGAGAGAAAATAGACTGAAACAAACAAACAAACAAATAAACAGAGTTTCAGGGACCAGAGGGAAAATAGCAAAAGAACTAACAATGATATCATTAGAGTCTCAGAAGGAGAGGAGAGAGAGTGGGACTAAAAATGTATTTGAAGAAATAATGGCTAAAACCTCCCCAATTTAATGAAACATGTACACCTACAGATTCAAGAAGCTGAGCAAATCCCAAATAGGATAAACTCAGAGAAACTGATGCCAAGTCATTATAATTAAATGTTCAAAAACTAAAGACAATGAAAAAGTCTTGAAAGCATCCAGAAAGAAACTACTTGTTACTTATGTTACATTAGTTTGAATGACAGTGGATATCTCTTTTGAAACTGTGGAGGCTCAGGTTAAGTGGTACAACAGTTTTTCAGGTACAGAGAGAAAAGAACTGTCAACCATGAATTCTATATCTGGTGGAAATATCCTTCAAGAATTAGGGGAAAGTAAAGACATTTTCAGATGAAGAAAAGCTAAGAGAATTTATTGTTAGAAAATGTATCCTTAGAGAATGGATTAAAAGAAATTGTCTAAACAGAAAGAAAATGGTAGCAGAAGGAAGCTTGGAAATTCAAAAAGGAATGAAGACTATCAGAATGGATAGGGGTAAATAGAATATGCAATCCTTTCTCTCATGAGTTTTCTTACATACTTTGTGGTAGAGGCAAAATTTAAAAACCATCTACTGTGGTATTCAATATCTCTAAGGGGAGTGTTTAAGTCTATGATACTTAAAAAGTGTGAAGGGTAAAGGGATCTCAATGGAAGTAAGGTGTTAACACTTAACTCTTAGTGGTAAAACATCAATACCAGTAGAGTACAATTAGTTATGTACATATCTCATAATACTTAGAGCAAACACCAATAAAACTATGATAGACTCAAAACACTAAATAAATCAACATGGAATCCTAAAAAAATGTTCAGGTAATGCACAGGAAGGTAGAAAGATAAAGAGGAATAGGAAACAAAGAAACCAAACAGAAAATAAAAAATAACATCCTAGCCCTAAGCCCTAACATAGCACTAATTAAATGTAAATGGGTTAAATACACTAATTAAAAGGCAGAGATTGGCAGAGTAGACCAAAACCAAAATAAAATAAACAATTACCCCAAGAACACATGATCCAACAATATGCTATGTACAAGTAACTCACTTCAAATACAACAACATAGATGGGGTGAAATTACAAGAATGGAAAAAGATACACCATGAAAATGTTGATTAAAGAAGTAGGGGCAGGTTATGGTATATGGTGGTTGGAACTGGCTGTGTGGCCTATAGGCTGCAGGGCAGCCCTTGTTCCAAGGCCATGCACTGTTCATCACCAATAATCTGGGCTGTGGCACTCTCATGGAGGCTGGGGACAATACATACCAGTCCTGGGAGATTTGTGCCTGGCCTTGACAGAAGTTTGACCCAAGGTGCTCATCAAGCACATTTGTGGTGGCCTACAGCATGGGCCCCTTCATACAATGCTGATACCTTTGCCTGGACTACCTGCTCCCTGTGTCCAACTGCTGTGGCCTCCTAAACATCCTCAGGAAGGTCCTTGTCAACCAGTTGATGGCTTTCCCTGTGCTGGGTCTCTGGTACTTCTTGGAGGGCTGGATGCTGGCTGAGAGCTGCCAGGAGCTGTGGGACAAGTTGTGGGAATTCTTCAAGGCTGACTGGTATGTGAGGCCAGCTGAGCAGCTGGTGAATTTCTATTCATGGCTCCTACCTACCCCCAGTTCTGAGTCACCTACACCAACAGCCTGATACTGGGCTGGGACAGGTACCTCTCCTACCTGAAGTACCAGATCCTAGGCCTTGTGATGCTCCCAGGCTTTGTGGTCCTGTGTACCATGCAGACTGAACTGCCTCACCCCCCAACATGATGTCAGACAGGGCAAGGCTAACCCCCTCAGCTGATTATCCTCCTGGGAGGGAAGTGGAATGGGCTCCCATGGCAGGCCAGGCCAGGGTCCTGTGCTGAATCCTAGCCTCACCCAACTTCTGAGCATCTAGCTGGGCTGCCCCTTCGAAACCCTCTGCCTGGCCTCAGTTTCCTTACCTGGAACAAAACCATGAAGATGGACAGGCATCACCCAGCCCTTCTCACCAGGAGCCTCAGTGACTGGTGACTGAGATGTCACATCCTCAGCACTGGGTCCCAGCCAGTCAGCCAGTTCCAACCCCCAAGTCTTCAACACTGCTGTGGGCAGGGCTCTGGTCTGAGCAGCTGCACTGAGCTCCCTCAAGCCCTGGGACTAGGGTAGGGACATCATCCATCCCCCCAAAACAGTGTCCAGCCTGGAGTTGGTTCCCAGAATCTGGAAACTTAGGCAGGGTTTCATCTTTCTCTGGTCATGGACTATAGAGATTCCATTAAATTCTCTTGGTAATTAAAAAAAAAACACCCAGGAGTGGTCATGTTAATATCAGATAATGTAAAATTCAGAGCAAAGAAAATTACTAGACAGAGAGGAAAGAGGGACATTACATAATGTTAAAAGAATCAACTCACCAAGAAGACATAACAATCCTAAATATATATGCACCAAATAATAGAGCCTCAAAATACATGAAGCAAAAGCTGATAAAGTTGAAAGGAGAAAAAGACAAATCCAAAATTATAGATGGTGACTTCAAAACCACAGTTTCAGCAATTGGTACCACTAATATACAGAAAATCAGCAAAAATCTAGAGCAGAGCAAACAATCAAGAGGATCTAATTGACATATACAGAATGCTCCATCCAAAACACACATTAATTTTCAAATGCCCATGGACCATTCCCCAAGATAGACTATATTCTGTGTCATAAATAACAATAACCAAAATAAAAAAGTCAATGTATGTGTTCAATAGCTGAATGGAGGAGACAAAAGAGTCAGTCAGCTTGGAGACAGGGCAGTAGAAATTACCCAAACCGAATAACAAAGAAAAAATATACTTGGAGGAAAAAAAACCAGAGCCTCAAGGACCTATGGAACTATAACTAAAGATCTATCATTTGCATCATTAGAATCCCAGAGGAGAAGAGAAGTGTAGGTGGTGATCTGAAAAAGTAGTCCAAGAAATAATGGCTGAAAAATTCCAAAATTTGGCAAAAGACATAAACCTAGACATTCAAGAAGCTGAACGAATCTCAAATAAGAAAAACCAAAGAAATCCACACCAAGACACATTATAGTCAAACTTCTAAAAATTAAACAAAATATCTTGAAAGCGGAGAGAGAGAACTGATACCTTATCAATAGGGATAAATATTAGAATGACAGTTTATTTTTCTTCAGGAACTGCAGAGGCTAGGAAGAAGTGGCAAATATATTTAAGTGCTGAAAAAAAAGAACTGTCAACCTAGAATCCTATATTCAGTGAAAACATCTTTCATAAATGAAGAGGAAGCCATGACATTCTCAAATGAAGGAAGACTAAGATAATTTGTTGCCAGCAGTCCTACCCTAAAATAATGGTTAAAAAATCCTCTAAATGGAAAGGAAACAATAAAAGAAGGAATCTTGGAATACCAAGAAGAAGAAAGAACACAGTAAGCAAAAATATGGGTAAATACAATAGACTTTTCCTCTTAAGTTTTCTAAATTGTTTTTGATGGTTGAAACAAGAATTACAACCCTATTTGAAATGGTTCAAAATGTATATAGAAGAAATAGTTGAGACATTTGTGTTTTAAATGGGGGAGGGTAAAGGGAGGCAAGTTTTCTATATTTACTCAAACTGGTAAAAATCATGCCACCAGGAGACTGTAATAAGTGATGTAGATATAATGTAACACCTAGAACAAACACTAAAGAAGATATAAAAAGAGATATACTAAAAACACCATAGATAAATCAAAACTGAAGTCTAAAAATTGTTCAGGTAATGCACAGGAAAGCAGGAGACATAAACAAGGAATATTGGTCTGTAGTTTTCTTTTTGTGTTTTATCTTTGTTTTTGGTATCAGGGTAGCGAAACGGCTGGTTGAAAGTAACACAAGTTTCTTCAACTGAAAAAGTGAAGGAATAACAGGACCTACTTCAGAGGGATGACTGTGGGGCTTAAGGTAATGCATGTAAAACAAATGCATTGATGCTCAGCACATGTAGTATATAATTCAACTTCAATAAATGATCACTCTAATTTTTCCTTAATAATGCAGTCTTACTTCCCAGTTCAAGATCACCCTGGACTACAGTCTGAATCTACCCATTTTTTGTAGTTTTAAAATTTATGTTCCCAAATTGATCTGAAACAGCTATACATTTGATGCAATATATACACATAGATAGAAATTAGGATGATGGGGGAAACGAAATCCTATTAGTTAAATAAATTATGTCATCAGGTCTCCATTCCTGGCTGAGTCTCTGTCATGGAGGTCTCACATTCCTGCAGGCCCTTTCTTCTAGGTGGTCCCACAGCTGGGACCATGCTTACACCCTGCTGTCTCCAAGTCCATAGAGAGTCCCAGAATTCAGCCTCATTGGCTCAGGTTGGGTCACGTGCTCATTTCTGAACCAATAACTGTGGCCAGGCAGATACAGGACTCTGGTTGGCCAGGTTGATATGAGGGTGGAGTGATTTCTGCAGGACCCCAAGGACTTAGAGGGCTGCCCAGAGGTTTCTCAAGGAAGGTTAGGAAGCTGGTATCAAAGGCAAGGCCTGGATGCTGCACGGGGAGAATCATGTTCAGAGTCAGAGTTGAGCCTTATATTTCTTTTCTCGGGCTGCCGTAACAAAGTGGACTGGGAGGCTTAAACATCAGAAATTCATTGTCTCACAGTTCCAAGAGGCTAGAAGTCCCAGATCAAGGTGTTGGCAAGGTTGGCTCCTTCAAGGGCTGTGAGGAAGCATCTGTTCCTCGCCTCTATCCTCGCTTGTGGTGGGTTGCTGGCAATGTTCGGCATTCCTTGGTGTGAAGAAACATCAACCTGGTCTCTACCTTCATCTTCACACGTCCTTCTCCCTGCGTGCATGTCTGTGTCTAAATTTCTTGTTTTTATTAGGACCTTAGTGATATGGAATTAGGACCCACCCTAATGATCGCATTTTAACTTGTTACCTGTGTAAATACCCTATCTCCAAATGAGGTCACATTCTGAGTTACTTGGGGTTAGGACTTCAACATATGAATTCCTGGAGGACAATTCAACATGTGAATTTTTTTTTTTTTAGCTGTGCCCTGCGACATGTGGGATCTTAGTTCCCTGACCAGGGATCGAACCCGCACCCCCTGAGGTGGACACGAGGAGTCTTAACCACTGGACCACCAGGGAAGTCCCACAACACATGAATTTTTTCAACCCACAACAGGTATGGGGGCTGCCATGTAAGATTCTCTTCCCTGGGCCAGTGCACCTGTGCTCTAGTGGAGGTGAGTATTAACCTCAGCTGAAGGGAGCTGACTTCCAGCTCACCCTGAAAAAGCTGAGGTTACATTCTCCCCAGTTGGTGACCAGTGGACACAGGTACAGAAGGCCCAGCTCATTGCCCAAGGGGCACAGCCATGTGGTGCCATGCATGCTCCAGGGCTCCCTGTGGGCTTAGGCTGGGGCCAGACCCGAGCTGAGCCCTCAGCCTTGCCTGGCTCCTCTCCTTCCTCCCCTGTTTCCCTCGCCCCCCTCCTGAGAGCCCCCTCCACAAGCCACTTGCCCACAGGTCCCCATCCTACTCTGCTTCTAGGAACCCAGCCTACACTGGATACCTGACTGGCACAGCCTCACCTACACGGCCACCCTCCTGAGGAACACATTCTTCCCTGAGAGGGGATGAGTGTAAAAGGACCATCTTGTCAGACTCGGAGAAAGCGAGGGGCTGGCATCTTGAGGTCTTTTTAACCCAAACTCCTGCTGCGAACTCATCCCAATTCTCCCCACATCTGCTCCAGGGCCTCATTCCACCCACCCTCTCCATGTAATTCCCACGTTCTCTCCAATCCAGGTTTGATCAACAGAAGGTTATAAACAAGTCCCAGAAAAAAGAAAAATCAGCATCTCCTCAGGGCAGCCACTGTCTATTGGCAAGTTGTTCTCTAGTCAATGTTTTTGTTTTCTTGATTTTTATATAGATAAATAATTAAGCTAATTAATATACACTTCTTTCCTTCTTCAAGTCTTGGGAACAGCTTTGCCCCAAAGTGAATTGGTTATCAGATTTCAATAAAGGGTCTACCTTTGCAATTACAGTTCATTAGTAGATTTACAAGGGAGGGAAGATGGTTAACTCCCACTCAGAGGATGGCTTTGAATTTCAGTTGCGTGGGTATATCCTGGCTCAAAGGTCTGTGAAAAATGGGATGAAAATTCCAACACCTCATCTGTCCCAGTTGCAAATATAATTATGTGGGAGAAGACAGACATGGGGAGGGGACTTCTGTGCTAGGAGGAGATGCCTCACCCTCTTCAGAGCTGCCTCGTGGCTGGGAGGCTTGGTCACTGGAGCCCAACTGGCATCAGGTATGCTGGCCTGGGGAAGGGCTGCTCTGCTCACGGGGATGCAGTCTTTGGGGATTTGGGTCCGGGCAGCCTTGGTCCTCTACTGAGCTACCATTTCTTGGGTACCTACTGTATGCTGGAAGCTTTCCATGGGTTTTCTAACTTGACAGTGATCATTTTACAGACCCATTTCACAGACAGGTGTGTGCAGGGCGCTGGGCTACGAGTGAGGAGCAGGGAGGATTTGAAGGTGTTAAATGGAGACTCAGAGATGTGCAGGATTTGCTCAAGGCACTTGAGCTGGAAATGGAATTGGAAGCCAGGCCCATTACCTCCAAATTTCCTGCTATTTTCACTCCCTCTTTGCCTCCATTTGGCAGATCTTCAAGCGGGTGGGGGCCCTGGAACCTGCATTCCAAGGAGACCCTGCTTCTGTCCAGGCCTGGGTGGGAGACCGGCTCTGGCCTCTGGCACACGAGACGCTGGATGAGTCCCTCCCCTTCTCTGAGGCTCCCCGTCCCTCTGTGAGGGGGGGATTGGTGCTTCCTGTGTCCTCGGCTGCTTCTACTGAGGGCTTGCTGAGATGCTGCTGTGGAACGTGCCTTGGCCCGTGCTCAGCACACAGTAGGCATTTTTTCACTGTGACCGTTCCCGAAACTCCAGTGCCAGCATCAGCCCTTTCTAGCTGCCCCACTGGGAGAACATGACTGCAGATAAATTCATGCCCAGTTTGACCTCAACCCTGCTTCCCAGATGGGTCCAACCCTGCCCTGTACCCACACCCAGCACCCAGCTGGGACTTGAACTCAGGCCTGTCTGCCCTACGTGGCCCCGATGCTTCTCTTTCCCAGTGGAAAACCTTTCTTCCCCAACAAACTCTTTGGGGCAGTTGAATTGGGGTCCCCGCCCCCGCTGGTGCTACATCTGGACTTCCTTCAGTTCGACCACGTCCCCTCTCATGGGCCCAGAGCAGACACCCCATCTCAGCACACTTTTCCCATCCCTGTAGCCCCAACTCCAGCCTGGAAGCTCTTCTGCCCGTTCCCCACCCCACCATGTTTGCTGCAGCTGGTCGGGGATGTGGCTGCCTTTCTGGAAGGTTCTGTTCCCTTTTCTGGCTGTCAGATTTTCCTTTGTAGTTTCCTGTCTTCATTTCTGGCAGGACCCTTTGCACAGGAACAGAATGCACCTCCAGGCTTCTCTCCCTGCGGTGGTGCAGAGCGGGGAATTCTGATCCTCGGTGCCTGGGGCTTCCTTTGAGAGGAAGGAGGGGTGTGATGAGCATCCCGCATGCATCTTATTCTAAAGGGCCACTGAGGCCATCACGGCCTTTTGGTCCCTTCCCCCAGGGCCCTCCCTCCTGGGGCCCGTGGTCAGTGGGCCCCGTCCAGCTGCCACGGTGTTTCCCTTTCCAAGACCCAGCCTGGGGCGGCAGGTGAGGGTGGGGCCTCCCCAGGAGAAAGAAACGGCCGCTGCCCTGGGCCGGGCTGGGCTGGGAGTGGCCAGGCCACGTCCACTGCCCAGATGCCACCTTCTCCCCCTCCTCCCGGCCTCTCCAGCAGCAGCCCCGGGGTCTCCCAGGGAGTGGGGGTCTGAGAGGTGACTGCGGGTGCTGCACGGACAAACATTAGTATTTTATATTTTACCAGTCATGTATTTATTTTAATGGGTATCAGAAAAAATACTCACACGTAATTAATGCATTAAACCCTTGATTTCATGGACGTTATTGCTCAGGGTGAGGCAACTTGAAAGAGGGAGGTCATTTCAAGTCAATTTCAAGGGACTGATTGAATCAAAATCAATATCGGGCAGGTGGAGGGTGGAGGCGGCGAATGCACGGGAGGGTCAGAGAAGCTACTGGAGCTCGGGAGGCACTGAGGAGGCCCACGAGCCTGAGCGAGATCCCTGGGGTCCAGCCTGGCTCTGCCGGTGGTGGGACGGGGGACCTTGGGCAGCTCACTGCACCTCGTGAGCCTCAGTTTCCTCCTCTGTAACGTGGGATGAGCAGTAGCAAGCGGCTCGCGGGTCAGTGGCGGGGCTTGAAGCAGGTGAAGCGGGTGGAGGGCTGGCCCGGAGATGCGGCAGCAATGGATGGTGGTATTATTATTAGAATCAGTGTCACCGTGAGCATCAGGAGCTTATTCTGGGTGAGGTGACCCGGGGGCTTTCAGCCAGGAAGAGAGCTCTCACCCAATCTTCAGCACAACCCTGCGCGAGCAGCCCCAGGGGCACCCTCCTCACATTCACAGCTCTGGGCCAGGCCGCCTGGGTAGTTCGGCCACCCACCGGGGAAGTGATGTAGCCACTTGGAGCCACCATATCCTTGATTGTAGACTGAGCTCAAGAGACCCACCTCATAGGGGTGTGGCTGCGAGGAGCAACAAAAAAGGCAGGTGAAGTTCCTGGAACAGTATGGCTTCATCCTGTGTGAGACTGTCTTCTCATTGGGTGAGGATCTGCTGGTCACGCAAGGACAGTTTGGTGCAATCTGGGGGGTTCTGAACCAGCTCTGAGTGTTAGATGTGTTGTCCTTGACATGCTCATGTATCCACCATCCATCATCCATCCAGCCTCTATTCATCCTCCATCCATGTATCCTCTATCCATCCATCCATTTATCATCCACCTATCCAGCCATTCCCATCCATCTATCCATCCAACCATCCAGTCATCTGTCCACCACACTCATCCGTCATCCATCCTTCCATCTATCCATCTATCCATCCATCCAGTAAATGGTGGTGGGGGCAGCAGAGCTATGCCAGGGAGTTGGGATGTTATCCTGAGCATGGCGCTTGCTGTGCAGGGTGTGAGCAGGGGAGGGACCCAAGCAGATTTGAGTCCGAAGGTCCCTCTGGCCTCTGTGTGGTTATGGACAGGGCTGAGGGTGGGAAGAAGCCAGTCACGTGGTGGTGGCTGCAGGCTGGAGGTGGCTACTGGCTGAACCAGCATGGAGGTCAGAGTGGCCTCAACAAGAGCAGTGTCACAGGGGCCGCATGGGGTCTGTGGTGGGCACAGGAGTATGGGGGGGAGACAACCAGTGTGGACGACTGGTTCAGGAATTTATGTTGTGAGGGGAAAGAGAGGGACACAGCTGGCAGGGACACGGGGTTCAGGTTTGTTTGCTGTTTGCTGTTTGTTATAAGGAGAGAGAGACTTGAATATAACCAAATATGAATCAGGTGTGAGGGAAGGAGACGATAGAGCTAGAGAGACATAAATATAGATAGACAGACAGACAGACAGATAAAGAGATTAAAGCTGCCCCTCCCTCTTCCCCTGGACAGATGGAGGAGGCGGGTGGGAGGGGCCTGACAGCACGTCTGAGCCCAGGCAGAGGGAGGGGACCATCTCCATCTCCAGGAGAAGGAGGAGGAGGGCAGTGTGGGTGCCGGGGGCTTTGCATGTTTGGTGTCAGGAAATCTAGGGAGTTTCTGTTTTGAGGCTTGGGGTTTCTCTGGGCAGAGGAGTGAGCGCACCTGCTGAGAAGGACAGGGGAGGGGGAGGGGCTGGAACAGTCCCCTTGGTGATGAGGCTGTTGTAGGGGGTGGGAACTGGGGGAGGCGCAGACTCCAGGAGTCCCTTGGACCTCGTGGGGCTGTGTGAGCTGTGTGTTTGTGGGTTGGGTCACGCGCTGGGCTCTGGGTTGAACTGACCCTGAACCACTGCTCAGCCCATCCGCCCTGCTATGTGCACCCGAGTCATCCAACCTGTGGTCCCTGTGTGCCAGGAAACCCTCTGTGAGAGGAAGGCCCTAAAGTACTGGGCCCAGGAGATGCACCAGCCTCCCAGCTGGTCCCCTCACTCCTGTCCTGCTGCTGGAAGGTGCTTTCTAATATGTGAATTTTCCTGCCACGCCCCAGCTCAAGAACCTTCAGTGGCTCCTGACTGTCTGTGGGCTCAAGTTCAACCTTCTTGGCCTGGTATTCAAGGCTTCTCTGAGTCTGGCCCTGCCTCCTTTCAGGCTGTGTCTTCTCCCTGCTCCCCCATGACACACCCACCGGGTGCTGGACCTGGGATCCAGCCGCAATGAGCTCTTCCTCACATAAGCCAGGCTCTTCTGTTCCGCCTTTCCTCTACGCGTGCCATGCCTCTGCCCAGAATGCCCTTCCTCCTCTGCCGAGGCTGGTGGTGACTTCGCCCCTCCCTCCTGCAGTGCTCCCTCGGGACTCCACCAGACCTCTACTTATGGTCATTCTCACGGGGCTGGAAGGGCCTTCGGGCATCAGTGACAGTCTTATCCCTCATAGTGTCTCCCTCCTGCACAAAGCAGTTCTAGGTTCATGCTGTAAGTCAGCAAGAGAACAACTGGATGGATGGATGGGTGGGTGGATGGATGGATGGGTGGATGGATGGATGGATGGGTGGGTGGATGGATGGACAGATGAATGGATTCACAAAGAGTTAGGAACCAGAGAGCTCCAGGAAAGGAGCCAGCAGAGAGCTCAGAGCCCAGCCTCAGATCCTGCCTCAGCTGATGTTTATTGACGGCCCACTGTGTGCCAGGCACACAGGTCTCATTCTAACCCTCATGCTATCCCCATAGGTAGGGTCGTCACTCCCATCTTACAGATGAGGAAACTGAGGCTGAGAGAGGCCAAAGGCAAACACACACACATCCAAGAAGTGAGCGGGCCACGGTCTGGGCTTCAGTTTCCCCACTCTCAGTCCAGGGCCCTTCCTGGAGCTTACACCTGCGGGCCTGACGCCTGTGCCTGACGGGGCCTGTCAGTGCTGGTTATTTCATGTCTGCTTTGATTGGGGCACAAGGAAAACCACCTGCTGTGGAGCCAGACAGGCCCGGGTGGGAATTCTGGCCCTGTCACTGAACGGCTGGTGAATTGGACATGTCATATCATCCTGGACACTCAGTTTTCTCACCTGAAAAATGGGGCTAATAACAGAGGCTCCCAGGGCTGTTGTGAGGGAGGATTACAGAAGACGGAGTGTGTGACGTGCCCGTCACAGGTGAGGGGTGGGGGCTCCGAACACAACCCCCCTCCACCCACCCTCCCCCTTCTCTCACAGGCCAGCCCGTCCCTCAGGCCCCCAGGCCCTGGGTTCTCTCCCCTCGGCCCTGACCCCAGCTGCCTGTGTCACCCCGGCTGTCTGTGCGGTTACTGTAGCCGCCACCTCAGCCCCGTGAGGTGGGAAACAGGCCAGAGGGTAATGAGGCTGCGCGGTTCTGATCGGTCCCCTGATGCTCTGGCCTCACAGCATCTCTCCACATGGAGGCAGCCCGGTCTCTGGTCCTTGAGCCAAAGGCCTGTCCTGCCTTGGCCTGGGGTGCAGGCTCCCCTCTGTTCACATCTGACCAGAGGGGCCCGGGCAGCAGCTGCCAGAGATGCTCCTGCCGTCTGGACCACAGAGAGCAGGTGGGTGGGTGCCCTCGCCGCCTGGCCCCGAGGGACTCCCCCTCCCTCACGTGCGGGCCTCTGCACCCAGGCTGCGGTAGATTTAACCCCAGCCACCCCTGGTTCTCTCTTCCATGGCCAAGTCTGCTGGGTTCCCTCTCTGCCGCAGGTGCCCAGGGCACCCACCTGCCCGCTGAGGTTGGGGTGGGTGGGAGGGGGCCGCCCTGGGACGTCCTGGAGGACCGACTGTGGACCCAGCCTCCAGAGTTCCGGGCCCTCCCTGCCTGTCTCCCACGTGTCCCTCCCTGGGATCCAGTTCCTTCCAGAGAAGCCAGAGTGAACCCGGCAGGACAGCCGGTGCTCAGAGCCCACTGAGAGCTCCCAGGCTAAACAGTGAACATAGGAGAAGAGCTCCGTGGAACAGGCCGAGAGGACCAGGAAACACAAACAGAACAGAAATGAAAGTGGGCTCCTGGCTTCCTGTCCCCAGCTGCTTATACGGCGGGAGATGCACCAGAAAATTCCACTCAGCAAAGGCTGTTCCTCATAATTAATGCAACAGGAAAACAAGGACAGAACAGCAAAGGGCTCATCTGGGGCACAGCCGTCAATGTTTGGTCACATGGGCTCTGTCCCTGGGGCTTCAGGACCCGGGTCACCCCCTCAGCATGGGGGGACCTGGGGGGGGCGAGCCAGGTGAGGAGGGGGAGTATGGAGATGAGGGCTCCCGGGGACCCCGCATGTTACTGCTGAGAGGAGCTCCCAGTGTCCTCCCCCTGCAGACGCTGAAACCGAGGAGGGGAGGGTCCGGGAACCTTCCTTCTCTCCCAGCCCAGGATTTTCAGATCTGTCAGCCCCTTTCATGGCATCTGCAATGCATGGGATCTTGGAATTAGAGCATCTCTCACAGACTCACAGATGCTTTCACACAGTCTTTGAATCACAGAACCTGAGCATCTGGTCCCTTTCACAGAATCCTAGAATTCTAGACTCACAGGAGCATTCGAGGACTCACGGGCCCAAGAGCTGCAGAATTAAGGAAACTGGCGAAAACCTGGAGCCTCACTTACCAAACCCTTGGAATCACAGAATCAATCCGGAGGAACGTGGCATTGAAATAGACACCCTGCAGTCAGAATCTTAGCACAGGAAGCCGCCTTAGTCCAGCACCCCTGGTAATGCAGGAAACACTCTCTTCACTGTCTGCAATAACTTGAACTCTTGCAGGGATGGGGAGCTCACCACCAAACAGAAGAACCTGTCCCACTATTGGGCACATCAGTTTGCTGCTGCTGAACTTAAATCTGCTCCCACGTGACTCACCCACCCTTCTTGCCTGAGCCCCCCAGCCCCTCATGAGAAGCTGAACATGGGAAAAAGTGAACTGGACACAAACACAGAGGCTTAACCTAGGCAAGTACAGCTGTACCCTCTTGGGGTCTGTCTCCCTCTGGGGCAGAGTTGGGCACCAGGACATGGGAATGGGTTGGGGCCACTTGGCTGTCCTCGACCCACAGAGTGAGCAAGAGAAGAATTCAGTCTGCTCCTCTTGTTGAGGAGGGACCAGTCAGGGATAGAGGCAGACAGACAGGGAACGACCATGAGGAAAGAATGCTCAGTAATGCTCCAGGAGACATGAAGGAAGGAGTGATGTCCTTCCCGGGGTCAGGAGGATGCCCAGAGCCAGGGCTGGTGGACAAGGCTGGTCTGTGGGTCGGCCGACCTGGTCAGAGTTATCCCAGCCCTGCCACTGACCACTGGGTGACTTTGAATAGGTTACTCAGTGTCTCAGAGCCTCAGTTTCTCCATCTGTAAAATGGGCTAATGCAGCCCACTCTGTGATCGGAGCCCAGGTGGCACTGGACTCGCTGAAGGTGCTCACCTCTCGCGGTGCCCTTGGCACATGGCAGGAGGGTAAATTTGTTAGCTCCTCCCCACCCTCCATTCGTGCCTGGGTCTTGGGGGATGAGCAGGATTTCTGCACATGAAGAAGATGTGGAATGGCATTCCCGGGAGAGGGAACAGCCTATGCAAGGGCCTGGGAGCCACGGGCCTGTCAGGAGTACTTGGGGAGCAGCACGTGTTCTTGGAGAGTTGGGGTTTGGGGAGGGGAAGCTGCAGGCATGGTCTGGGGGCACGGAGGCCCTGGATGCCCCTGTCCTGGGAGGTGGAGTGAGGGCACTGGGAGCCGTGGCAGGGGGAGGTGCTCACCTGCAAAGATGCCCCATCCTCCTTTCATCCTCAGCCTGGGGACAGAGTGCAGTCGCCCAGCCTCCTGGGACCCCAATGCACGGCAGGGACAGGAAAGCTGAACAAACTAAAACATGTCAGAAACAACCATCAGAAGAGACAAGAGCTCCCAGCCAACACCCAGCCCTAAGCACATGGAACGATTTGATGGTGAACCCAGCACCGAACACTGGAGCAATTTAGAAAGATCTGGCAAGGTTTTATTCTGACATAAAGAGCTGGATTTTATTAAGTTTATAAAGGAGGCCAAGTCTCCTGGCGAGCTTGGAGGCCCACGGCAGATTTGGGGAAGCAGCCCGAGGCGTGTTGTGGGAGCCAAGTGTCTGGGCTAGGATTCAGTTCTGCCGCCATGAGCTGTGTGATGTGTGACAAGTTACCTAACCTCTCTGTGCTTCACGTCTCACCCTCATGAGGTCAGGTTGAGGTTGTGATCATGATGGAGCTCCTCCATAGCGCACCAGCCAGACCGAAGGAGACAGTGCGAGGAAGACCTCTGCTTCCCCCGCCCCAAGGCTTCCCTCTGTCTGCTCTCGGGGGTCCATCCAATCTTGCTCCCTCCTCCCTCCACTGTCTGCACAGGATCCGTGCACCTAAGCAGTGAGGCATGGATTTACTCTCCCATCTGGTCATGTGCCCCTCTTCAGAGCATTTATTCATTGGTCCCTCCAGACTGGTCTCTCCAGCCCATCTGGAGGGGTGCCTGCTGTCCCTCTGGGTTTCTGGGTGACCTGGGCCAGACCACCTGCCCTCGCTCTGCCCCAGGAAGTCCTTTCACCTCTGAGGAGGGTGTGCGAGCACCCACGTGCTCTGGGCCGGGAGAAGGTTCTGCTTCTAGGGCATTTGCAGTGAACAGAGGCTGCCGTCATCCTGTTACTCACGTCCTATGGAAAGGCACAGACATCCCAAGGATAAAGATAGACCTGGCTTCCCATCCCCTTCATTCCTCCTCTGACCCGGAGAGAGATAGCTGGGGAGGGAGGTGGGGAGGGGTCATGGGGCTGGTCTCAGATGAGGTGAGCTCTGCTGCCCCTGGAGGTGAAGAGGGGGATCACTTCAGAATCCATTCTGTGACTGCGCTCTGCGCACCTCCGGCAGCTAAACACACAGTTGGCTGCACTAATTAATCAATGGTTTTTTGTTTCTGTGTTTTTTGGGCCTGTACTTAAGGTTTCTGGTACCAAGATGGAACCCAAAGCCTGGTGGGCGTCCACCTGGACTGGGCTGATTTATCTGCTCACCTTTCCCATCGCGATCCTCCCGCGTTCCCAGGGAGCAGAGAATCCGGAGAGGAGCAGGGACCCGAGAGCCAGCAGACCTGGGTTCCAATCCCAGCCCCACTCTTAGTGCCCTGTGCCATCCTGGGCGAGTCTCTTCCTCTCAGTGTCGCGTGGCCCCCACCGTGCAGGGGGGATAACACTCCGGGCTGTGCGGGGCTCGGGGCCCAAGGAAGCAGGCACTCAACACCCAGAGCTCACGGTATTGCTGTAGCAGCCGCCCAGCTCGGAGCTCCCACATCGCGCATTTCTGAGGCTTCGGGAGAAAAGTGCCGTCTCTCTGGGTTTGCAGACCTGGAAGAGCGCGTGCTCCTTGGAAGGAGAGCTGTGATTTCCCTAATGAATGCCACCTGCTCCCTGATCGAGTCCTGACCTCCTCTTCCTGTCCTGTATCCTGTGCTTTATGTGTGACCTTTGCCAAATGCAGCCATTGCTTTTGGGGATAAAAAGTTGAAATTTAAACAGCCTGGGAGATTTATTCGGTGTAATGGATGTGAAGTGTGCAGACACCACACAAATTATGTTCGGAGCAGCAGGGCTGAGGTGGGCTGGAAGCTGGGCTGGGGCCTGGGAGGGAGGGGCGCGGCTGGGGGTGTTCGGAGGCTGCTGGATAAAGGATTCATTCGGAAGCTCTGAAATGGATGCAAATTACAGTTTGCTGCCTTTGCAGGGGACGGGGGTGGGGCTTACTGTGTGCGGTGCGGGGCACATGCTGAACCCCATCAGCCTCTCACTGCCCCCCCCACGCCCCATGGGCACTGCTGCTTCCACTTTTCTGCAGGGGAGTCTGGGCTCTGAGGGATGAGCTGACTGGTCCCAGGTCACTCGGCTCACCAGTGGCAACAGGGAATGAGAGCCCAGACCTGGATGACCCCGGGGTCCCGGCTCTTTCCCTGGCCCCGTGGAGGAGGGACACGGTGACGTGTGCGTTGGGGGAACTGGGACCCAGACATGAGTGGTGGGACTTGTCACTGACCCATGTTCTGTTCAGCTGAGTGTTGAGCATTTCCTGTGATGCCCTGGGCTCTGAGGAGGGTCCGAGAGAGGCAGGTCCTGGGCCCCTGGGAACGTGAACCTCATCGGGGGCCAACCTCCAAACAAGCAGCTGGGGAGAGAGGCTCAGGGGTTTCTTGGGGAACCCCAGGCCTCCCTGAAGAGCCGGCTCTGGGGACCACAGAGGACTAGCCGCATACAGACTGGGAAGGACGTTGGGGGAGGGGCGCCACAGGGCACAGCTGGGAGGCGGGAATCCAGGGGCAGATGTGTTCACTGAGCAAACCTTCATCGACCCAGCCAGGCCCCGCTTTCTCAGGTTCTGGGGACAGAGGGAGGGCTCAGGATGACTCTCGCTTGAGTCGCTCACCACCTAGTTGGGGAGACAACCTGGGACACCGTTAATCACCCAAAGCGGAGAGGTGGGAATGCCACTGCTTCTTGGCTGTGTGACCTCAGGCAAATTGCACACCTCTCTGAGCTCAGTTTCCTCATCTGTACAGCAGCGTTAATAATGATCCTGCCTCACAGGGTTGGGGTGAGGATTAAGTGAGATGACACAGGTGACGGGTGAGCACTTGTTATGGGCTCAGGATATGTTCTCTACAAGCTGTTCTTATGGGCTCAGGACATGTCCTCTACCAGCTGTTCTGGGGCACAGTTGAAGGAGCGATTAGTCTGCCTGGAAGAGGCTTCACCACAGAGGTGAATTCTGGGCTTTGAAGGATGAATAAGAGTTCCTCAGAGGGAGGAGGGAAAAGGAGGGCGGATCTAGCAGAAGCAAAGCCCTGGCAGGGTGGGAGTGGAGTTAGGGTGTTGGGCAAACAGTGAAGACCCGCTTTGCCTGGAGTTTCCTGGGAGGGAGAGATGGGAAGGATGGCGGGTGGTGAGGCTGCCGACAGCAGGAGCCACAGCAGGTCCTAGAGCAGCCATGCAGGTGATGTGGAGGATGGCTGTTCTGCTCGGTGACCCCTGATGTCAGGCAGGGGGAGGGGTGGAGCAGGAAGAGTTTGTGCTTCAGGGCTCAAGAGGGAACCCCTGAACCGTAGTCCTGGCACCCAGGGCTCTGGGGAGGGTGGGAGGCCAGGGCCCAGCACACACCAGGGCTCATCGAGGTGAACTCTCCTCCCTTGTCCAAGCCCCTCACTCCACTGATGAGGAAACTGAGACTCAGAGAGGTCAAGTGAACCGCCCCGCCGCCAACCCCTGACACACAGCAGGCCTTGCTCTGGGACCCCAGGGGCTGCCTTTGCTTTGGGGAAGGGGGAAAGACGGAGGAGAAGGAGGGGCAGCTCAGGGAAGGGGGCACGGGTCTGGGGGGGGCCTTTGTCAACAGGACAGTGAATTTAAGGTGCTTCCTCCCCAGGGAGGGAATGAAAGCGGCTCAGCAAGGGAAGCCTGTGAACTAATTGTCCCCTCTTCCTCCTCCTGGCAGGATTAACCCCTGCTCACCCTCAGGCCCCAGAGCAGACAGCCCCTCCTCAGGGAGGCCCCTGACACCCCAGGCTGGTTAGGGTTTCCCTGTGCTTCCACACCACCTGTGCTTCCCCATCAGATCCCACTGCATCCTCATCGTCTGTCTCCCACGGGACTGGGGGACCAGCGGGGAGTGATATATTTCTGTCTCCTTGGTTGGCACCAGGCCTGCCTCCATCAGCACCTGGTTTTGCGCCTCACTAGTTGTGAGACCTTAGATGAGTCTCCTGACCACTCAAAACTTCAGTGTCCTCATCTGTAAAGGGGGTGAACTCACATCCCCCAGGATGGCTGTGGTATGAAACGAGCCGCGTGCGGAAAGCACGGTGCCGGGTGCACACAGCAGTGCGTGCTCCCCAGACACCAGCCCCCTCCCTCCCTCCCGCCTCACTTCTTTCCAGTCTCACCTCAGCCTCTGATGGGACCCAGGGCTCCTCTCCCCTGCAGGGCTCCCCACCGCCTAGCTTCTCCCTACCTTCAGGGCAAAGGTAATTAGAAACTTCCTCCAGGACTCACATTTCCTAAAATCCCATGCTTAATTAGCACATCCCACCAGCTGAAAAGTTATATAACAGAAACCCAGCCACTCTGCCCAGGCGAAGTGCATTGGTGCCTGGCTTTTCCCTGCAGGACTGGCTACATAATTTGTGGGCCCAGTGAAAAATGAATGTTTGGGGCCCTTGTTCAGAAAGCTGGAAAAAATGCCATTAAGCATTGGAAAATATAAAGCTTTTTCCTTTCTGCTGCAGTCTTTCTCTCTCTTGTCATGGTGTTTTTTTATTTCCTAGTTAGCGTTGCCCTAAGTAAGGAAAAATTAGAATTTATTAGTGTGAACTTTACCGTTCATCTTCATTTTGTGCAATGCCAGTTTTGAATGCAGATAGAAGAGCATTTCATTCGTATAGGGAATCACTGAAATTACACAATTTGTATTTCAAAGCTCATTCCTGAGTGTGTATTTCATTCTTCCCAGAAGAGTGGAAACTACATAAAACCAGCTCCACAGCTTTTATTTCACTTCTTGGTATGCGTCCATGCTACCAACAGCCTCTACCTTTGGCTCACTGGTGAGGAAGGAAAGGCTGAAAGGAAAGGAACCAGGAGTTGTTTTATCTTTTCCTCACCTCCCGTCATAATTTTCAGTGGTTGGTTAGTGCAGGGAAGTAACACAAGTAAGAAAGAAAGGTTCTCTGACCATTTATGTTTCTTAGAATACCACCGAGTTCTTTCTGCGCTTGTAGAACGTCCTGGTTCAAATGAGAAGCCTGGCCTTTTGGGGCCGTCAGGACCCCCGTACTCAGCCGTAGACGTAACACTCTCGCCTTGTACTCACAGTGCGTCTTGCTGAGCTGCCCCACACAGGCGTCCCTGGAATTCTGAACTCATGGGGGCATCGTGGACATTATACGTGAATGGGCGGCGAAAAACAGAGGACACACGCATTGCATGTACCCTCTGCTCACACGTATGTACTCCACCATCCTGTCAGACTGCACTTACAAAACACAAGTTAAAGTTATGACGAATTTCAAGATAGGGGCAGCAGAGAATTTAAGCAAACATGCTGGGTCCTGGGTGTCTGTGTGCACCTGACGGTCTCCCCGACGGTGTTATTAAAAATATTTCTGTTCTTCAGTCCCCAGCCCCGTCCCTGAATCTGAGTGTTTTACTGAGATGCTTTTGCTTGGAATCCAGGGAGTGAATGGCTCTATGTTCCAGCCGGTGGTTATGCAGCTATTAAATGTCAAAGCAAGAATTCGGACCCATCAACGGATGTGTTCATTCTTATTGATTGAGGTCCTAGTTTGTGTTGGACCCTCTAATTTCCCAGATTTGGTAAAACCCAATGTTACCTAAGGGCATGGAAGGGACCCGTCACACAGATGGGCACAGATGCTGATCCCCATCACCTCAGTGCTGGGCCACTCCCGGCTTCCTATACTGCCACGATTTCACTGCAGCCCCAACAGGGTGGGAGGAAGGGGGCATTAACACACTTGACAGAGGAAGAAACTGAGGCTCAGAGATAAGGCCACCAGCTAGGGAGGGGCTGATGGGCCGGGCCCTGGACTGCAGGTCAGCCCTTAGGAGACAGGGTGAACCATGAGTGGGAGATGGGGAAGATGACCCGGCCTGGAACACGCAGGCGTCTCTGCCCTCAGCTCCCACCCCCTCCACCTCTGACCATCATATCCCCTTCAGAAACATCATCTTTTGAGCACAGTCCAGGTTCTGATGTGGTCCTGCCACTTAGTAGGGGTGTCTTCATATCCATTTCTCAGAAGTGCTTTTCCACATGGCCACAGTCACCAAGTCTCAGTGACCCCATCTGCTGCCTCCTGGCGGGATCTGTCTTCTCTCCCGCCCCTCCCTCCCCACCCCGTCCCATTCTTTCTCCCCAGGACTGGAACAGCTTCTCCTGGGTCTGCCTGTTTTGGCCTCATTTACTGATTCTCCCCAATGTGCCCTCCACTCTGGCCATGGGGATCTTCTCTCATCACCTTCTGGGATGGAGACCATTTTAACGACCACAGTGTGATGGGAGGTGGCAGGGAAAGAAAATTAGGGAGGGGTTTACAACTGGAAACAGTCTTGCAAACTTGGCAGAAGTGATCTAGTTGCCCTTGTTCCCTCCCTCCTCCTGACTCCCGCACCCATAACACCCAGCTGCCCTGGTGTGCTGGAGGTGGGGCAGACTGGCTCCAGCCCCCGCATCGTGGAGTTTCCCTAATTCTTCCTAAAGGCTCACCCTCTTGTGCCTCAGCTTGGCAACCCTCGTTTCCTTTGAATTCTTGCTTTGCTTGATGGGGTATCCACTAATCCATGGGTTGGCCTCCCAGCGTCTCCCATGCTAAAGCTCTTTAAAAAGAAACCTGCACCCTGGAATAATTCCTGTCTTCCAGAGAACAGGGAAATGTTGATCACCGCTAGTGCCTTATTTTTGTCTTCCTGGAAACCTTCATCTCTGAGCTCTGTGATAAGGAATTAGGTCCTGATTAAAGGAAGGCAACACTTCTGAGATGGCATTTCCCTGTGCTCAGAGAGGGCAAGCAGCAAGGGAGGAGGAGAGAGAGAAAAAAGGAGAGAAAAAGAGAAAAAAAGAAACAAAAAGGCATAAAGAGAAAACAGATGTTAACTGTTTGGGGGATTGGAGCACAGGGTTTTGAGAGTGCACAGCCAGTCCCTGGGTGACCCCTGAGTTGCGGGCCGTGGGCAACCATGGTGAGACCAGTAAAACCTGCAGAATCAGTTTAGTTTTTATGCCTCTTATGCCTGCACACATTGTACTTGCCACGCTGCTCGGCTGAGGCAAAAACATACTGATTTGTTAAAAGTGCTGTCAAGCTCTCCGTGTCCTGGGTACAAATCTGGGTAGGTGGAGTGCTTTGGGTTTCTGGGCAAATAGCCCCAGACCCTGTTCTCAGTGCTCCCTCTGCCCCCGTGCTGTTGCCAGGGCCCCTTTTTACCCCTGCCTAGACTCTTCAGATTGATTCCTGTGCAGGGTCTGGCTCAATGCAGCCTCATTTTCTGGACATTTTTTTCCCATGCTTCCTCTGGTCATGGGCTCCATTGCCTGAAGGTCAGTCCTGCCCTGTCCCTGCCAACTCCTGGCCCTGGAGGACAGAGCAGGTGGTATAGAGCCCAGGCTTTGGAGTCACACAGATTTGGGTTTGAATCCCAGTTCCCTCACTGGTTCAGTTCTCTGAGCCTGGCTTTCTCATCTGTAACTCAGGGATCAAAATGGCTGTCCCATGACGTTGTTAAAATTATTGAGGAAGGTCATCCTAACAGCTACCTTTTGCTGAGGGGTGATATGTACCAGGTGCTGGGCTCATCTCATCCTCTTCACAAGCCGACAAGGTATGTGTCATGCTTAGCACAGTGCCTGGCACATAGTAGATTCTCAGCATGCAACGTTCCCACTCCCTAAGCGTCAGCTCGAAGGGTCCCCTACTGAATTAATTGTAAAGAGGAACTTGTATGACTGAAATTTAGTGGTCCTGTAGTGTTTATATGCAGCTCTCCATGCCCCCACTTCAGATCGACAGCAAATGTTGGTTCACTTTAAATTTTTGGAGAGTGTTAACCTTAGGAAATTGTGGTGTTGGGCTTTTGAGTGCAAAAGACCTGAGGACCAGGTTCTGGAAACACTTGTCGCCAGCAGACCTACACTATGAGAAATGTTAAAGGGAGTCCTTCAGGCAGAAGGAAAATCATACCAGATGGAAATCGGGATCCACACAAAGAATGATGATCTTTGGAAATGGTAAATACGTGGGTAAATAATAAAAGACTTTTTTTCTTATTATTTAAATCTCTTTAAAAGATAATTGACTGGTTCTAAAGCAAAAGTAATGGCAATGTTTTGTAGGCTGCATAACACCCATAGGGTAGAGCACAGAGGCCAGAAAGGGAAAAAAGAAAGTACATTGTTGTAAGTTTCTCATACTATACATGATGTAGTGTGACATCGCTTGAAGACAGACTGATAAGTTGAATATGTATACTATAAACCCTAAAGCAAACCACTAGCGTGATGAGGAGATGGATCTAATACATCAAGAAATAAGATAAAATGGAATCACAAAAATACTCAGTCCAAAAGAAGGCAGAAAAAGAGACAAGGGGGAACAAAGAACAGCTGGAAAAAATAGAAAACAAACAGCATAATAAGAGACTTAAACCTAACTATATCAATAATCACATTAAATGTAAATGGTCTAATCACCTTGATCAAAAAGTAGAGATTGTCATACTGGATAAACAAGCATGATTCAACCATATGCTACCTAGAAGAAGTACACTTATTTATTTATTTATTTAAGTTATTTATTTACTTTATTTTTTTGGCTATGTTGGGTCTTCATTGCGGCCCTCGGACTTCTCTCTAGTTGTGGCATGTGGGTTTTCTCTCTCTAATTGTGGCATGTGAGCTCTAGGGCACATGGGCTCTGTAATTGTGGTGCATGGGCTCCAGAGCACGTAGGCTCTGTAGTTTGTGGGCACATGGGCTCTCTCGTTGAGGTGCATGAGCTCAGTAGTTGTGGCGTGCGGGCTTGCCCCGTGGCAAGTGGGATCTTAGTTCCCTGCCAGGTATTGAACCCGTGTTCCCTGCATTGGAAGGTGGATTCTTTATCACTGGACCACCAGGGACGTCCCAAGAAGTACACTTTATTTATTTATTTATTTATTTTTACCCCCGAGTTAGCATTCCCGAAAAATGACAGGAAACCTCTGACATGTTCTGATACTTATCAGTTAGAAATTATTCCATAACAAAACTGTTCGGTTTGTGTTTCCTTTGACATGTGGCCTGTCTTCCAATTACGCTGGAGTTTAGCATTTTATTCTGGCTCTTTCGGGCATGTGCGGCATCTCTCGCTTACTGATCGCTAATGTCTCTACCCTGTTTGAGTATTGCCAGTCAGCACGTACAAAAAGGAAACTGTCAGACCCCACCCGACCTGTGCTGTCAGCTCCACGTGTAGGTCCCACAGGACAGCAGTCTCCCTAGGGAAGGATGCGTGCTTGTTCATGTACTCTCCAGCAATGCCAGGCACTTTACAGCGAAAGTCCCTGGAGTAAGGCTGAGGGAGTCAAGAAGTACACTTTAAATATAAAGAAACTGATAGCTTAAAAGTAAAAGGGATTGGAAAATACATGCCATGCTAACACTAATCAAAATAAATCTGCAGTGGCCACAGTAACATTAAAAAAAGGAGATAGCAGAGCATAGACTATACCAGGCATAAAGAAGGACATTTCATGATGATAAAGTGGTCAATTCACCAAGAAAACTTAAGAATCCTAAGCTTTTATGTCCCTAATAACAGAGTTTCAAAATACATGAAGCAAAAACTAAAAGAACTGCAAGAAGGAATAGGCAAACCCACAAATATAGTCAGAGATTTTGATATCACTCTCTTAATAATTGATGAAACAAGTAGAAATTTTGTAAAGCTATAACAGACTTGAATGATGCTATAAATTAGCTTTACCTAATTGATATTTGTAAAACACTCGATCCAACAACAGCAGAATATACATTATTTTCAAGTGCACATTGAATATTTACCAAAACATATCTTATTCTGGGCCATAAAATAGTCTCAATGAATTTAAAAAGATTTAAGTTATGCAAAGTATGTTCTGACCACAATGGAACTAAATTAGAAACTAAAATCAGAAAGTTCCCTGAAAAACCCACCAAATATTTGGAAACTAAAAACATATTTCTTTTTAAAAAGTTGATGTGTGATTGACATAAAACATTGTATTAGTTTTAGGTGTACAGCATAATGATTTGATAGTTGTATATATTACAAAATGATCACCACAGTAAGTCTAGTTAACTTCTGTCATCATCATAGTTACAGAAATTTTTTCCTGTGATGAGAACTCTTAAGATCTACTTTCTTAGCAACTTTCAACATGCAACACAGTATTTAAGATTTTTTTCGATATGGACCATTTTTAAAGTCTTTATTGAATTTGTTATAATATTGCTTCTGCTTTGTGTTTGGTTTTTTGGCCGTGAGGCATGTGGGATCTTAGCTCCCCGACCAGGGATTGAACTTGCACCCCCTGCGCTGGAAGGCAAAGTCCTAACCGCTGGACTGCCGGGGAAGTCCCGCAATACAGTATTATTAACTGTATTCACCATGCTGTACATTACATCCCCATGAATTATTTATCTTATAACTGGAAGTTTGTACCTTTTGACCCCCTTCATTTGTTTCACTCCCCCACCCCCATCCCCAGGCTCTGGTAACCACCAATCTGTCCTCTGTGTCTATGAGTTTGCACATTTCTAAATAACCCATGGGTCAATGAAAAAAATCAAAGTGAAATTAGAAAGTATTTTGCACTGAATGTAGATGTAAGCACATCATATTAAAATTTGTGGGAGGCCCCTAAAGCAGTACATAGAGGAAAATGAATAGCAATAAAAACCTATGCAAAAGCAGAAAAATCTAAAATCAATGACTGAAGCTCGTACCTTAAGAAACTAGAAAAAGACTGACAAAGTAAACTCAAAGGAGGCTGAAGAAAGGAAATTGTAAAGATGCGGGAGGAAATCAATGTGACCCCTAGGACTTGAGCTGAGTCTACCAGGGAGAAACTCTTTTGACTCCCAGGACAGATGTGTTGTTGCTGCAGCCACCTTGTCTCCATCAGCAGAGGGTGTGTCCTAGGATGCAGCCAGACCAGAGGAACTGGAAGTGCGGGATGGAAGAGAGAGAAACCGGGTCCTGGGGAGATAATGTGGACCCCCTGGATGAAGCCAAGTTTGAAACTAGAACTCCCTGTGCATTTTTCAGTTACTGCGTCCAATAAATTCCTTTTTTTCTTAAGTAAGTTCAGATCAGGTTTTCTATCCCTTGCATGAAAAAATTCCAAATGGTTCTCCAAATGGCTTTATCTTTGCAGGGAGGAGCTGTGAGCATAGCAAAGACAGCCTAACATTTTCCGAGCAGCTGCTTCATGCAGAGGATGGGGCTTTGTGTTCCTTTTATATATTTTCTTGCTTCTAGCTGTGGCCTTTTCTTTTCCACTTAAAGAAGACCCTTTAACATTTCTTGCATAGGTTTATTAATGATGAATTCCTTTACCTTTTGCTTGTCTGGGAAACTTTCTCCTTCAATTGTGAATAATAACCTCACCAGGTAGAGTATTCCAGGTTGTAAGTTTTTTCCTTTCAGCACTTCATCCTGTCACTCCCTTCTGGTCTGTAAAATTTCTGCTGAAAAATCAGCTGATAATACAGAGGAAATGGGGGTTGCTTTGTACGTGATTAGTTGTTATTCTCTTGTTGCCTGGTGCTCCGTGTTTCTTCCCACATTATCATACCCCTCCCCAGTTTGAATTTATTATCCCCATTTTACAGATGAGGACACTGAGGCCTGAAGTCCCAACCTGGGAGCTGGTTCCCTCAGTTCCCTCCCTCACCCCTACCTCACCGGCTCAGAGTTTAGCCTCTCAGGTCAGAGGTCAGTGCCTGTCAGTGTCAGCCTAGGGGAACCCCTCTAGCATCACTGCTGAGCCCTGTCAGGCCCTCCCTCACCTATGGCCCTCCTTGGACCTGCCCAAGAGACCCCAGGCCTCCGTGCCAGACCTATTAGCTCAGGAGTCAGAGGAAAGGTGCATGATGTGGGGGCTGAAATCTCAGCCATGGAAAAGGCCAGGTTTAGAGAAACGTAAGCTTGCCAAAAACAGTAACTAGAAAACCTCCTCTTGAGTTGATGAGCTGTTAGAAATCACCCGGTGTGTTCCCAGGGCAGGGGTGACTTAGCCAATCATACAAGGTTTCAAGGCTCACCCAGTGCCACACAGCACCTAACCGGGACTGGCACTCAGGACTCCAGGCCCCCAGAGGAGTTCCACAGAATGAGAGATGCCACCCCTGGCGTGGTCGGGCACGGGCACTGGGGCCAGAGGAGATCTGGGTTCAAATCTGGAAGCTCCTTTTACAAAATGTGTCATAGTGGGTATGTCTCAACTGCTCTGAACTTCAGCTTTCTTTTCTGTAAAATTCTACTTCAGAGGGTGTTTTGAGGTTTAAATGAAAAAAAAAATGCATGTGGAGCTGGGAACGTAGTAGGCAACCAAGGAACGATGATGTTGTTTATCCTGATGGTGTTCATGGGCAGAGGACTTGCCTGTCCTGTCACTGCTGCATCCCTGGGAGCTGCACTGGCCGGGCACACAGTAGGTGCTCAATGCATGGGCCTGGAGCTCCTTAGCTTTCACCACACAGCTGAGCTAACTGATGTTTCCTCCTTTACAAAAGTGACCTGTGCCCTGCAGGTCAAAGACCCACAGAGCAGCTGTCTGCGTTTCTGTGGAACCAATGCCCTGTCCATGCTGCCAGCTGCCTGGAGTCACCTCTCCACAGTTGGATGGAGCCTCGCAGGACTTACCTGATGCCCCTTCATGCCGAAAGCAACAGCAACAGAACCATGAGACTCTCAAAGAAGAATCCATTTTGCACTGGTCCCAATCTTTCTCCCTCTTCTCCCCTTTATTTCAGTGCCTGCAGCATCTTATTATTGACTCCAGCAGTTTAATGTGTTAGCTGGGCTCTGGCAGAGCCAGTGGCAAAATGTCAGGGAGCCAAGGTCTCAGTGCCTTTTGCTTAAGTTTTTATCTGTACAATTTCATGTGGTTGGAGCCCTGGCCACAGGCAGCTGGAGAAATTTCATACCTATGTTAAATCACAGAGCATGTGTGAGCAGTATGAGAGCACTTGTCACCCACATCCCAGCTCTTTCAGGGAGGGAAGATCTTAGCCTGTCCCACCATGCTTTAAGGACCTGGCTCATTTCGTGTGTACTTTCCCACAATCACTTTTGTAGAATTGAAAGCAATTTTCTTGAGATGAGAGTGGAGAGGGGCAGGCACATTTGCTAGAAGCTGGAGCCAGCAATGGCGGGCACGCTGGCCCCAGGATCCCCACTTCAGGGTGATGCAAGGATATAGAGCCCAGCAGAAGGGACACATCACAGGCAGCTGCCGGGTTGGGGTTAATCCCTCACCTCATCTTAATATTAATTAGTATGTCTTTCTTTTTTAATTTAGAGGATAATACACGCATACTGTAAATATTCACACAGTGTGAAAGTAAAAGAGAGGGACTTGGCTTCTGGTCGAGATGGAATAACAGGGATTGGATTTTTTTTCCTGCCTCCTAGAAGAACCAAAGAATGGGCAAAATATATAAAACAGCCGTTTGCAAGATGCTAGATGTCAGGAAAGGAAGAATAGTAATCGCTGAGAGGCAGGAAACAACCAAGGTGAGCCCTACGATAGCACTAGCTTACTCCCTTGAGAGAGTTTTCAGCTGGATGTAGTGCAGGGCAGGGGAACCCAGACAGAGCACAGTGGACTCCCTGATGTGAGGAGATGGAACTGAGGGTTTGGGGAGACTAATGTGACGAGGGTTCACAAGACAGAGTACTGGAAAGGAAAGAGATATTGATACACAGAGATCTTTAGAGATCTGCAAAGGGGTCTCTTGAGTTTTCAACTAAGTTCTAATCAGGACAAAAATGTGAGGAACCTGCCTGTGGCTTGGGGGAAAAGATCACCCAGATAACAGTGCCACATACTTACACAGGGCTAGGAGTAGCATCTGCTCCCACCAGCCAAACTGGGAAACCTTACGACTGACATGACACTAAGTAGAATGGGGAATAGCTATCCCTGGATTGAACACTCCTCTGGGACTGTCTAACAAAGGTTAAGCAACACCTGAAAGGATCAAACTGTTTCAAAGTAACTTTGCATCCCAGGACAAAGCACAAAATTATGTATAAGAATACAAAAATGTCCAACACCCAAGAAGACACAACTCACAATATCTGGCACCGAATCAAAAATTACATGGCTTGTAAGCAAGCAGGAAAATAGGTCCCATAAGGAGGAGAAAAAGTCCAGTGAAACTGATCCGCAATTGACACAGACCAGTAAACATATAGAAGATTTGAACAATGCTATTGACTAACAACGAATTGACATTTATAGACTATTCTACCCAACAAGAGCAGAAAACACATTCTTCTCAAGTATGGTGCAATATTCACCAAGATAGACTGTGTCTAGGGCCAAAAAACAAACCTTAACTAATTCAAAAGAATATAAATTATACAAAGTATGTTCTCTGGCTAAAATGGAATTAAAGTAGAAATCAATAACAGAAAGATTTTTAGAAAATCTCCAAATATTTGGAAATTAAGCAACATACTTCTAAATAACCCGTGGATCAAAGGAGCAGAAGTCTTATGGAAAATTAAAATTTATTTTGAACTAAATGAGAATGAAAATACATCATATCAAAATTGGTGGGATGCAGCTAAAGCAATGCTTAGGAGGGAAATTTATAGCACTGAATACATATATTAGAAAAGAAGAATGTTTTAAAAATAACCTTAAGAAATTAGAGAAAGAAGAATAAATTAAATCTAAAGCAAGCAGAAGGAAGAAAATAATAAAAATTGAAGGATAGATCAATGAAATAGAAAACAGGTAATTGAGAGGATTAATGAAACCAAAAGCTAGTTCTTGGAAAAGATAAATAAAATTGGTAAATTTCTAGTTAGGCCAGAGAGGGAGAGAGAGAATGCAAATCATCAATATCAGCAGTATTGAGCCTATAGACATTATTATAATATATATTATTATATTATAGACATTATAAGTATAATAAGGAAATACTGTGAACAACTATGCACATAAATTTGTTAGATGGAATGAGCCAATTCCTTTAAAGACACAGACTACCAAAACTCTGTCAAGAAGAAATAGATAACTTGAACAACCCTATGTCTACTGTAATATATATAGTAATAATAATAATAATCATATATGTAGTAGATGTAGGGTTATATGTATATAAATGTAATTCACCACATTAACAAATTAAAAAATATCATTTCGATAGCAATGAACCATCAGAAACTTAAATTCATATCCCCTATTTACAATGGCATAAAAATATGAAATACTTAGGGATGAATCTAACAAAAGATTTATAGAAATCTGACAATGTAATAGCACTCAGCAGTAAAAAGCAATGAACTCTTGACACATTTGTCAACATGGCTAAATCACCACATGATTATGCTGAGTGGGAGGAGGAGATAAAAAAGCACATATATTGTGTGAATTCATTTACATTAAATTCTAGGAAATGAAAACTAATCTATAGGGTCAGAAAGCAAACCAGCGCTTGCTTGGGGCTGGGGACCACGAAGGGTGGATTACAAAGGGGCATGAAGAAATTATTGGAGGTGATGGATATGTTCATTATCTTGATTACGGTGATGGTTTCATGCCAGTTTTACACTTTAAATACGTTCGGTTTATTGCATTTCAATTATACCTCAATAAAGTTCTTTTTAAAGGAATAAAAGCACCATATTCCCTCTGCCCCAAATCCACTTTCTAGATGAAACACTGCAAATGACAACAACAACAACAAAATCATAAATTTGCTGTCTTGTCTTTGCTGTGACAAACGTTTTGGATACATTATCTCAATCAATCCTGCATGAACAAGCTGAGGTTCAGAGATGTGGAGTGACCCACCCAAGCCACTCTGTTAGTAACTCTGCAGAGATTTCAACCCAGGTCTGTACAATTCCAAAGCTCCACTCTTTATAATATGGCATACATTTTTATGTATATTCTAAGTCTTCTTTCTTTAACAAAGATGGGATCATCACAATACACACTGTTTTCAAGTTGCTTTTCCATTTGCGAACATCTCCCCACGTGGACCTGCTCCATTCTTTCCCAGCTGCCTGGTGTTCTGTTGCCATAGGCACCAGCATTTATTCAGTTAGTTCCCTATAAATGAGTATTTAGGTTGTTTTATATCTGCTATTATAACAATGTTGCAATAAGCTTATCCTGCCATTTCCCCCGTTCACTTAAAATTATTTTTAATTACACAAGTGCTGTGCACAGACATTCTCATTGTTTCGTATTCAAGCCCTCAGATAAAGGAAAAGTGCCTCTGTCCTATCCTCCTCCATAATCACCTCCAGTTTTTTCAGTCTCTTCCCCATAGATACTGTTATCAGCATGGTATGTAATTCTTACAGACCCTTTGAATATGCATCTCTGTACATAGAAATGTACGCTGAGCTATGCATGTTTGCTCTGTGTGTTTTTAAAAGCATTAAAGGTACCATACTATATGTATAGCTTTGTTATCTGGCTTTTCGGCATTTACAATAAATGACCTTTTTCCATGTCGGTACATACTGAGCTGCCTCCTTTTGCACAAGGCGTGGGTCATGTTCAATTGCTTGGATGTCCTGCCTCCCTCTCTTCCTTCCTAAATCATTCCCCTATGGAGATTTAGGTTGTGTCTATTTTTCTTTCTATAAAAATGACTGCAACGAACCTCCTTGTTCATGCCTTACTGTGTGCATGTGGAAGTTTGTCTCTGGTATTGATACTTAGATGTAGAATTGCTGGGTTGAAGGGTTTGCCTGGCTAGCTCTTGTCTGAGTTCCCAGGAGGTTGAGGAAGATGTGCGTTGCAGGTCCTGGGTGGGGCTGTTTGTGAAAAAGCAGCCAGCACTAGGCAAGAGAGGAGGGATCTTTTCTTTGCCCACTGGTTTGCTGTATGCAGCCAAGTTCTTGGCCAGCTCCTGATGACACAGAACTCTTGGCCATGTAGCCATTTGGGCAGAGTGATCAGAACAGCCCTGTGGGGCACCTGCAGGGCCAGCCCTATGCACTCTGCCTCCCTCTCCTTCCTGGTACTGACTGGGCTTTGTATTGACTGACCCAGCCTGAGCAGTTATTTGAAGGATTTCAGTCTATTCTACTAGTGAGTCCTAGGGAAGGTCAGGAGGAGTTCAACAAATTGTTCCACCCACAGCTGCCTCTGAAACCTCTGCCACGCCAGGGTGGCTATGCAGCGCCCTGCCCTCCAGGAGTCTTGGCCAGTGGGGGAGATGCATTTGTCCCAGCTGGTGGGGCTGTGATAGCTGCAGGGACACAGAAGAGGGGCTTCTGAGAGAGTCTGAAGTTAGTCAGGGAGGTTCCTGGCAGAGGGGAAGGCAGGGCTGCGTCTTAAAGGCTGAGGAGGAATTAACCAGATGGAACAGACTCTGAGTGCAAGTGTGTGAGGGGTGAGCAGAACGTTTAACTTTTTACAGCCCCCCCCGACCCCTTTCTAGCAATAGCACCTCTTTCACTCTGTGAGAACTTCCATCAACCCGTGTGATTCTGAGAATCCTTAATTCCTTAACTGTACTTTATCTGGCCCAGGGTTGGACGTGTGACCCAGGCTTGGCCAATCAGAGTATTGTGCTCTGGACCCCATTGATGGCTCAGAGATGGGCCAATCAGAGCCTTCCCTGAGACTTTCTGCTGGAGCTAGTGGGAGAAACTCTTGTTTTGGGGATCCTGGAACTGAAAACAGCTTCTTGGGGCCACATTTCTTGTCCTCATGGGTCTGATGAGAGCAGGTGAGACCACTTCGCTGAATGAAGCAGAGACAAGAGAGATGAAAGATGGTGGAGAAAGAATCCTTGGAGGTACCAAGACTGCAATTCCTGCAGCTCTTCTTCTGTTTTGAGATCTCCCCCTGTCTGTTCCCCAGCCCTGGGGGCCTGTCAGGGAAGATTCCCAACCTCACAGAGGATGGGAAGGAGTAACCCTGCCACCACTCCACAGGTGCCAGAAGTAGACTTGAGACTTAGACCAGAACAAGACCGTCTTTTACTCCACAGAGCAAACAGTAGGACCGTTAGCAAAGTTGCACTGATTCCCCTGCCCCAAGTCCCACAGAGCAGAGTGGTGGACCCACGTGGATGTTACAATGTAGTGGGTTGTGGTGAAGCGGAGAAACCCAGGGCTAAGGCTCCAGCACTTTTCGAGCGTGAAGCAAACACTGTAACAGGCACTAAACAAGCCAGTCCCCTTCCTGCAAAGAGTGAGCAGCTAGAGTGGTGACTGCTGACAGGTACCACGGTCCCTCCTTGTCATGCAGATGGAGACCCATGTTTGGAGCCATTAGGTTATGGTGGCAGGGCTGCCGTGCCCAATCCAGTGAAGGATGCCAGCAGTGATGCTGGCTGCCTGGGCTGTCAGGTCTGATTGGCCTCATTGTTCCATCCACTGTCATGTGAGTATGGCATCCACACGGGTTTATAAATGTCTCATTGGGCTGTGGCAATGACTTTGCAGAGTTCACGGCTCCACAGAAGGGTGTCTTTAATATATCAGCCAAGCATCACCTGTGTGCTTGACCAGATACCTAGGCCATTAGCCACAGCCCAAGAGTTGGTGAAAATATAATGTATGTCTATATAAAATACAATGTCTTGTCCTTAGGAGTGTTGTCTAAGAAAAGGGCTTCCAGGGTTGCTAGGGCTGGACAGCTGCTCAGTGGACACCAGCATCATCAGTGGGCCGAGCTGTCAGTACAAGCCCAAACACACCAGGGGACTTCCTGGGGCCAAAACTGGTAGCTTCAAGTAGCCAAAAGCTGCTCGTGTGGGCAACTGAGAAGTACAATGGCCCCTAAAGGTGTGGTTATACCCTATTCAGCTTACGGGACACACCTGTGGGGCCAGACTGGCTCCCTCTTGAATATTCCATTTCCATTTAATTAGTCAGTCTTGCTGTGTCTTTTCGACGCTGGGGTCAGCCCCTGAGTGGACCGAACCCACGATGGGAATATCGAGGTGCAGTCTTCCCTGGAGGTCCTGCATCGGGAGTTTAGTCTCCACAGCTCCCCCTAGCGGGCCAGAAGCTGTTTCTCAGATGGAGGGCAGCCAGGTAGCTGGCCAGGGAGGCAGGGCATGTGCATCCCCAAGGAGCACCTGTAGGCGGGGACTACCTCCCCGTCGCCAGGGGCTCCAATCAGCAGCCAGACCTGAGTTAACAAGCGTCCTTGGGTTTGCAAGTCCCCAGGCTAGGGCTGCTGAGACACCCTGTCATGCTGCCTCTAGTACCACCTGCTCTCTTTGGGTCCCCAGATACTTCTGACAGGTTTTCTGGTCAATTTACACATAAGGCTCAACAAGAGACCTAACGAGGCCCACGATTGTCTCCAGCACCTCAACAGTCCAATTAGGTGCTGCGCTTCCTCTCTGGTAGATCAGGGGGTGGGGGTGGTGGCCTTGGTGGCCTACTGAGAGGAACTTCTCCTTTCCTGACTCAGGGATTGATCTTCAAGCTACAGCCTGCGTTGCTTCCAGAGTCTGACTTGGGCAGCTGGTCCCTCTAATCAAGTCTAAGCCATCTTTGTACAGATAAGAAACCCAAGACCCAGAGAGATCAGTAACTTGACTAACGTTACACAGCAAATGAGGGGCAGGGCCAAGGTCCATGAGATTCCGGAGTCCAGGCCTTTCCCCTGTCCTGTGTGGCTGTCAGTCTTTCCCCACTAGAGGATCCTACCCTGGTCCCCATGACTTGCAGGTGTGGGTGGCTGCTGGGCCCTGGCTCTGTGTTCATACTTCCTACAGCGGCTGTTTGTCCATCAACACGGTCTGGGAAGGCCTGGGAGGCAGGTCCTGAGCCACATGGGCCAGATGCCTCCTCTGGAATTCAGCTCTGCACCTGGGCCCTTGAGATGCAGGAATGGATGTCTACACATCTCTCCCTGAGCCCTTTTGCTTCTCGCTGCTGCCAGCCCTGTGGTAGGCCAGACCCTATCAGCGCTCACCTAGACCATTGCCTCCTCACTGCCTTTCTCCCACTCCAGCATCTCCAGGCTCTCCTGGATCCCCCTCTATGGATCTGACACCTTATCTATCCTCAATCATGTGGTTTAGGTGGGATTGGCCTGCTCAGCTTCAGGGTGGGCCCTGATTGGCTTGAGGCAGTTAGCCATTGGCTACAGTTACTGGCTTGCCTGGGAACCTAATCAAATCAGAACCAATGAGATGTAGAGAAGTTTGTTCCAGTTTCAAGGAAACAAATAGGTTTTTCCGTTTAGCTACCCAAAGGGACTCTCTCTTCCCCCTGAATGGTGTGATGTGGGGAGGTAAGACTTGGAGAATGTCAGTCACTGGAGATGAGAGTGTGAGGGGCAGGGATGGGGTAGGAAGGTAAGGGGGAAGGGGGCTACCATGGGTAGCCTGAGGATGAAATTGGTATCACAAAAGGCAGAGCAGGGAGACGGATGGAGCCTGGGTCTCTGTTGACATCATTTGAGCTGCTGGGTCAAGCCATACGTGAAGTCAATGTTGTAAGTCTGGGCCTCAGTAGGAAACAAAATTGAGCAATTTGAGGGAAGTTTAATAAGTGGACAATTTACAAGAGTGAAGGCAGTGTGGAGGGACACCACAAGAGATAGTTCAGCATGCCAGGGTGAGTAAGAGGGGCCCATTATTACCCTTGGGCCTGAAAAGGGTGAGAGGGGAGTGAGCAGTTATCAGAACCTGGAGGCAGAGGGCTGTTTGGGGAGGGCTGCCCCTAGACGCTGTGTGTGTTCACTGCCCCTGGTGGCCCTATGTGGGGAGAGAAGCAATGAATATCTTGGTCTCCCTGCCTCCAGCCTTCCTTTGGTGCTCCCCACTGGTTGACAAGTCAGAGGAACAGCAGTCCACACAGGTCATCCTTCTGGGGTACAGATCAGGGTGGGGTGGATCTGGTTGGACAAATGGGAGATATTCAGTCTTACCTCTGACTGTCTTGGGCCTTCTCAGTTATGTGAGCTTGTAGAGTCCCTTAACTGTTCAAGGCAGGGTGAGTGGGACTTTTACTTGCCACCCAGAGGACTGACTGGTACGTACACCAAACAGGGTCTCACATCCGTGCCTTTGCTTGTGCTTTTCCCTCAGCTTGGAATGCCATCCGTTGCCTCTGGAAATCTCTTCCTGACCTCTCCCAACCCCTCCCCTTTAAGTCCTGATCCAGAGGCTGAAGAGATGCAGGCAGCAGAGCACAATTAAAAGATGCCAAACAGACTGGAGTCCACCACTAACTGTGAGTCCTTGGGCAAGTACCCACCCTATCTGAGCCTCAGTTTCCTTATTCATCACCTGTCAGATTCCATCCTATCCCCATGACCTTGATCCTGCACTTAGCCAAGTGTGCTGGGAACATTCCTGACCTACCTCGGCCTTCTAGTCTGCTGTTCTTGGGCAGGTCTCTCCTCCTCTCTAGGCCTCAGTTTCCCTATCTGTAAACCAAGGGTTTTATATTCAGTGGTTCTCAAGGCATCCGATCCCTACCCTATCCCTTCTGGATTTTCTTTGATTCCCTGACCCTCAGTTGCTCAGCTCAACAGACAAACAACCTGGTGGCTTCGTCTCAGCCGGCGGTGGGCAGGCTGCTGTGGAGCAGCCTGGCGGTGTTGAGAAGCCTGGCGTGTTCACCGTTTGTGTTTACTTTGGCAACTGTGTACTGCCTTCTCGATTTCCTGAGCAAACAGCCCCATTATTTGGAGTAATTTACTGGCATCGGCTTTGGTTGTGAGAACTGGAAGCTTTGAGATGCGCCCCCATTTCAGCCACCACACCCTGGATGCGCTTACACAGCCAAGTCCGCCGAAAGGGGCTGAGGGCGCCAAGGGCAGAGCACCTGCCTTCCCTGGTGTCCCGGGACTCAGGACCTTTTCATCTTGTCCCTGGGGCTCCACAGTCCCTCCAGCCTTTGTGGGGTCTCCTAAGTCTGCAGCCTGAGGCTCTGCTGCCCAGTGGTTAGAGCAGAGGCTCTGGAGTTCAGGTCCCAGCTCGGCTGCTTTATCACTGGGTGACCTTGGGAAGTTCCTCTGCTCTGAGCCACAGTTTCCTTATCTGTTTCCTCCTGAGGATTGAGAGAGTTCTCCTCCCTCCTCAAGCCATCTGCCCCCCATCCCTTTCCAAATGGTGATAGTAGGGGTGCCCTTGGTCTTACATGGCCTGTCCCCTCCCCTGGCCACTATGATTTAGTCTGCATTTGGTATCTGATCCAAGCGAGGCCGGTCCTGGTCCCCAGGCTCACAGATCTTCAAGGTTTAGGCAAGACTGATTTGGATCCCTATTCCACCTGCTGTTGGTGGGAGACGCCTGGGGTGGGGGCTGGGAGGAAGGATCTCTCCCCCCACCACGGGCAGCTTCCAGTGGGGCATAGGCATCTCCTTTCTCAACCTGCCCTAACCTCCCGCCATCTCCCAGCTTTTCTTTTTGCTTTTATCTCACCCCCTTCCTTCCTCCTGGGATGCCTCTGGGAATGGATCTCCACTCATCTCTATTATGGAGACCCATTCAGCACCCTCAGCCTGGCAGCCAAAGCCCCTCCAGACACCACTGCCACCCACACCTCCCCAGGTGCTCAGCAGGGCTATCTCTGTGTGTGTTCAAAAACCCACCCATGGCAGGAGACCGTGGGGCCAGGAATAGAAAGCAAATGTAGACATAACACCAGGGAGGGGAGTGTCCGGCTCCCTGACACTGGGGGCAGGACTGGCCAGACGACACGTGGGCCATGTAGAAAGAACACGTACCTCTTTCCTCTTGGGGATGCAGCGGTGAGCTGGACTTGCCTTGTGGGACTGAGTAAGCCCCTTGGGAGCCTTAGGTTTACCCTTGAGCCTCTCTCCTCACACAGAACACACAGTCTTCTCCCACTGACTCACCTAGACCTTCCCCAGTGGGGTAGGTCGTAAAATAGGGCCACAGTTCCTCCATCTCCCTGTGCGTGCACTTTTATTTTTCTGTTTTCAATAGCTTTTTCTTTCTTTTTTTTTTGAATTTTATTTTTTAATACAGCAGGTTCTTATTAGTCATCCATGTTATACATATTAGTGTATACATGTCAATCCCAACCTCCCAATTCATCACACCACCCCCCCTCCCCACAACTTTCCCCCCTTGGTGTCCATATGTTTGTTCTCTACATCTGTGCCTCTATTTCTGCGCTGCAAAACGGTTCATCTGTGCCATTTTTCTAGGTTCCACAGATACTGTGCGAGCACTTTTGCAGCATGACTTTGCCATTTGTTCTATCAAGAGATGGAGTCTCCTTTCCTACCCTTGAATCTACACAGGCCTGTGGCTGGCTTTTACCCTAGAACTCAGCAGAAGAGATACTATATTCTTTCTGAGAGTAGGCCTCAGGGCGTAGCTGCCTCTGTTTTTACCCTCTTGGAACGTTGCTCTGAGACCGCCAGGTAAGGAAGCCGGCCTGGTCTGCTGGAGGATGAGTGGGCATGTGGAGAGCTGAGGCCCTCTGGCCAACATCCAACTACTAGGGGAGTGAAGGAGGCCAGATTGGACTTTCCAGGCCAGATGGAATGCAGCACAGGGGTAAGTCCAGGTGAAACTAGCAGAGATATCACCTAGCCAGCCACTGGTTTATAAGAAACAATATCTTGCTGCTGTTTCGTTTCTGAGGTTTGGGGTGCTTTGTTACACAGCAAAGGCTACCCAAAACACTCAGCATTGGTGGTCTTTCTCAGGATAAAAACACTAACTTCCTGAGAACTTTAAGGTAGAGCCTCAGAGTCAAACCACTTTGAATATTGTTTTGTCCCTAGGTTGGTAGTCTGGTTATCCATTGTTATATAATAATTTCCACCCCGCTCCCACCCGAATTTAATCATGTGAAATAACAATCAGAGTCTGTGAGTCAAGAATTCGGACAAGGTGCAGTGGGGGCGGTCTGATCCCCATTCCACAATGTCTGGGCCTCAGCAGGAAAGATTCAGATGGCTGGGAGTGACCTGAACAGCTGGGTGTTGAGAGCATCCAGAGAATCATTCACTCACGTGTCTGATGGTTGAGTCCGGATGGCTTTGAAGGCTGGGCTCACCTGAGAATGTTGACCAAAGCCTTCCCCTGTGGCTTGGGCTTCCTCACATCATGGCAGCCTCATGGGTGGTTGGGCTTCTCACATGGGAGCTTTTGGGATCTAGCCCTGGAAGTCATATGGCTTCCACCATTCATTGTTGATCTAAGGGTTGTGAGAGGAGACATCAAAGGATTTGCAATCTTGCTTTAAAATTGTCCCCATGGGTGGTGGAGAGTATTGCTGTTGCGGAAATCTGGTCAAAGGTTATCCCCAAATTCCATCTATCTGGATCTGACCCACCCAAATCAATCAGTCAACTCACTCAGCAAACACGCGTGGCCTGTTCCCTTCTGTTCTAGAACCCAGGAGACTCGAACCCTAGCAGTACTCACAGGAATAGTGCCCCCGTTTCTGTGAAGAGAGGACGGTCAGTTCTCTGCCTGCGTGTGAAAGTTTTCTCTTCTCTGAAAACAGCCAGAGCAGCTTATGGGGATGAATCTGTTGGTTTAATTCAGAGCCAGTGTACCCTAAGGAAAAGCCTGGGTTTGGGACTCCATGTTCAAGGCAGTGAGAAAGCCTCGTCTCAGGGACTGAGGTGGGCCTGAGGGACAAGGCTATATTCCCCATCCTTAGCCTGACTCTCAGGGGAAGCCGGTGAGACCCCTGCCCTCTCTGAGCAGATCTTCTCCCCTTTGACAGAGAGACTTGTGGAGGGAATGGGCCTCTGAGTGGGAGGAGGGGGCGAGCTAAGCACAGAGCCCCACCCAGCTGAGGTTTCCCCACTGCCGTCTGCTCTCTTTGTCCCTGACGGGGCCTGGCCTGGTCGGTCCCCACTGTGCCCCCCGACCCTGGACAGAACCTGGGTCTGACTCCAGGGTGGCGCCTCCTCTGGCCATGTCCTTCCGGAGCCCCAGCCTAGCCCAGAATAGATAGGCCTGTAGTTTGAGTGCGTTTACATTTAGGGTTGATTTAGCAAACAGGTTTCCAATTGATTTCCAGGGGGAGAGGGGGATGGATTTATAGCTCCTAAAACAGGCTTGCAGCCTCGCCACAGATCTGCACCGGAGAGTGGGCAGGAAGTTATTGACGTGACCTCCGACCCCGGGGAGGGAAAGATAATGAGTTTATGACAAATCCATCTTCACAGGGTTTATCGCTGGCCCCTTAGAGCAACTCTGCAGAGAGGAACAGGAAACATAAACCCCAAGAAATGAGCTTCACCTGCTGCCTCCCCTTCGGGGCTCTCGGAGAACTGTCTCTGCCTTAAGCCCTCTGGCTTTGCAAAGGATTGAAGTCTGCAGAGTTTCCGGCAGACAAAGTTCGGAACTCGGGCGATCTCTGGAGCCCCAGGGGTGGCTGCCCAGCCTGCCCTCCCTACAGGCCCCAGCTGGTCCCCTGTCCCTGCAGCCCTCTCCCCTCAGCTGGGGCCTGTCGGTTGCCCTGCAGCCTGGGAACAAGGAAGGGAGGAGGAAACCGCCTTCACTGCGGGTTTGGGAACAGGGAACCCTGGGTCTGAATTCTGGGGAATTCTTCCCTTACTGGCTGTGGGACCTTGGGCCAGTTCCATGCGCATCCCGGACCTCTGTTCCCTCACCTGTGAAATGGGAGATGAGGAGACTTCCCTCCGAGGACAACTGTGGGACGAGATGAGGCGTAAAGGGCACAGCCCTTGACACATGGTAGGTGGGATGCGGGTCCAGACACTATGGATCTGAGTTAAAGAGCTGGCTCTGACAGCCATCGTCTCTGTGGTCCTGGACACATGCCTTAGCCTCTCTGAGCCTCAGTTTGCTCATCTGTAAAATGGGGAGGATGATAAAGATCTCAGACATGAGGGACAGATTTTGCAGGCCAGGCACCGTCCTACATGCTTTACATGTATAAACCTTATAAGAATCCTACAAAGAGATAGCATTGTTAGCCCCAGTTTACAGGTGAAGAAACTGAAGGTCAAATGTGGGAAAGAACTTGCATAGGGGAGCTAGGAGGTGGTGGAGGCAGGATTTGAACCCAGAGATTCTGGCCCCAGACTCACACTCTTAGCTCCAATTTGGGATTCTTTTTTTTTTAAATTAATTAATTTATTTATTTATATTTTTTTAAAAAAATTAATTAATTAATTTATTTATTGGCTATGTTGGGTCTTCGTTTCTGTGCGAGGGCTTTCTCTAGTTGTGGCGAGCGTGGGCCACTCTTCATCGCGGTGTGTGGGCCTCTCACTGTCGCGGCCTCTCTTGTTGCAGAGCACAGGCTCCAGACGTGCAGGCTCAGCAGTTGTGGCTCACGGGCCCATTTGCTCCGTGGCATGTGGGATCTTCCCAGACCAGGGCTTGAACCCGTGTCCCCTGGCATTGGCAGGCAGATTCTCAACCAGTGCACCACCAGGGAAGTCCCCTATTTATCTTTTTAAAATTTTGGCTGCGTTGGGTCTTCACTGCTGTGCGTGGGCTTTCTCTAGTTGCGGCAAGCAGGAGCTACACTTTGTTGTGGAGCATGGGCTCTAGGCACATGGGCTTCAGTAGTTGTGGCACGTAGGCTCAGTAGTTGTGGCTCACGGGCTATAGAGCAGAGACTCAGTAGTTGTGGTGCACGGGCTTAGTTGCTCCGTGGCATGTGAGATCTTCCCGGACCAGGGCTTGAACCCATGTCCCCTGCATTGGCAGGCAGATTTTTAACTACTGCACCACCAGGGAAGTCCCTCCAATTTGGGATTCTGAGGGTCCACTAAGTCAAAGGGCGTGGATGGGCTCTGCCAACTGAAAAGTGCTGTTGGACTGCCAGATGTGGTTACCATCTACAGGAGAGAGAACTTGAACCTACCATCTGCCTTTGTGTTCTGTAATCTGTTAATCTCACATTCTGCTGTGACCACCTGATGTTTAGGGGGAAGATGGGCTGAGGTTAGAGTTGGGGTGACTGGGGTCTGGAGTAATCAGGGGAGGCTTCCTGGAAGAGGTAGACTGCACACTGAGGGTGGAGAGGTGGGCAGGACAGAACAACCTGTGGTCCAGAGAAAGTATTGGGGAGACGCAGCTCAGAGAGGATGGGGCCAGGTCGAGGTCCAGCCCCAGGCCTCACTTTGGGATTCAGGTTGGGCTTCAGGAATCACTCATGTGCCTAGAAAATGCTCAGACCTGGCCATAGGCTCTGATGCTCCCTCAGTGGTTCATTATCACATCAGCTGGTTTCTGCCCCCTCTGTTAAGAAGTTGGACGTTTCCTCATAATTCAATGCCATTGTTTTATCAATTCAGTGTTTCCGACCCTATAATCAGGGAAAGAGTTGTGGCTTTTCTCCTTCATATTTTCTCAATTCTATTGACTTGCCCTTCTTCATTATTCAGCTGGTAATTCTTTTCTCGAGAGTCCATTGATTTCCATATTGAAATATTTCTTGACACCCTTTCTAATGAGAATCCTGTTTCACGTGTCTTCAAATTAGGGTTAGGGTATTTTCATTTTGGACCTATTTTGTTGTAAAAACATCAGTAACTCTCTGGGGACGTCTGTGCACCCCCACCTTGTGGGGTCCTCACTGAAGACACATGAGCTGACACGTGAGCTGACACGTGGTAAGCCTGGGTTCCAGGCAGCGGCAGCTGCTCCCCCTCGCTGGGTGTAGGGAGCATGCACACTGACCCGGGAGAGTCAGTAGTGCCCTAAAGAGTGTCTCCTTTCTTCCCTCATGTGTCACCATTGTAAGCCAGCATTCAATGTGTGTCAGGCCCTGTGCTAAGCCCTGGGCCCAGATAATGTTCTGAATGTGAATTAGTCATGACCCTCCCCTCCTGGCCCCTTCAGTGGCTTCTCCTTGACCCCAGGATCAAGTGCAGACTCCTCCCTGCGGCCAGCAGGCCTATGTGGTCCGGCCCTGTCCACCCCTGCCCCATCTCCCTCCCCTCTCCCTGCTCTGCTGTTTCTCCCCAAGGCCTTTCCTACCACAGGACCTTTGCACAGGCAGTTCCTTCCACCTGGAATGCCTTTTCCTGTCCTCCCTTCACTTGGCTGGTCCCTCTCACCCTTGGGTCTCAGCTTAACTATGATTGGCCCACCCCAGCTGCAGACTTGCTTCCCCTCCCCCATGCCCTCTCCCCACCCCTGATTGTTCCCCTTGCCCCACTCAGCACTCTGTAATTCTTTTCTTGGGTGTTCACTGGTACCGACTGTCACCTGCACTAGTCTGTGAGCTCCAGGAGGGCAGGGGCTGCATCGGTCCTGCTCCCTGGATATTCACAGCACGCAGCACATGCCTGGCACAGACTCAGTGTCCAGGGGCTTCTTTGTTGAAGGGACGAGTTAACAGAGAGGAGCAAGGAGCCCAGATGCTCTCGGGTGATGTGCACATCATTATAGGATGTGTGTGTCTGGCCCAGGTCTGGGTAAGTCGGACCCTGGGGAACTGGCCTCCCAGATACTGGCAGGACCCTCCAGACATGTGACTAGGGTGGTGGGGAGTGACCTGTCCTACAGAGACCAGCATCCATGGGGGCCTGGAGGCTGGGGGCAGACTTCTCAGGCGACCTGGTTCCAGCGGTGGCATCACTCTGGGGGGCCCGGGCTATGATGTGGTAACCAGTGACTGTAGCATCCCCAACTTGAGAGGAGCCGCCCCTCTCTGTGCTGACCTGCCCAGGGCAGGTGGCCGGCTCTGCTCCCTGCAGCCGCTCTGGGCTGCTGCGGCTTTACCTCCACATGGGCTTTCTGAGATCACTGTGCAAACTGGGCCCTGGCACTTAAAGCTCCCTCCTGGGAGTGACAGACGCCGTAGCCTCTCACATCTCATTGGCCAGAGCAAGTCACAATTAGAGCAAGTCTAATTGTCCACCTAATGGTGTCTGGCTTTGCATTGTCAATACAGAGTAGGGTGTACTTTAGTTACTTGACCTCTCTGGACTGCACTTAAGAGCTTTGGAGCCTAAACTTAGGTGTCAACCCCTGTTCAGCCATTTACTAGTTGTAAGAATGGCTGCTGGTGTTTGCCCTACTTCAGATCAGGTCCTGAGCTGATCCTAGGGACACAAGGGTGGGCAGGACCAGGTCCCTTTCCTCATGAAGCTCACTCTGGTGGGGTGGGGACAACAGAGGAGGAAGGGGCCTCTGACCAAGTTGGACCAGTGAGGAAAATCTTCCCAGAACCCAGGGCCACAGTGCACTGCCGTGCAGGCTGTGCACTGTGCAACTCACACATGTACCACAAATGTGGTGAATGGCACCCCCTAGAGGTGTGCAGGCAGGTAGCAGCCCTGCCAGAGGGCACGTCTGAGCTGAGTTTCGAAGGATGAAGAAACAGTGCAGAATCTTAGCAACAACACACATTCACTGAGTGCTTCCTCCATGCTAGGCACTGCCTGCACCATCTCATTCCATTCTGAGGCAGACTGTTATTCCCATGTCACAAAAGTGGACACTGGAGTCAGAGAGGTTGAGCAATTTGCCGAGGCTACACAGTAAGGAGCTGCAGAAACTTGAACCTGGGCTGGGCTGGGGAGGGACTCCTGCAAAGAAGGTGAAATCTGGCCTGTGGCCTGGACTATGGACTGTGTTGCATGTCTGTGTGTGTGTGTGTGTGTGTGTGTGTGTGTGTGTGTGAGAGAGAGAGAGAGAGAGAGAGAGAGAGAGGGAGAGAGAGAGAGGGAGAAAGAGAGAGAGAGAGAGAGAGAGCAGTACCTCAGTAATACTGCACAGCAGGAGACAGCTCAGACACGCTTTTTAGGCCCTGGTCCTAGAAGTTTCCTGAGGGACTCTTGGACTGGTAGAGCCGCGGGCCCAGCTGGGGCTGGAGACTTTGGTGTTGGTCAGGGAGAGCCTGGTCTGGCAGCCTGTGAGTGGACACATACACACACACACACACACACACACACACACCCCACATACACGCACACATGCACACACTGAGCGGGGGGTCTTTTCCCAGCTTCTCAGCCTGGTGCAACGTCCTATGGTTTTCCAAATGATGGGATGGAATCAGTGGCCAGGAAGCTGGAGGCTCCAGGAAGTCCCTTCTCTCCAAGACCCTCTCTCTTTGAGGGAGAGAAGGTGCTGGAAGGGAGGAGGTGTCTGATTCATGAGGCACCTTGGCCCAGGTTCATCAGCAGGCCTGTGGAGGAGGGCACAGTTCCCAGCAGGGGTCACTGGGGTTTCCTTTTGTCCTGGGCTGGGTCCAGTGTGATCTCTTCTTGCTTTTTCTCCATCCTTCCGCCCCTCTGACGGCCTCTGAAGACTTCAGGCTTCTCACACGGCAAGTGGAGCCTCCTGACTCCTGCCTGGGACGTTCCTTGGTGCCAGTGAGCAGGGCATCTGGGTTGGTGCTGGACTGCACGGCCACAGGGACCTGATGAGAGGCCTCGGTGCCAAGCAGCAGTTTTCGTCTCAAGCCTGGCTTTTTTTTTCTCTTAGTGGTTCTCCAATTTCAGGATCATTTTCTGTGTGTGTTTTTATTCTCTTGTCTTTCTTGTGCTTTCTCTGTGGGTAATCTGAGGCTTGCAGGCTGCTAAATACGACATGTACATTTCAATGAAATGCAACAGAATATAACTGAACATGTTTCTTTCATGTCTGAGTGCTGGATTAATCTCCCTGACACATCTCTGTTTCCTCTTTGCTCTCTTTGCTTCTTCTCTATTTCCTCCCCTCTGCAGAATCTCTGGGATTTTCTGTGGCCCCTGCTCAATGCAGACACACACAAGATCTTGATTTTACAGCCTGTGTTCCCGTGATCCATAGGTCACCCCAGGGCTGAGAAGAGGGAACTCCCAGAGTCTGTGTAGGCTTGGGAGGGGTTTCCACTGTTGCTGGGGACAGTTGAGGAGCTGTGGATGGGACTGGGAGGGTTTCCTGTGGATGCAGAGACTCTCTTTGACACACTCTTGCAGACACACTCTTGGTGGGTCCTTCTCTGTTGCTCTAGAACTGAGGCTGGATGTCTGTGATCATGACTTTCAGCCAAAGCAGCCATCGTGGGTCCTCAGTGAGTGGAGGGATCAGCAGGGAAGCCCCGGACACGACCGTGAGCTGTGTATTCAGCTCAGGAGGAGAGCTAGAGGCATCGGATGGAGCTGAGCAGGGAGGTTCTACTGCCTCAGCTTACTCGCTGTGTGACCCTGGTGAGTGACCCAACCCCCCAATCCTCAGTTTCCCCGACTGTACTATGGGCATATATCAGTACACTCTACAAAGGAGTTGTAGGGAGGATTAAATGAAACGATGCTTGTAATATGTCAGCACGGTGCCTGGGACACAGCAGGTCCTGAATAAATGGAGGCTAGTAATGTTCGTCCATCCATTCATTCATTCATTCATTCACTCATTCATTCATTTGTCTAGCCCAGTTTGAGAGCCACTGTGTGCCAGGCTGTGTGCCAGGCATGAGGGAGAGAAGAATAAAACCTCCTGTAGCCTCCAATAGCTCACGATCTAGTGGTGAGACTGAGACAAGCTCTGTAGGAGGGACATCTGCTGGGTTTTCTGGGAACAGAGGAGGGACGAGCACCAAAGGGAATCAGAGAAGGCCTCCTGGAAGAGGTGACACTTGAACTGGAGAATGTGGTAGATTAGGGACCAGGGTGTGGTCTGGGGGCCTGAGGCCCAGGGCCTGTGGGGATGAATGGAGGGAGGTGAGGCGGGGAAGGTGGGTTGAGCAGGCAGCGCTGGGAGCCATGGATGGTTCGGGAGCAGGGGAGGGATGTGGTCAGAGTGGCGGGTCCTCCCGCAGATGGGAGCCTTGAGCGGAGACCATGTTCCTCTGGGGAGACCACGCCCCTCCTGGCCCTCCTGCCTTTCTGGCCTCCATCTGGGGCTTCCCAGAGTGATTCTCATCCTCTGTCCCCCGACTCGGTGTCAGGGGCTCCTGGCTGGAGACGATGTCCCCTGAGTCCTCAGCTGTGGCTCGGGAGCCCCTGGTCCTCCATCCTTTAGTCCTGTGTCTCTGTTCTGTTTTCCAGGCACCTTCTCTGAACAGAGCGAACTCCACCGATTCTTCTCCCTCCATGCCTTCCTCCCAACAGTATTTACTGAGCCCCTATGATGTGCCAGGCCCTGTTCTAGGGGCTATGGCAGTGAATGAAACAATGACACTCCCTGGCCCTGAGCTCACAGCCCAGTGTGGGCACAGACGGTTCCCAAATAACCTGGAACCTGCCCTGTGACCAGTGTGCCCAGGACGAGGTTCCCAGGGCTTGGGAGCCTGTGCCAGGGTTTGACCTTGACTGGAATGTCAAGGAGGGCTTCCTTGAGGAGGGGACACTTGCACTGAGATCTGAGGGGCGAGGACGGGAAACTCTGGGGAGATGGGGAGGAGGTGTGCTCCAGGCTGTGGGACCAGTGTGTGCAAAGGCCCTGTGGTGGTGGTGGGGGTGGTGAATTCAGGGCCTGAGTGGTGGTGCTTCAGGCTGGGTGGAGGTGTGATGGGAAAGGAGGAAGGAGGTAAGGCTGGAGGTGGGGAGTTGGACTGGGCCCTGCTGGACCAGGTTGGCCACGGGGAGCAGCTCTGTCTTCCTCCTGAGAGCACGGGGGGACTTCCAGAACTCAGGAGGCCTGAGTGGATTACTGTGGTGAATCGCTCATTGCAGTCTCTGGTCAGGAGAGGACGGTGGACAGGAGGCTAAGAAAAGGTCCAGATGGGAGATGACAGGAGATGATGGGGTGGGAAGAGGCCATGGAGTTGGAGAGATAGAATGATGGCAGCGGTCTAGGGAGATGAAACTGGAGGTGGGTTTGATGTGGGCTGCAGGGAGGGAGTGGGAAGGGTCAAGATGCCCCAGGGTTCCTGGTGGAGGCTCCAGTGCAGTCAGGACCTGGGAGCCAGGTTTGGGGGAAGGTCGTGGTCACTGGGGTCACCCCTCTTTGGTCTTTCCTTTCCTCACCTTCTAGGTATAAGAAGTTTCCTCTTCCGTTTTTGTCCAGTGTCTTTTCCACCCCTCCCTATACAATTATGTGTTGCCCACTGATCGCACCTTTTAATGGCCCAGAGAGGGAGCTTGATTTCCCAAGAGCACACAGCAAGATGGATGGGGATCCCAGAGCAGGGCTCTTCCCACCACACTGTGTTTCCTGAACATGACTGCTGAGTGGCCAAGACTGCTGCACCACCCCTGGAATCTGTACTGTAAACACATTTGGCCACATCAGGGGCCAAATGTGTTTACAGTATAGGTTCTTTTATTTCCTCTCTTTCATAGAGAAAGGAAGAAAACTGCTCCTGCAACGCTGGGGATACCTCTCAGGATGTGGCCCTGGGCCGACTGCGCCCTGCAGGGCTGGTGCCTGGAGGCTGCAGCAGCTCAGGACTCCTTGCCGCATCCCCTCTGGTGCCCTGGGATTCTTGCCACCCAGCCCAGGGGGTGGTGAGCTCCCCATCACTGGAGGGGTCCCCAGAGCCTGGGCAACACTTGGCAGGGAACTGAGGCACCAAACGCTGGCTCAGGGCATGACTGGGACTTCATCCCTGTGCGTCTCCCCCACCCCGACCTTCACGCGACCCCAACACCGAGGTGGAGACGAAGAAGGCGGGAGGAGGAGCTGACGGCTCCCCTGGCGGAGGGTAGTGTTGGGTTTGGACCTTCAGGGTCCAGATCGATTCATCTCCCCCACCTCCAGCTCCTCCCCCAATCCCTTCCCAAGAGTCAGGCTGTGTTTTCCTCATTTCACTGATGAGGAAACCGAGGCTCAGGGAGGTCAAATGAGGCAGAAGGAGTGGAGTTGGGATTTGCCTGGTTCTTCCCCCAAAGTGCGACTCCCTCCAAGAGGATAAAGGCTACTCTGAAGTGAGCGCTCACCTTGTGCCAGGCTCCTCCCTCGCCATGTCTCAGTCAGCCCCGAGGGCCTGCAAGGCTGATACTGTTACCTTCACTTTCCAGGTGAGGAACATGCTGTTCAGGGAGGTTAAGTTACTTGCCTGAGGACACACAGCTGGTGAGCCGTGGAACTAGGATGCAGTCCCACGTCTGTGACCCTCAGAGTCTGTGCCTGTAACCACTGCACTGCACTGCCCCTCCCCACAAGACGTGCTTCTTGAGGTCCAACCCAGTTCCTCCACCCTGACTGGCTATGGTAGAGTAAGAAACAGATTATAAAACTCCAGAGGGCAAGGGAGTTTTATTCGTCTTGGTACGTCCATGGTAACTGATGAGTGAATGAATGAATGTACAGTCACTCTGTATGTTGGCAGGGAGGTGGGCAGGCTGATAGGAGGAGGTGGCTGCCAGGTAATTGGTGAGGGGAGAGCACTCAGATCTCTCCGAGGGGAAGGAGACGTTCAAGGGCATAATCTTAGAGGAGGCATTAAAATTGATCTTGGTGCAGCTAATACAAATCTATGTGTCAGGCCTGTAAATTGCCCATTTAATGGGCCTGGAGATGCCGTGATGAGAAGGTGGGGGCAGGGCTCAGGCCCCACTTGGGACCACCAGCGGCCAGGGTGATGCTGGATGTGCATATATCATGGGTGGGGAAGGGTGTTGATCTGAGCAGCCAGGATGGGGTCAGGGGGTCAATGTCCAGCTCCAAATCCATCCTCTGGCAGAGAGACGGTGAGGGCGGGGGCATGGGCTGAAGGCCCTGGGGAAGCTCCGATGTGGAGAGACAGGTCGAGGCCCAGAGCCCGTTACTATTCAGGGCTCTCCTTTGCCACCTTTCCCTGGGCAACTTTGAGGTCGGGAGGGCAGAGCAGGGAGGCCCCCCATCCCACGTCTGCTGACTCCCCCCGCCCACAGGACCTTTTCCAGACACCACAAAATCAGACGTCAGTGGAAAGAAAATGACTTCTCAGTTTTGCCAAAAATCCAACTCTGAGTGAAACACAGTGATGTCAAGCGGTTAACAAAGTTCTCATGGCGGGCTGTGTTTTGCTTCCTTCTTTGATCTTGTCTGCTCACAAAACGAATTCTGCCAACCCCCTTGAAGCCAACTGTCAAATTAAAGCATTTTAGGGGAGACAGATCTCTTACTCTGATGGCAAAATTCATTTGATTTGATTCTTTAATCCAGTTTCCCTGCAAAACCAGGAGCTGAAATTTTAGAGCCTGTTCACCCTAAATGGTTTTCCTCACTTCTCCCGCCATCTCCTCTCCCAGTGCCCTGTCCTCTGTCTCTTACAAAATAATGCAGCAAAGAATTGCACCTGGTGTAATGATAGCCATTTGGTTTCTTGAAACGATTTTTTAGGGAGAAAATTGCAGAGCACAAAGCCTGTCTCTCCGGCTTGGGGAAGCAGGCGCTGGCTGTCAAAGGCTCCCGCAGCCCAGGGGAATGGCAGCATGTTGGGTAGGGATTTTAGACCTGACGTCTGTGCCAGCAGGATGGAGAGGCAGGGGGACGTCTGGGAAGACAGCGGTGCCTCATTCCTGCTGGAGCAAAGGGACTGCTGCTTCTCCTCTAATCCCTGCTCTGCGCCCTGCCCCTCTTCCATCCCACATCTCTGTCCACCTTCCAGATCTTAATCCTGCATTTGGGCTCAGCACTTTACAGTTTGCAAAGCATTTGCACATCCATTATGCTCACTCATTCACTCATTCCTTTATTCATCCATTCATTTGCTCATCATTTACCCTGTTACACTACTTGTGGAGTTGGGTTGATTGTGTGTCATGCCCTGTTTGCCCTTAGGGCAGGGAAGGTACAGAGTTCAGCAAGACACAACTTCTGCCCTCTCATAGGTCAAGAATTGGTGAGGGAGACGAAGTTGTAAACAAATAGCTGGGTGCCTGGCACATAGTGGGGTGCTGCCATCAGTTCAGATTTTCTGAGCAGCAACTAATAAAAAAATTCAACAACAGTAGCTCATGCCATTGAGATGTGAAATGATCTTGCATAAACAGATGTCTGGAGGGGCTCCCAGGCTGGTCAGAAGCTCAGAGGTATCAGCAAACCCAGACACTTTCTCTCTCTCTTCTTTACCATCCTTGGCCGTCGTGGTCCAGGGTCTGATATGGGAGTCAGAGGTGTAGACAAGTAGCCCTGACTCTGTGTGTTGAAGGTTATGAGAGACATGGACTGGGCACATGGTAAGTGCTTCCATCAGTTGGGATGTGTTGGGTATCAAGTAACAGAAAATCCAACAACAGTGGCTCAAGTTATTGAGACATGTAATGATCGGGCATAAAAAGATGTCTGGAGGGAGGTAGTTCTGGGGTTGGTTAGACACTCAGTGATGCCAAAAAGCCAAGGTCTTTCCCTCTTTCCTGGTTATCATCCTTGACCATACTGGCCTTTTTCCTTGCTTGTTGCCTCATGGTTGCATGATGGCTACTGCAGCTCCAAACATCTTGTCCCACACTAAAACATTCAAGTTGAGAAGAAGGGAGGGAGTGGAGTGAGGCAGAAAAAGTAATTCCCAGAAGTCCCTCTACCAGATTTTCCCTTATATCTCAATGGCCAGATCTGGGTCACACTCTCACCCCTAAAACAATGTCTGGAGAAGGGAGGTGGGCTGCCAGGCTTGGCTTCTCCCCCGGGCTGGGGGTGCCCACCAGGCCTGAGCCCACTGAGGCAGAACAAACCCAGGGCTCTGTGAGTGAAGGAAGGAGGGGTGGGCTGCTGGGCGGGCAGCCACGAGTGTCTGCCTCCTGCTTATCAGTGCTTGTGACTGAGTGTCCTGGTCAGTGTGGGGTCTAGGTGGTGGCCCAGCCTGGGCCCTGGGGGCAGAAAGCCCTGCTCTGAGCCTCTGCCCCATGCAGGCTGTGTGATTCCGGAGGTACTTGACCCGCCCGGGGCATAACCTCCCCCCTGTAGAGAGGGGGCCTGAACAACACCTGCCGCTTAGGGCGCTTGTGAAGGGGATGTGGGGTCATGGGAGCAGGCGCCTGGCCCAAGGGGGTGTCAGCAGCTGGGAACCATCGCAGCCATTATCCCCATCTGTGAAATGGGCCCGGGTGCCTCCTCTGTCTCAGTCCTGGGGTGACAACAGCCGGAGCATCATTTCACCCAAGTGAGCACTTCCTGCATCTGCTGGGCGCCCTTCATTTGCACACACTCCCTTAATCCTCACAGCCACCCTGCGAAGGGGGAGCTGCTTTCATCCCCATTTTACAGCCAAGGAAACTGAGGCTCAGGGGTGAACCCAGGTGAGTGAGGGCAGCCGGGGCTCCAGCTCTGACCCCCTGCAGGGCCCTGGGTGGAGCCACAGGCAGGTGCTCAGGTAACCCCTCCCCCTGCCGACTGTCACCTGGTCCAGGCTGGTGGCTGGGGCTGACCTCTCTCCTGACCCGGCTCTCTGTCTTTCCGGAGCTCCAGGACCCCAAGACCTGCCTGTAGTGTGGGGAGATTTGTCCATCTTCCCCGCTGCCCCTCCTCCCCAGGATGATGAATGGACACGTTCCATGTCCTGCATGATGGGGACACATGAGCACCAAGCTGGGGGTCCCTGTGTCTTGGTCGTAAATTAGCAACTTGCATCCTCGGGGAAACAATGTACTTAGGAGAACATAACCATACGCTAATGATGGATAATTACAACCCATATTTATAGATTTATCAAAATATGCAAAACCATTCCGACAGTTATACACCTATGGCACATCACATTTAATAATTGCACTTGAAGATCCTGGCCAGCACCGTGATGCAAACTTGGACACCAAGCGTGAAATGAAACTGCAGCCCAGCCTGTGGGATGCCTTGGCTGTCTCCCCTGCTGGCCCGCCACTCGGACCTGTGCCCATCCCCACCGTTTCCAGCCTTCCTGGTCCTCTCAGCTCCCAGAGAGACAGACCTTGTGGGGGATGGGTGTGGAAGAGACCCTGAAGACCGCCGAGACTGAACTTCCCCTTTTCTAGACGGGGAAACTGAGGCTTCACCCATCACTCTCTCACCCAACAGTTTGCTGAGTGCCCACGACGTGCCGGGCTCTGTTCTGGGCACCGGGATTGTGCTGGTGTCCCTGTGCGGGGAGACACGACAGTGCCGGGTGGTAATGGGCCACGTGCAGAGAACTGAAGTGGTTGGTGGGGGTCCCAGAAGAACTCGCTGAGCGGGTGACCTTGAGCGGAGAACTGAAGGAAGTGAGGGCGGAGCTGTTCTAGCCCCTGAGGGATAAAGTGTGCATGGGCTTGGCCGGCGGGGGACCGAGCTCACCCAGGGAGGATGGCCCTCCACCCACTTGTGGGTTCTGCAAATGTGTATGTCTCTGGGTCACCGGTGGGGGCCCCATGCTGAGGGCGAAGGGAGCAGAGAGAAGCAAGGATGGGTCCCTGTTCTCAGGGATGGAGGGGGATTTAGATAAATGACGACAGTACATAGTGTTCATGGCACCGAGCCGGGGGATGTCTCAGGAGATGAGAGAAGCAGAGGGTGGACCCGGACAGGCCTGAGCTCAGTCCTCACACCGACACTTCCTTCTTCAATCTCCAGAGCCTCTGTTTCCCTGTCTGTACAATGGGTGGGTGAGGGTGTGTGGGCATCAGGCTTGTTTTAAAGCTGGTGACTCTAATGGTCCTGGAACGAGACCCCTGGTCTGGGTGGTCTTCCAGACGTCCTTCCAGCCCTGAGTAAATAGATGATAGCTATTTAGATGGCTAGGGGGATAGAAAGGCCTGAATTTGGATCTCTTCTGAAGCTCTTTCCTTTAAGCCCCTGCCCCTCTCCGGCTGCCCTGGGTCATCCTCCCTGTTCTCAGGACAGCATCTGAATATAGACCCTTGGGGACCTCTCTTGAAGGGTTTTATATTATGATTCTGAACACCAATAGTGGAGAGTCATTCTCTGTTAATGGCCCCTGTGGTAGAGGGAGGCAGTGTGGCCTACTTGTTAGACCACAAGCTCTGGCCAACCCTGGTTTCTAGCCACTTGCTTGCTGTGGGACCTCAGGAAAATTACTTAACCTCTCTGAACTCAGCCCCCTCATGTGTGAGTTGAAGATAATAAAAGCATCTGCCTTATGGGTGGGGCCAGAATTAGATGTGCTAACACATGTGACACACTCAGTGACAGACTCTGTTAGTATTACTCCTGTGTTGTGTCATGGCTGGTGATCTCTTTGGCCCCAAGCCCCCCCAGGTGGGCAGCTCCCCCTGCACCTTGAGGATGCTGGCTCCACCTGGGCCTCTCACCATTGACGCAGTGAGAAGAGACTGGCCTTGGATCCTACAGACCTGGCTTCAGATTCAGTCTCCAGTGCTCACTCACTGTGTGACTTGGACAAGTGGCTTAACCTCTATGAGCCTCATCGCTTTTCCCCTCTGTAAAATGGGCACAATAATACTGACCACATATGGTTATTGTGAGGATTTGATGAGGCTACCTCAGCGGGAGGCAGATTCCTGGGCTGACATGGCACTTCCAGGCAGCACTTGGAGGTGGGACTCTGGGCAAACCCAGGGCCTCTCTGTGCCTCGGATTCTCATCTGTAACACAGTGATTGTGACGGTCTCTGGTGGGAAGGATGTTGTGGAGACTCCACCCACTAATGTGTGTTAAATGCCTGGTACACGAAGAGCCCCGAATGCATGTTCACTGGCATGGTTATCATTACTATGATGATGGTCATTAATCAGCTTGCAGGTGGATGCCGCCATCTTGACATTGGGCATCAAGCCCAGTCCCGGTACAGGGTCTGGGCACAGTAGAGGTCGACGCTCAGTCCAGCAGGAAGAGCAGGGACTGGGGAGCAGACTGCTGGGGTTCAAGGTGCAGCTCCAGCACTTCTGAGCTGTGTGACCTTGGATGAGTTCCTAAACCTCTCTGTGCTTCAGTATCTTCAGCTTTAAAATGGGGGCATAGCAACAGTGCCTCCCTGATAGGACTGTTGAAACGATTAAGTGAACTAATGCACATGAAGGGCTGAGCACCAGGCCTGGCATAGAGTCAGCCTTTATTATTCCAGGCCCCGAGGGAGTGTTGGCATTGAGGGGCCTCTAAAGATCTCCCTTTCTGTGTGGAAAAGGGAACCCTCTTGCACTGGTGGTGGGAATGTAAATTGATACAGCCACTATGGAAACAGTATGGAGGATCCTTAAAAAACTAAAATTAGAACTACCATACGACCCAGCAATCCCATTACTGGGCATATACCCAGAGAAAACCATAATTCAAAAAGAGTCATGCACCACAATGTTCATTGCAGCACTCTTTACAATAGCCAGGACATGGAAGCAACCTAAATGCCCATCGACAGATGAATGGATAAAGAAGATGTGGTACACATATACAATGGAATATGACTCAGCCATAAAAAGGAACGAAACTGGGTCATTTGTAGAGTCGTGGATGGACCTAGAGATTGTCATACAGAGTGAAATAAGTCAGAAAGAGAAAAACAAATATTGTATAATATCGCTTATACACGGAATCTAGAGAAATGATATGGATGAACTTATTTGCAAAGCAGAAATAGAGACACAGATGTAGAGAACAAACATATGGATACCAAGGTGGGAAGGGGAGGGGTGGGATGATTGGGAGATTGGGATTGACATATATACACTATGTATAAAATAGGTAACTAATGAGAACCTACTGTATAGCATAGGGAACGCTACTCAGTGCTCTGTGGTGATCTAAATGGGAAGGAAATCCAAAAAAGAGGGGATGTATGTATACGTATAGCTGATTCACTTTGCTGTACAGCAGAAACTAACACAACGTTGTAAAGCAACTAGACTCTAATAAAAATTAATTAAAAAAAAAAGATGTCCCTTTCTGCCACTGCTGCACTCAGAGATGAGAAACCGAGGCCAAGAGACACTAAATTAAACATTTGAGAACAAGACAGTAGATGACCTGCTAAGTTACGCAGGGCAGACAATTAGAGAACAAAACCATCTGTAATAAAGGGCTAATTGGGCCGGACAGCCGCTCGGTGCGCCCGGAGCCTGAGATGCAGCCTGAGATGGGGACAGCCTCGCCAGGGCCCAGCACTCTTGTTAATAACACTGACCTTTCCCCTTAAAGTAAGTGATGCCTACTTCCGGTGAAGCGTTTGGAGTGTAAAATGGTAAATATGAGGGTACGTAAATCACCTGATGCCACATCTCCCAAAGATAGTGGCCGGTAAATTATTGATATCTTTATTCTTCTGTTTGTCCGTGCACATTTTCATTTTTATGTGACTGTCAGGATAAGCTCAGATATGATGCAACAATGAACAACGCTCCAAAACAACCGAGATTATCCTCGCTCCTGTCATGTGCCCACTGCAGTCAGCGGGGAGGGCTTTGCTCATCACCAGGGACCCTCACTGATGGAGGTGCCACTGTTTCAGGATGTCAGCATCTCCACGTGTGTCTCTCAACTGTGACAAGGAATATTGGAATGTTGAGCTCTGACCCTTAGGTGCTCCCTCCTGGAAGGGACACTCCCCACCTCCATTCATGTTTCCTTGGCCAAAGCAAGTCCATGGGCATGAAGACTGACATGAGGGTGATGGGGGCGTGCCACTCCCCCACTGTGAGGGCAGGCGGCTCAGGAGAACTGGGTCTTGGAGAACCCCACCTGTGCCCTCCACTCTGCACACACCGATTTGGGTCCTTCTTGCCTGACACTCGCCTCTGACCAGCTTTCCATCTCATATGTTCTTGGAAATAGTCAATTTGGTTAATATTTCATAATTTATTTAACATCCTATTTATGTAGTTTAGATAGCTTCATTTTTTACTATTATGAGTAACACTGCGATTAATATTTTCATTCTTCAATCTTCCTCTAAGCTTCTGTTTTGTTAGAATAGCTTTCTATAAGGAAGGAGATGTTAGATAAAGTAGTATGAAGTTTTAAGGACTGATAATGCCTAATATATAGGGAGTGAATAATTTCCATTTGCTTGATTGTCACTTAACCTCAGAACTGAGATCGTCTCCCACTGTCCAGGCTCTCACCCTGGTCCTACCACCATCATGCCTGGACCGGTGCAGTGGGCTTCTGCCTCGTCCCTGCCTCTGCCCTGGCCATGCTCCCGTCACTCTCCCCGCAGGAGCTGGGTGACCCTGTAAGACTCGGGGCAGACCCGTCCCTGCTCTGCTCTACAGAGGCAGGGCTCCTGCCTCATGGGGGCACCGTCCACGCTGATAGTGGCCCTGGGCCCTGAGGTCTCATCCCCATCGCCTCTAAGCACAAAGCAGCCAGAGGCAGCTTTAGAAATACAACTTTAATATACTTCAGTGACTTACTGTGGCATTTAAGCTCAAGTTCTGAATTCCTGATGCAGCCGCCAAGGCCCAGGGAAGTCTGACTCTGTCTGCCTCTGATCCCCCCATTCAAGATGGTCCAGGCACACTGGTCTTACTTCTGCCACCCAAACGTCTGAGCCTTGGCACGTGTTGTTCCCTCTGCCTGGAGCATCCTCACCAGGGAGGCCAGAGGGAATGACCGGACAGGGGGCGTGGGCCGGTGTGGGACAAACCCCGCAGGTGCTACAGGATGCGGACAGGGTCTGCCTGCTCTGCTCGCAGCTGCCTGAACCATGAGGACGGAACCAGAGCCACAGCCCCCTGCAGACGAGGCCTGGCACCTGGACAGGTTAGCGGGTGGCGGTGGGTAGTCAGGTCACCTGCTTTCCTTACTGGGCAAGGCCACTGGAGCCACCAGGAACGTCTCTCACAGAAGCTCCGCTGGCCTAGCGAGGGGCGTCTCTGCCCTGGGGTCAGGAACGTCACTGCTCGTGCGTGCACTGGCCGTGACGCGGGCTGGGCAGCTCGCCTCTTGGGCAGAACGGGGCTGTGATGCTCTGTTCTACTCACTCTTCGGCAACCAGGTCTGTGAGGGGCCTGGGACAATGCAGAGGTTGTCCGGGTTACCTGTTACCAGTAGGACCCTCATTCAGGGCGGGAGAAGGCAGAGGGCGGGGGTGGGGCAGGGCGAGCCTCCCGGTCCTGCTCAGGCCTCTCCTCACTCACGTGCCTCACTGCTCACTCCTGGCATCTCAGGGACACGTGGAGGGAGCCGGCTGCTTCGCAGCAGCGGGGGAAAGAGTTCTTACCAGATTCCCAGATGTTTATCAAATTGGAATGAAAGTTGCGATAGTTATCTATGTGAAAATGCTACTCTGAAAATAAAAATAAAAGCAAGAAAGGCCATCTACCCTCTTTCCTGAGAGAAACACTGTGGGAGCTGCCAGTGTCCAGGGGCAGGAGGGCGGAGCAGGGAAGTGGGCGGCCCAGGGTCAGATATCTGACCTCAGTCTCTCCCACCTGCATGGCCCACACCTGCATCTCTGCTCCCAGCCTGTATGGAAGATTCTTCCGAACACATCTGTTTTTATGCTAAACCATCCCTGAGTTTTCCACTGGTGTCAGCCGCATGTTCCTGGGAGGGAGTGGTGAGGGCTGAGGGCCATGGGGCTGGATGGAGGAAAGGAAGGAAAAAAACTCCCATCACAGGAGATGGCGAGGCTGGCCTGTTAGTACATGAATGGAACTAACCCTTAGTTAAGAAATGATTTGTTGAAATAACAGGCTTCCCATCTTCTTCCTGTGATCACCGCATGCTCCCTGACCACCTGTCTTCTCTCTGCACTCCCTCCCCCTCAGGATGCTCTATTATTTTTTCCTTCCTTTTGCTTAACTATAAGACAACACTTTTTGCCACATCATTTTCATCAAAATCCTCCAGGGAGAAGCACAGCAGAGCCGACTGTGTAGCCCTTTTTGCAGGAACCAAAGAAACCATTTTACAAATTGCACAAAATTATTAGAAATTAGAATGGCATTTATGTCAATTACAGATGGGGATGGAGAGAAAGGTGGTCTGTGTGGAGGTGGGGTTGGGGTGCATTACGCTCTCCTCAGTAATGGGGGGGCAGCGTGGGAAGTGGAGATAGCACTGGACTGGGAGTCCCGGGGGCCTGGAGTCAGACCCCCGTGGGCTCCATCCAGAACCTCTGTATGTGTAGACGGGTGTGCAGATATGCTCAGCACACACATGGACATACACGGAGACACAGATACACACAGGCAGAGACAGAGGCAGATACACGTGGACACAGGCATGTATTCCCCCCCGGATACACATACACACATCCCCCACTCACACACTCTCACCCATTCACGTGACACACAGAGGTGTTCGTTTGGCCAAGGTCAGAGGCAGGGGAAGGTGAGCCCCCAAGGCAGAGGGGAGGGGGGGCTGTGAGTGTCATTCCCATCCCCCACGCTCCACCCAACTCCCCTTAGGAGGGAGAGGATGAAGAGGGTGGAGTGGGTGGCAACCCTCACCCTCTCAGGAGTCAGGAATAGATTCTGCTCCCAGCTCTGATGAGCCCCCTACCCTGAGCCCCCTTCCTCGGACCCCCGGCCCCACCACTGCCAGGCAGAGACACCTCCTGCTCTGGCTCCTTGCCCAGCTGAGGAAAGAGCTCTACTTGCGTGATGACAAGCAACACACACGATACAGGTCAACCTGGTGACACTTACAGATCCGAGAGGCCGAGGATTCTCAGGGCGCCGACAGGATGAGACACACCAGTCATGTCCGCCTCTGCTGGCCCTTGACCTGAGGATGTGTGGTTTCAGGGGAGGAGGGAGGTGATTCTGGCAATGAGAGGAGAGGAGCAGGGAAACCAGCTGTAGAGAGAAGGATGAACAGGTGCCCAGAGAGGAGCTGAGATGAGCCCCCAGGGTGGAGTGGGCAGTGGGCCGCTGTCTAGGGTCCCAGCAGGGGCTGCAGGCCCTGGTTTCAGGCTGTAGTGAGGCAGGGTCTTCCATGAGACGCTCCCCCCCACCCCAAGCCTGGTACTCTATCCACACATAATTTCCTCTTGCCTAAGCTAGACTGGTTTTCTGTTTTTTGCAAAGAGCCCTAACTTGGACACCAAGAAGGCCTATTTATTTTTAAAACTGCTTTAAAAAAAGCATCATGTCCAGCAATGAATGTCTCCCGCTCACAGAGGCCTTGTCAAACATGAGGAACGAGGCTTTTGCAAACCTGTATGAAAATTAAATCCACAATCTGGGCACACACTTGCTTGACAAGTGATAATTAACTGCTGACAATATAATTTCAGTTTGGATGCAAATGTGTTTTTCATTAAAAAGTAATCAAAGAAGATCTGTGAATGGCCAATAAGCACAAGAAGAGATGCTCAACATTGCTAGTCATCAAGGAAATGCCAATTAAAGCCACAACGAGAGGGCATTACACACCTACTAGAGTGGCTAAAGTTAAAAAGACTGAAAATAACAAGTATTGGTGAGGATGTGGAAGAACGGAACCCTTATGCATTGCTGGTGGGAATACGAAATGTTACAATGACAATGGAGAACAGTCTGGTGGTTTCTTAAAAACTTGACTGCATCCACCCCACAATCCAGCTGTTCCACTCCATTTACCCAAAACTCTGGGCTTGGCTGTGGGAACTCCGCTCTTCCGCTGGAAAGCTTTTCAGAATAGATGTTGAGTGTCCACTGCCCTTTGCTGGGATGGGGCTCCGCCAAGAAACGGCACTGGGATTATGTGTCCCTAGATCTGCTCTGACCCACAGACCTGGTGGCAGTCCTGGCTCAGACAATCCATCTCTTGCTGAGGGACCAGCATCCTCCTCTGATCATGCCCAGGCCTGAATGTGCCCAAATCCAGCGGGTGGGGGCTTGGTGCTGACTCCAGCTTCAAGAGAGGAGAGGGGCATCTCATCTCTGCAGCCCCTTCCACACTCTAGGTTCTGCAGGTGTCATACCCTATCTCCCCATTTCACAGAGGAGGAAACTGAGGCTCAGAGACTTGGAGTCACTTATTCGAGGCCGCACAGGTGATGGGTGGCAAAACGGGGAGAGATGTGATCTCTGACCTGCCTGACTCCCAAGTCTGTGGCCCTCACCCCACCTACCTGCCTTTCCTGTGATCCACTCAACTCCTCTGTGCCTCAGTTTTCTCATGTGTAAAATGGGAATGACAGTGGTACTTAGCCTCATGAGCTTGTCATGAGGATTAAATAAGTTAACACATAGAACAGTGCTTGGTACATAGAAATCTCTCGATCCACGTGAGTGATAATACTTATTATTAATTAATTCAGATAATTAAAAATATCATGGTGCCATCTTCATTCCTTCCCCCAGTGGGACAAGTTGGCTCTTCCCCCTTAATCATCTCTGTATCCCCCTGGGAATTTCATCCTGATTTCCCTTACCCACTTAAGAGGGAAACCAGAAAGGGACCCTGTGACCTAGAGACCAGGGCAAACATTGTTTCCTGGCCTGTGAAGGGGCAGACTCTTCTGAGCTGAGAATCCAAGATTCCTATACCACTAAAAGATCCAAACTCTCCAGTCACTCAGTTACTGAAGAATCTACGCTAACCATGTGAAAGGGAATTTTAAATGCCCACGTCCGATTGTGTAGAAGGAAACTTGACTTCATTTCAAAGGGGCCACCTCTGTCTATTTCTCTTCTCTCTTAGGAGCAATCTGTCATGATCAAGGACAATTTGAAAAATGTAGCAAACTTAAGAAGAGGAGCCTGGTCCCCCTCTTGGACAGTCCTTCTCCAACTCTCCCTCACTCTGGAAGGAGGCAGAAATTCTAGAATCACAGATACAGACTGGAGACACAGCATTCAATCCACACGACAGACGGCAGGGGTGGCATCCAGGCCATTGTCAGGGAGTCAGCTCCTCCAGACACTCATGAGGGACTCCACAGTTGTCCGTCCCCCATCCTCCGTTCCCCATGCTGACCTCCCATCAATACCTGGGCCTGGTCAGGGTCAGTGTGGGGACACGGAGACACGTTAACCCTCATGCACTTTGATCAGAGCAGAGCCCCGGCCCCACATCAGAGCCTGTTGATACTCTGTGTACAATCGCACCGGTTTCCATACATACTAGAGGCAGTGCACAGGGAGTGGGGGAGTGGACGAGACGGGCAGACGCAGGCTGAGTCCAGGGAAGGAGTGACACCTGGGAGAGCGTCAGTGACGGGGCCACCGTGAGAAGCTCCGTGAGGACGCGGTGACTGGCCGTCTGCTCATCAAACCTCGTGGTTCTGAAAGGGACTGAAGTGGCTTCTCAAACCCACACTGCGCAGCAAGATTCATGTGTTCTTCTCGAGCGTTCGCTGAGCACCTACTATGTGCAGGCCCTGCACTGGGAGCTGAGCGCGTGCTGAGGACCAGATGGGTCCCACCCTCAGTCAGGTGGAGAGAAATGGAGACCCCATTACCCCTTGATGAGGATGTGCCTGAGCTGTGGGGAAACAGTTGGGGGGTGACTAACTCTGACCCTGACTGGGGTCTAGAGTGAGAGCTCCCCGATAACCTGGGGAGTTTGGGCATTTGGAGACCATCTTCACTTCTCAGGGGAGCTGACAGAGATGGCCCAGATGGAGGAGGGACTTGCCTTATGTCCTGGATCCAGGTTTCCCCAAACCTGAGCTCCGTTCCCAGCATCACCTGGCTTCGGGGGCTTATGGGACAATCATGGTGATGACGCAACCCCCTTCCTCATTCCCAGGCCACACAGCAAACTTTCCCACGCTGACAGTAATTATACTAGCCAGAGTTTAACTTGCAAGGAGACAATGAAAATACGTTATTTAAATAGTGATTATTAAAATCATGCTGGGGGTTTGCTACATAATAGGTAATTATCTGGAACATAACTGGGAAAATAATGTAGTGAATGCTATTTAGCTCTTCCCACTGAAACCAGAGTTAATCCTGGGGAGCGAGCGGCGTACTCAGTGGCACCAGTGATATTTGCAATTATATTCTTATTACGTCTCAGTTGAGTGGAGATGCTTCCTCAAGGTTATTGATACTTCCCCTTCATATCCAGCCAGAACACATCAAACCATTGTTCCATTTACACCTTTGTACAATTATGCATTTGCTTATTGTTTTTTATATGCACTCCTTCACCTCTAGTACTAGTTTTATTTTTCATACATTTATTGCTTCTTTCATTCATTTATTTACACACTTACCCTGTGTTCATTTATTCCTTGCTATTCATTCCCCCTTCCATTGATTGTACTTTCATTCACTCTTTCTTCCCTTGTTTATTTATGTACCCAGTTCCTCACTCAGTCAACCAGCGACTTCTTCATTCCTTCACACTTTACTTCATTGGGTCATTCATTCTACCACTCGAGGATGTGCTCTTTCATTCGTCACTTCATTCTTTCATTTATTTGTTATTCCCTGGTTCACTCATTTATTCAATGGTTCATGTAGTTGTCCATCCCTTCATTCATTCATCATTTGACTGTGAACGGTTTGTCCATATGCAATGTGAGGGGTGCATCCGTCTGGTGTGACTGCAGCCATGCCACCTCTCTGGCATTTTCTAGGCATTTCAGTAGAATGGGCCTTGGGGCTTCTCTTTTTTTAAAGCCAACTTTTTATTATAGGATAATGTAATGTAAAATATACATAGAGCAAAGTACACAAATCATAAGTGTATGGCTAGAAGAATTTTCTGAAACTAAATGTACTTGTAGGACAAGCACCAGGATAAGCAAGAGAATGTTACCAGTAGCCCAGCCTGTCTCTATCCCTCCAAGCCTAGACTGGTAATCAGTACTGTGATGTCTAACACTGCATATTGCCTGTGCCTGGTCCAGAGCTTCATACAAGCGGATTTGAACTATTTTGTGCTCTGACGGGCCTTGTTTCCACTTTGTTCAGCATTATGTTTGTGTGGTTTATCCAAGCTTCCGCGTTGCTGTACACTGTTCGCTCGTGTTGATATATGATATATGTATATTGTTTGAATATGCAACTACTTATTTACCCATGTAACTCCAGGTGAAATTGAGTGCTGTCCACTTAGGGACTACTGTGAACAGTGTTGCTGTGGAATTCTTGTGTGTGTCTTTTGGGGAACATATGGATGAATTTCTGCTAGATGGACACCTCGGAGTGGAATTTCTGGATTTCATGGACTATTTCATGAACATATGTATAGCAATCTACACATATACTGAGATATATATATACATATATATATATACACACAGAGTATATGTACATATGACTATACGTATGTTCAGCCATAAAAGATACCGTCACACAGTGTTCCAAAGTGGTTGTTGCAATTTGTATTCCCACCAGCAGTGTGTGAGGCCCATCCTTCCCCCACAGACATGCCCCTGAATCACTCGCTTTCCCCATGACCTCACCTCACCTCACCTCACCACACCTGGCCCAGGGGCTCAGTTCTCCTTCCCAGTCTTGCCCCTCCTTGGGGCTGCAGTGAAGGTCTTCCTCTTCCCTCATTCTGTTGTTGGTTCCTTCCAGCCCTGGTCCTGGGCACACGTTCTCAAGCCACTCTGGGTGAGTGGCTTGAGGCCAGGTCATCTGGATCTGGCCCAGCCTGGCTGCCTTTCCCACCCTAGGGACTTTGTTGGGGGATGAGGTACCCAGGCATCATGACCTACCTCCTGGGGTAACTGGCCCATGGCTGAGGCCTTCTGCTGAGCACTGGGGGTCTTTGATAAACCAGGTGTAGGTCTTGCCCTTGCGCAGTTCACAGAGTAGTGTCTGAGATATTGCCTGGGTTTCTCTTGTTGTGACTCAAAGATGGGTAGTCAGATTTGAAAGGAAGAAGTTGACAGAGGAAATTTCACATAGAGAGAATCATAGAACTTGGCATCTGATTTACTGGGGGTGGGGTGGGGGTGGTGATGTCATAGGCTAGAAAGTACCTGAACTTTAAAATGAGTTGGATCTGGGCTCAAATTCCAATGCATTCATGTCTAGCTGTGTGACTGGAAGGTGATAGCACCAATTTTGGTGATTAGAACATGTGGAGGTGCCATCAGTGCATCCAGGAGGAGATGTCCAGCGGGCTGTTAGGAATCCAGAGACTGATGGCAAGGGCCCTGGAGTTGGAGCTGGAAGATCTGGAGAGTCTCACCTCTGTGACCCTCTCTAGGGACTGCAGTCAGCGAAACCCACTTTTCCTTCTGTTTCCTTCTCTGATTCTCCAGCAGTGTGACCTTGGGAAAGTCCTTTCACCTGTTTGTGTCTCAGGTGCCACAATCATGAAATGGGGATAAAAAGACTGGCCTCCTGGGACTATGCAGGAGATTGAGTGAGACGGTGGAGGTGAAGGGGTTAACAAACCCTGCCGCCTAATCCATCCTGGGTTGGTCATCACATTCTCTCGGAGGGTGGTGTTTCCCTCACTTTGGTTCTATGCATCACCCTTCAGGATTCCACTTCCCTCCTTCTTTCCACTCCCTGCTCACTTGCTTTCCTTTGTCTCAGTTTTTCTTTGACTTATTTTAATTTTAGACTCAAAAAGATTGTTAGAGACCAACTGGCCCAACCCCTTGCTTTACACATTGGGGAAACTGAGGCCCGGAGAAGTAGAGCAACGGGCTCGAGGTCACCCAGCCAGCTGTGGTCCAGCTCCCAGCTCCACTCAGGATCAATGTCTTTGCTCAGTGTGGCTCCTACTCTATGTTCCAGGGGGATGTTCAACCTCGTCTGGGAATTTTCTGACTGATATTCTCAGAAAGAACAAAAGCCAACAAGCATGAATGCTGCCTTTGAAAAGCTGGAAGCTAATTTGTCTTGGGGCCCTATTTTCCTTTTCGACTCACGCAAAACCACGTTTTCTGATCTGAACTGGCTGTCAGCTTCACTGCAAAGCAAGCACGCTTGATCTATTGCCTATGTGAACATAGCATGCTATTGATGTAATTAAAAATGCCATCAAAAAAGTTTATGACAAGTGAAGGGCTTTGATTTGGGGGAACTCAAGTTGCTTTCAAACTTTTACTTTAATTTTTAAGTCAGGAGACAGCAAATTATTTTAAAAGGTTACCTTCACCTTGAAAACACCCCAGATGACGTTGCTTGAGCACATGTTGAATGTGTGAAATGTGAGTGTTTTATCACTTATCTAAGCCTTTCCCCGGTGATGGGAAGACCTAGGCCAGGGACTCCCTGCTGCACTGCATCATCAACAATTTCTCTTTGCAGCCTGAGGGTTTGTTTCTTTAGTTCCCTCCAAGAGACCAGACGGAGCTACTAGACTCAGATGAAGACAGGCAGCGACAAGACTTGATTTCAGATTTTCAGCCCTTTCCATTTACTGATGATAATAGCCACCATCTCCAGAGGGCCTACAATGTGCCATGCACCGTGCTAGGTGCTTGCTTGTTTAGTTATTGTTCGTTATTCATGATCCTTACTGTAAACCTGGAAAATACGTTTATTTAAGCTCCCACCTTTATCACAGCTACATCTGCCTGGATTATTGCGGGAGCTGTTCAACGTTCTCCCTGGTTCCATTTTTGCCTTCTATGGTCTTGTCTCCATGGAGCAGAAGAATACAGTCTTTGAAAGTGCCAGTGCAACCAGGTCCTTTCTGCTTACACCCTCCATGGCTCCCATCTTCTTCGGATTAAAGAGTCCTTCACGGGCACCCAAGGTGCCTGTGACCTCTCTCTCCCCCCTCCCCTAACACTCCCTCCCCACTCTGCCCCAGTCACATGGGGGCCAACCGTCCTTGATGACCCTTGAGTATGCCAGGCACACTCCCACCTCCTGTCTCACAATTGTGGTTCCTGTGGCCTGGAGTGCTCTCCCCATGTACCCTCATGTGTCACACGTTTTATGATCCAGTTGACCTTTAGGGATTAAGGTTACTGAGGGCTTAGATGATCTTTAGGATGCCAGTTATTATTAAGGGCAATGCTCCTGAAAGTTTTCTTACAAAACCCTCTTAGGGCAGGGGGTAGTGAATGCTCTCTGTGCATCTGAGGGCATTGACAGAAATGAGCCACCACGGAACAGAACATTTTGAGGACTGCGCACTGATCTTGAAAAAAGTCATGTTAATTTTCACTGTATTCCATTATATATTTGTATTTTCTTGAATTAAAAAAAAATCTTCCACTAAATCTTTGAGTAGTATTGATGCTCTAGGAGGGTTGGCTTATCATCCAAAAAGGTGCTGTGCCTGGGACTCCACCAACTGGAGAAGCAGAGATTTGGGGGTAGGGAGGTAGGGTGAGGTCTTGGAGTAGGTAGAGTAAGCTGAAGCTCCAGTTGGCTTAGAGGGCCTTTGAGAAGTAAAGAGCCATGTGGTTAAGAGCACGTATCTCCTATTTCACACCAACCAGCCAAGTATCTTTATCCCCAATTTCCTCATCTTTAAAATGCCACTAACATTGGGGATTACTTCATAGAGCTCCTGTGAAGGATCAATGGAACAATGAGTGCAAAGCAGCCAACGCACAGTGACATCATTGCTATTGTTAGCTATCATCATAGCAGGGCTGATTTTTAGGGTCTTCAGCCCAGGGACATGACTGAAATATTCTGGGTGGATTTCTGCAGCACTTGCAGAGGGAAGTAGACAGGGATGTTGTCTGGGGCCAGGAGCTGATCTTGGTTCCGGTTCCAGCTCTGCCACTAACTCACAGAGGTACCCTCGGTAGGACTTTTTCTCTCCCTGGGCCTCAGTTTTCTCATCTATAAAATACAGAAGTTTGGATAGAACAATTGCCAAAACACTTCCAGCTAGAACATTCTCTGAATCTGGGAGTTGCTTTCTTGACCTGTTGAAAAACATTTCAACGTCTCATGAGGTGTCTGCTAAAGAAGCTTCTAAAAAATCTAATTAGTTTGGTGTTGATGAATATGGCCACATTTATTAGCCATTCATCAAGAATCTTCTGTATAGGAGAACAGAAGGGATAAAATACTCGGAGAACAAAAATGTGGTGGGCAATCAGCAGGCTCACAAGCCTGTTGGGTGGTCTTCCCCATATGGGGACAGAATTAGGGCTGTGGAACTCAGAGATGGCACCTGCATTGTACCTCAAACCAGGCATCCTAGAATCAGAGGATTGTGGCTCACGGAGGGAATTTATTTTGCCCAAGGGGCTATAAAGCTGATCCAAGTCACTGACCTTTTAGTCCAGTGACCATTTTATCAATTTACATCACTACTCCAGCACTCCTGGCATTTCTTCACCTGTAAAATGAAGAGAGAGGTTGTTAAACTCTCTCTCCGAGATTCCTTCTCACTATATTAATTTACTGTTCCTTGAGTCATGGAAGACACATGGAAGCTGGGGTTAGAACCTAGGCCAGCATGGCCACTATCCAAGGTTCTAAAGGAGAGTGAGGGCCTGTCCCTACAAGCAGGCCCCCACAGCCAAGGGGAGGAGGGCACAATTGGCTTCAGAACCTCATTCCATCCACCCTAGAATCATTATTTCTACTATCTCATGGCTCCCCCATGTGCCAGGCTCTTGGTGCCCTCCCCAACTAAGCCTTGGAAACCGTATATGACAGGGGCCTTTGGAGAGAAAACAGCAGTGGTGAATGGTATGTTAGCTTTGTTTTCTCACTGATGTGGTACTGAAACTCTGTCCTAGGTTTGGGTGGTCCAGAAAAAAGAACGTCAAAGCTAAGCTCTCTCCATCAGCCATGATACCATATGATGGGGGAGGGGCACTCTCGGATATACTAAAGGGCACATGCACAAGCTGTGGTCAGGTTATTATCTAAGACCTTAGATGGGCTGGCTGTCAAGACCCTGTAGAAGCAGCTACAGCCAACAGAGTGGGAGACCAGGGATGTGGAAAAGATGGGCCAGGAAGGGCAGGAGATCCCATGGTCAGACTCACAACTTGGAATCGGTTGGGCTGGAGAACTGCAGGAGGGAAGGTAGATTTGAGGAGGCCGGAAGGTAAAATCCTGGGAAGTGCCTGATGTAGTCATCTCCTTCCAATTTAGTTTTACATTCACCGAGCACTCCCTGTGTTACACGTGTGGTTTCATTTAATTCGTTTTAGTGACACAATAAAGAATACAGCATTATTGCCACTTTACAACTAAGTAAACGTAGCCTCAGAGTGGTGGAGGGACTTGCCCAAGCTCTCTCAGGTTGGGGAGGGGACAGAAGTGAGTTTGGAATAAACTCTGTCTGCCTGTAAAACCCTCATTCATTCCATAGCAAACACTCCCACCCCTGACTCTGAACGCAATGGAAACAGGGCTGGGCTTGTCTGGAGTGAGTGGGGAGGGTGGGTACAGCAAGGGTGCTGAGTCCCTTCCTGCCACCTGACTTTTGTGCAAACACAGCACATTGAATTGGTATGACTTGGAAGCCTGTTTCTGGGAGAAGCTGGCATCTTATGGCTGGCAGTGTCTCTCAGTGCCCTTGGGAAAAGTAATGTGGGAATATCCACTGGTCGATTAATCAAAGGAGATTGGCCTTTGGGTCATACTTGGCCCTTAGGCCAGGAGTCATAAACACTGACTCACCCACCAGATGTATCTGGGACATTGAGTACTTTCTCTCTCTTGGTATCATGTGATTCCTTGAATACATAAGAGCCGTTTGTTGATCATCTACTGAACTCATTCAGCAAATGTCTATTGAGTGCCTACTAGGTTCTGGGCACAGTGAACCCCACAAAGTGGGCGATGACAGAGACGGGCCAGCCGGAATCCCGCTGTGCGCACTGTGCTGGTGGCCTCTGTAGCCACGTGGGGGCTCCCCTTCCACACTCTGCCCCCTCCTGCTGCTCAATTTCAGATGCTATGTCCCCCTCCCCCCGCATCATTTGCTGGTCCTTGGTCTTAGAGCTGGGGCTGGGGATGGGAGGAGGGAAACAGCAGGCACATGGAAGACAAATCACAGAGCCAAAGTGGGGATCTTCCTCCTGTTTCTTACTCTAAGAAATGACAAGTTTACCGCAAATTAATTCAAGCTCAGTTCATACCTGAAGAAGAAAAGGGAGCTGGTTAGACTCAGTTTCTTGGTCAGCTTTTCAAGCCTGGTATTAATCTATTCAACAGCTTCGTTCACCAGGAGAAAACACGCTTCTTCAGGAGTTTTCTAACTGAAAATAATGCCTCATTAAGTTAAACATATTAACCTGAGAACGGTACTGATGTCAGACAGACTAATGAATGTCATTATAGGGAATGCACAGTAGTCCTCGAGGGACCCCACCAGCCATTAGAAACTCTCTGCAAATGCACTCAGCTATTGTCCCAAGGATGTGGAATCTCGAGGGAGGGAGGGAGGGAGATGGGAAAGGAGCTGGTGTGGAGCTGCTGTCATCCCGGGAGCGGTGCCCTGATGAATCCCGGCATCTTTGAATGCTGTGAGGGGCACATGGCCAAGGGAGGCACCAAGTGTAAAGTGACTCATTGTTGGGTCCAAAGGGAGGGACACTGGGTTTAGCTTCTAGAACAGGAGGGAAGGCAGAAGGCTCAGAGTTCAGACATCAGAACACTGGGTCCTGGTCCCAGGTCTCCTCGTCACAGTGGATGAAATTTCATTCCAGCCCATCTTTTCTGAGCCAAGCGCTGTGCTGGGCATATTCACATGCATTATATTCATGCAACCCTCACAGGATCCTAGGGAAACTTAGGCTCAGAGGAGTTAAGGGGCTTTCCCAAGTTCACCAGTGAGTGGGTGGGAGATCTGAGACCAAGACCCAGTCTGGCTGACCCTGGTGGAGGCTTCCTCTTCCAACTCACCCGGCCTCTCCCTCCTGATGGTCTGTCTTCAAAGCCGTCCAGACTCCTTCTCCAGGACCCTGTAATTCCTTCATTACAGCTGCGCGGGACTCCTCTGGTCTGGAGCTGGTGTACCCCCTCGCAGAGGGAGTCCCGCTGTTCATGGAGGGGCGTGAGTTCTGATCACTATGGGCACCTGCTCTCTCACAAGGTAAGCTCTGACAGCTCTGGCTGAGTGTTGTGGCTGCAACTTAATTGCACATTGGGCTACTTTATACGCTGAATGGAACAAATTTTGGGTGAAATGCTATGTTTAACTCCACTGTAATTATTTCTGCAATTATTTATTTAATTTTCATATCTCCTGCAAGTTCTTTGGTGGCAGGTTCTATCACTACCTTTGTCATTTTCTATTTTTTGGTGCCTGGCACATACAGTAGGCACATTTTAATTATCTGCTGGGTGGTTGAATAAAGGATGCACTGAAAGGGGGATGTGAGTTCTACCAGCTCAGTTTCTTTAGGCAGGGTGAAATACCTGTGGAATCTTAGGAACAAAGATAATGGTGAAGAGACGATTGAGAAGAACCAAGGCACTAGAAAAAACACTGCAAGGCTATTGAGTCCCGCAGCTCTGCAGTGAGAGAGATGTGGTGTGTCAGTTAGCTAATACTGCATAACAAACTACCCGGAAACTTATTGGCTTAAGATATAAGCATTTATTTAGCTCAGGAGTGTGTACATAAGCTGGGTGCTTCTGCTGATGGGGTGGGTCTACTTGATCTTGGTTGGGTTCACTCATGCACCTGCAGTCAGCTGGCTCAGGGCGGGGGCAGTCCCTGGTTTAGCATGGCCTCAGCTGGGATGGCTCATTTCTCTTTCATGTGGCCTCATCTGACAGTGGGCCTGTTCCTATCTTCATGGTGAAGATAAAGGTACAAAGGAGGGAGTGAAAGCGCACAAAGTAGTTTTGAGACATGGGTTGGCGGATTGACCACATATTCTTATTTTCCATATTCTTGATGCTCTGTGTTAGAGGCTGGTTCTCTCCAGGAAGGACTAGTTAGTTCCTAGAGATAGCAAGTGACTCCCCTGTGAGAATGCCTTTGATGTACAAACCAACCAGTCCAGAGCCTCCAGCCCTGATCACCCCTATCTAACTCTCACATACCAAGTCAATATTCTTGCTGCCCTAAATCACCCCAAGCTAGGTGCTGGCAACCAGGGACCACCCCTATAGCCCAGAGCTGCCAAAATTACTCAGATTATCTAATCCTAAACTTACTCAGCATTCCTACCTTGCCTTGCCCATTTCTTCCCACAGAAGCCCGGAAAAAAGCTCTGGGCCATGCCTTCCCTTCTTCCCCTTCTGCTTCCTGACCCACCTTGGTGCTTCCCCATGTGGCCCTGCATGCTGTGCTATGCCTCATTTTTCTAGGGATATATGCGTTTAAACTTCCTCCTTTATAACATGTCTTCACGTCTTACCATACCTGGTTAAAAAAACCCTGAGTATATTTTTAAAACTTGAAGTATAGTTGATTTACAATATTGTGTTAGTTTCAGGTGCACAGCAAAGAGATGCAGTTATATATATATAGTTTTTAGATTATTTTTCATTATAAGTTGTTATAATATATTGAATGTAGTTCCCTGTGCTATACAGTCGATCCTTGTTGCTTGTCTATTTTATGTATAGTAGTTTGTATCTGTTAATCCCACACCCCTAATTTATCCCTTCTCCCTCCCTTTCCCCTTTGATAACCATAAGTTTGTTTTCTATGCCTGTGAGTCTGTTTCTGTTTTGTATAGAGATTCTTTTGTACTATTTTACTAGCCAACAGGCACATGAAAAGATGCTCAACACTGGGTACATTTTAACACAACTGGTACAGCAAAGCGGGGTGGTTTGACACTAGGTGGAGATGCTATGTCTTCAGACTGCCCTCTGCTTACTAACCGGACCCCACAGACAGCGGCCACTGCCCTGAGAGGCACAGCCAGGTGTTGGGGCGCATGCTGCTTGATGGTGACAGCATTGCGCTGTTTCTCTCGGGTGGTGCCATGATTTCCCAACCGCAAATTGTGGAGCTCGAAAAGCTGAGTCCTCCCGGAGCTGTTGGTGGTCTAGAGTTTCAGGTGTTCAGGACAGAGCATCCGGGGGTGTGGAGGTGATTAGCTACTTCAGTTTCCCCAAGAGACCCCTCTGCAGGGGACAAGGAATGACCACACTTCTAGTGCTGTGGGACAAGTCTGACCAGCTGACTGGGCAGGACCTACAAGCCTTGGGGACATCTGAGTCAATTCGATGAACGTGCCTAGTACCTGGGACGTTATATACTCCTGGTGACGGTCACCACCTCCCCTTTCCACTTGGAGCTTCGCGGAGTCACATTTGCGCCTGTTCTGTAGAGTAGTCGGGAAGTGCGCCACCTGAACCTTTGCCATGTGTCGAGGGTCCCATTTGCGGGGTCAGTGCGAGTTTCTCCTCCTCCTCCGGGGAGCGCGATGCCCTGCAATCCTTGTGGTTCAGGCTGCAAGCTTCTCTGCTGTCATCTGCTAGCTGCTGTTGCGATTTGTTTCCCCACCCAGTGGGATATAGAAGGGCCCCCCACCCCGGACACCAGAGGCTCAATGTTTAATAAAAGAGGGGAAAGGAGGGCTTCCCTGGTGGCGCAGTCATTGAGAGTCCGCCTGCCGATGCAGGGGACACGGGTTCGTGCCCTGGTCCGGGAAGATCCCACATGCCGCGGAGCGGCTGGGCCCGTGAGCCATGGCCGCTGAGCCTGCACGTCCGGAGCCTGTGCTCCGCAACGGGAGAGGCCACAGCAGTGAGAGGCCTGCGTACCGCAAAATAAACAAACAAATAAACAAAAAACAAAAAAAAAAAGGGGAAAGGAAAGGAACATCCCAGTCCTGGTTCCCTTCAGACCCCTCACTACCCGAGGATATGGTTCAATTAATAAAAAAATGTAAAACATCTAATCAGTGTGCAAGGGCTCTCTGAAGTACTGCGTGTCAGTACCAGGGAATTCCACACTCAAAAGAAAAAAACTTGAAAAAGAAAGCTGATAGCACTGGTGCTGTCTCACATGTAAACCCCAGCCCCTCTGAGCTTGAGTGGGATGCCCTAGAAAGGGAGGCCACCGCTCACAACAGAGGCCACTGGGGACCACTCAGAGTCCAGCTACTAAGCGCCCTAAGGAAAAAGGAAAAAAAGAAAACTATGGTCAAAGACAGACATGAAAAAAAAAAAAAGAAAAGAAGTTACTCACCTAGAGATACAAGCCAGAGCCCATACCACACTCTTCTTCTTTATCAAACTCTCACATACCATGCCAATATTTCCCCTGCCCTAAATGACCCCAGAGCCAGTTATCAGGCGCCTCGGGGTGACTCCAATAGTCCATAGTCTGCAAAAATTATTCAAACTGTCCAATCCTAAGGTTACTCAGCATACCTACCTTGCCCCACCCATTCTTTCTCACAAAAACCCTAATAAAGACTCTGGGCCATGCTCTCCCTTACTCTCCTTCTGCCCCCTGACCCACCCTAGTGCTTCCCCAGATGGCCCTGTGCAGTGCGCTCTGCCTCTTCTAGGGATCTGTGAGGGTAAACTTCTTCCTTAATGACAATCATTTCTGTGTCTGCGTGTCTTACCATACCTGAGTTTAAAAAAACAACAGCCCTTTACAATGTCGTGTTAGCTTCTGCTGTACAGTGAAGTGAATCAGCTGTATGTATACACATCCCCTCCCTCTTGGACCTCCCTCCTCCCACCCCCCATCCCACCTATCCAGGTCATCACAGAGCACTGAGTTGAGCTCCCTGTGCTATAGAGCATGTTCCCACTAGCTAGCTATTTTACCCATGGTAGCGTATTTATGTCAAATCTAATCTCCTAATTCATCCCACCCTCCCCTTCCCCCTCTGTGTCCACACATCCATCCTCTAATTGTACTCCAAAAAAAAAAAAAAAAAAAACAGGATAACCAACAAGGACCTACTGTGTAGCACAGGGAACTCTGCTCAATATTACGTAACAACCTAAAATGGGAAAAGGATTTGAAAAAGAATAGGTACGTGTATATGTATAACTGAATCACTTTGCTGTACACCTGAAACTAACACACATATAGTTAATCCACTATATTCCAGTATAAAATAAAAAGTTTAAAAAAACACAAAAAGACAACAACCCTGGGCATATTTTAGGACAGCTGGGAACTGGCACATCACTTCTACCACATTCTATGGGCCAAAGCAAGTCACAGGGCCATCCCAGATTCAAGAGCTGGGGAAAAAGACCTCATCTCTTGATGGGAAGAGAAGCAAAGTCATATTTCAAAGATCGGGAGACAGATGCAGACAGAGAAGAAGTATGGTGGCCACTTTCCAATCAGTTTTTACACATGTTTTAACATTTCATTATTCGCCATTTATATTCCTTATGAAAATTCTCAGCAAACTAGGAGTAAAAAGGAACTTTTGCAAACTGATAAAAAGAACCTGTGAAAGCCAACAGCTAACATACTTAATGGTGAAAGAGTGAATATTCTACCGCTAAGATCAGGAACAAGAGGAGGATGTCCTTTTTCAAAATCTGCTCTGTTCAACACTGTACTTAAGGGTCTAGCCAGTACAATGAGGTGTGAAAAAGAAATGAAATGCATCCACACAGGAAGGGAATAAGTAAAACTTTAGTTGCAGACAACGTGATCAGCTACATAGAAAACCCAAAGGAATCTAAGTTATTAGAACTAATAAATGAGCTTAGCAAGGTTGCAGGATGCAAGATCAATATAGAAAAATCAACTGTATATTTACTAGTAACGAACAATTAGAGATTGAAATAAAAAATACCATTTACAACAGCATCAAAAATTTTTAAACGCTCAGGGATAACTCTGAAAAAAGATGTATGAGACCTATACACTCTGGACTAAAAAAAAGCATCAGTGTGAGAAATTAAACAGGATCCAAATATATGAAGAGACATATACCGTTCAAGGTCAGGGGACTTAATATTGATGTGTCAGTTCTCTTGGTCAACTCAATCCGATTGAAAGCCCAACAGGCATTTGTTTTTTTTGGAAATGTACAAGCTGTTTTTAAAATTCATAGGGAAATGCAAAAGACCTAGAAAAGTCAAAACACTGTGAAAAAGGATATATTTGGAGGATAAATGCTACTTAACTTCAAGACTTATAAGGCTCAAGGAATCAAAACAGAGTCATATTGACATATTTGTCAGAAGATCAATAGAGCAAGATAGAGGGCCCAGAAAGAGACCCATAGATATATGCACAACTGAATTTTGCCAAAGGTGAAAAGGAAATTCAGTAGAGAAATTGTTTTTTCAGCAAATGGTCCTGGCACTATTGGATGTCCCTATGCAAAAAAGTGAGCTTCAGTTCATACCTTACATCACACAAAAACTTAATTTAAAATTGATTACAGATCTAAATATACATCCTAAAATGATATAACTTCTAGAAGAAAACAGAGGAAAAAATCTTTGTGACCTTGGGTTAGGCAAACTTTCTTAGATGACACCAAGAGCATGATCTGTAAAAGAAAACACTGATAAATTGAAGTTAATGAAAGTTAAAAAAAACATTTACTCTTTGAAAGATAGTCAGAGAATTAAAATACAAGCCATGGACTCAGAGAAAATATTTGCAAAGCATATATCTGATAAAAGATTTATATCCAGAGTATATAAAGAACCCTCAAAACAAACAACCAATAAACAGTAGACAAAGGAGTTGAGCACATAATCAAAGAAGATCTGTGAATGGCAAATAAATAACACATGAAAAGATGCCAAACATCACTAATGATTAGGAAAGCATGAATTAGAACCACAGTGAAATGCCTCTATAGACCTGGGGTATCACAATGGCTAAAATTTAAAAGATGGACCATATCAAGTTTTGCCCAGGGTATGGAAGAACTGGAATGCTCATACATTGCTGGTGGGAATGTAAAATCATACAGCCAATTTGGAGAACAGTTCGATAGTTTCTTACAAAGTTAAACACCTACCATATGATCTAGCTCTTCCACTCCCAGTTCTTCACCAAAGGGGAACGTGAAAGTCCATAGCAACTTTAAATATAATAGCCTCAAACTAGAAACAACCCAAATGTCCATTGACAGGTCAATGGATGGACAAATTCAGCATATTTATATAATGTGATACTACTTAGCAATAAAATAACTATCGATACATGCAACATGAGTGGATCTCAAAATAATTACACTGATGCCAGATATAAAGGATCACATTGCTGTATGATTCTATTTACATAAAATTCTAGAAAATGCCAACTCATTGATAGTGACAAAAAGCGGATCCATGGCTGTCCAGGGATGGGGGCGGGGGAGAGCAGACATGGACAGGAGAGAGGGATTATAAAGGAGCACATGGAGATTTTTGGGGGTGATGGGTACTTTGATTATCTTGATTGCAGTGATGGTTTCAAGGATGTATATAAAAAAACTTACTGGGCTTCCCTGGTGGCGCAGTGGTTGGGAGTCCGCCTGCCAATGCAGGGGACACGGGTTCGTGCTCTGGTCCAGGAAGAGCCCATATGCCACGGAGCGGCTGGGCCCGTGAGCCATGGCCTCTGAGCCTGCGCGTCTGGAGCCTGTGCTCCGCAACGGGAGAGGCCACAACAGTGAGAGGCCCGCGTACCGAAAAAAAAAAAAAAAAAACCTTACCAAATTGTATGTTTTAAATACATGCAGTTTATGTCAATTATATTATACTTCACTAAAGTATTACGAGACTAAACTGAAGTAACACATGTAGAACACTAAAAAGGTCAGGCACAATTTCCCAGTGGCTGGAAGCTGATGTCATTACATTTTTTTTTGGTTTTTGTTTTATTTTTTTAAACATCTTTATTGTGTCATGGGCTCGGGGGAGGGGAGGATAAGGTGGATGTGGTGCAGACTTAGAAAGAGGGGTTTGGCCACCAGGACAGGAGATACCGCGAATGGATGCTTTTCTGTGAGCCCACGACACCTCCGTCCCAGGGAGAAGGGGGCCTCAGTCTGTGCTTTCCTCTGAGGATTGTTGTGGGGAGGGAGGTGGGGGGTAGGCAAGGTAGCCCTAGAGGAGGAGTTAGGTACATGGGGATCCCCCAACTCCCTGCTGTGTGACCTTGGGCAAGTTGCCTTCTCTCTCTGGGCCTCAGTTTCCTCATCTGTAGATGGGAGACAGTGATTTAAACAGCTCTTCCCTCACAGGGGGGTTGAGGACATGAGCCCTAAAAGCCATACAAATGGACACCCAGGAGGAGAGGGGCAGTGAGGGCAGTGGTCAGGGGCCAGGGGTGGAGTCGCCACAGGTCTGGGATTTAGATACAAGCTATGACCTTGGGAAGTTCAATTCCTTAACTTCTCAGTGTCAGTTTCCTCAGCTGTAAAACAGGTTAACACAGTCCCTTCCTTGGAGAGTGGTGGTGAGAATTAATGAGGTGGTGCACACACAGCCTGGCGCCCAGTAAGCCCCCAACCAACAGTGGGCGGTATCACTGGTGTTCTAAAGGGACGTGAATCGGAGGCACATTCCTGCTCCTGGTCTCCGTCGACCCTGACCCTGACTTCTTATGTCTACAGAGCCTGGTCTCACTCTGCTTTGCTCTCTCTGCTTAGGGTACCCATACAATTTTTCCCCCCATTTCTTGGGAATGGCCCAGGGAAGGGAGAATGTGTTGTTGGTGTCTGGCGTTTGCACTACATTTCCCCAAAGAAGCCTTGTTATCATGGTTAGTAGTGGTAGAAGCCATTAGGACTTTTGGTCCAACCCCAGTCTATAACAGAGTTTTAGGGAAAATTATATTTTGAACTTCAAAAAAACTTTAGAAACATAACATTCCTAAATTCTTGGAGAAGAATGAATATCTGTCTTGCACCCCTGCATGCCAGGCATGGTCTAAGTTCTTTGCATATGTTAATTTACTTAATTTTCACAATGATGCAATGAGATTGGTGGTATTAGTCTTATTTATTTATTTTTTTCTGGCATATAATTTATTTTCAAAGTTAACCTTTTTGTGGGGGGAGGTAATTGAAGAGCCCTGTGAAGTTATAAGAAATAATACAGAGGTCTTTCCCTGTTCCTCCCCACTAAGCATAACTATCGTTGCTGGAAATGACAAGAGGACCAAAGGAGCACTCTGTAAAGTGGACAGAGTAAGGCAGATGGGTTAAGGGCCCCAGGACTGGAGGAACAACACGGCGGCAGGATGTCTTAGATCCCACCCACCCACAGAAGAAGGAGACCCAGGCCCAGTTTCTCTATTAGCCCCAACCTGGCCACAGAAGGCAACCCAGGTAAGCTCCTTCCTCACTGGATCTAACGGGAGCCCTGCCCACACAATCAGGTGACACTGGCCAGATGGATCCTACCACAGCCCCCAGCTGGGCAAGCATTCATCATCCTGTGGGGGAATTGATATTTAGCTGAATTTTAAAAAAAGAAAGGGATGAGAGAGATCTTGTGTACCCTTTGTCCAGTTTCCCCCAATGGTAACATCCTCTAAAATTGCAGGACTATATCACAATCAGGAGATTGACATTGATACAACCCACCCACCTTACTCAGATTTCCCCAGTTTTCACTTGTACTCATTCATGAGTATGTGTGTTTACGTGGCACGGCAGGGGGTGGGGCCTCCTCTGCCCACTCTGACCCACTGTGGCCACACCAAAATGGTGGCCCCTACCTGCCCTGAGCTACCCCTCTTCCAGCCGGCTGCCACGGTTTAATGACTCCGTCTCCATGTTCCAAATTGAGATTCCCTAGAGGGGAGACCTGCTGACTTGGCCGGTGTGGCCCAGGTGTCCATCTCAATACTGTTTATCAGCTGAGGGCTGCTGGTGGTGTGGGAGCAGGAGAAGAACTTCGGGGCTGCGGGCTGAGCAGGGAGGAGTGGGTCAGGAGAAAATAATCACTATTTCTAAAATGATGGGAGTTATGGTCCTTATTTTTCAGATAAGGAAATTGAAGCTCAGAGAGGTACAGTGAGTTGCTAAAGATAGCACAGCTAGCAAGCTGGGTAATCGCGATTTATACCTGAGGTTCAGCTGCAATCCAGACCGCAACCCTCAACACCTCTTGCTTTTCCGTCTCTTCCTCCCATCTGCTCCTCTCACCTGCCGCTTCCTGCTGGGCCAAGCAGAGCAGGAAACAGGGAAAAATGACTCCCCTGAGGTGAGAGATAATGGGGGCAGCTCCTGGGGCCGGTGAGGGTGAAAGTCCTGTCGCTCGCTGCCCCCTCAGCACCTGGGGCATCTGCAGATTCCCCCAGAGTCCTGCACCTGACACCGAGGTTGCCCCTGCTCTCCTTCCAGAGCGGGCCTGAGGAAGTCAGTGCACCTGACCGTCATGCTCAGTTATTCGTGCCAGTAAGAGTTTCATTGAAATTTCACGACAGTCATCATGTCATCAAACAGCTGACGATGGCCTTGGATCTTTGCTGGAGTCCCGCGGTCCCACAGCAGAGATCTTCATGCAAAGCCTTTCAACCCTCACACATCAGTTCTGATAACAAGCCCTCTTGTGATTGTCGCAAAGTCCAAAGTGGGGCAGATGCAGCACCCTGGTGCCTGTGGTTGAAGAAGGCCCTCGCCGGAGCAGGGCTGTGGGGTCTGCTGGCCACTTGGTCCTGGCCTCTGGTTCCAGGAGACAGTCTCTGACATTTACCCAGCGAGATCCATGGGATGATTCCAGGTAAACAATGGCCAAGGATGTAAGAAGGGAGACTGCAGAGTGGGTTGTACCTGGAGGTTACAGAAAACCACATCCCTGCAGGGGCAGTGGGAGGGAGGGAATGTGTGTGCATCCCCTTCAGGGTGTCTTAGGGTTAGGCAGGTGACCTTGGGGCAGGTCCTCAGTTTCCCCACTTGGCAGGTGGAGCTGATGAACCCTCCTCCACAGGGCACTTGCGGGGGTCACAGGAGGGGCTGTGGGAAGCTCTGAGCACGCTGCCTGCACACAGTAGCTGCTCAGATAAGTGGCTGTTGACTTGAATTGGGTGCCAGATGACTTGCTGAGCTGGGTGAGTGGTGATGGGGAGCTCTGGCCTCCAGCCCTCCCCGTCCCACCACTGAGGTCTGTGGAGGGTCTGGGCACCACTGGGCAGTGGGAGAGTGGGTCTACATGGAGGCCGACCAGACATGGAGACTCGGGGATGTGGGCAATAGACTTTCCTGCTCAAAGAGACAGCAGCACTTTGGAGGCAGCCCCAGCCATGGCTGATAGGAGGCCAGACAGCATTTAGAGAAATGGGGCAGGTTAGAGATGGCCAGCAAGGTCAGCCCAGGCCTTCCAGCAACAAAACAGAGCAAGGGTGTGTCCTGCAGGCAGGCGGAGCTCCACCCGCTGTGGGGCCCAGGAGCCGGTGGTGAGGGGGGATCCTGACTCGGGGTGAAGAAGGGCATGCATAAGATCTGAGAAGAGGGGCAGTGCCTGAGCCCAGAGCTCAGCTCAGGCCCTGGGAATGAGTGCAGCAGACCCTGCGGTACCCATCCATATCCCCTCTGTACCCACCGACGCAGGGACCGCTGATGGAATAACTGGGGGTGTTCAGTGTAGTGTAGGCTCTGGGAGATAGCAAGGATTCTATGAGAGGGGCTGCTTAGGACCCGGGGAGGAAACAGATCTCATCCTGGGAAGAAGCCATGGCAGAGTGAAAGGAGCAACTGGACTCAGAAAAGCGAGATCTGGGTTCTGGGCCCAACTCAGTCTCCAGATCACTGTGTGACCCGAGGCAAGTCACATGACCTCTCTGCACATCTGCAGAACAAGGCGCTTCTAAGAGCCCTCCCAGAGCCTTGACTCTAAAGAGTTCTATGTCAATGTTCCCGTCCAACCCCCACCTTAAATATGACCCGTGGCTTCCCAGCTCAAACCCGCCTCCTGCCAGAAGGCCAGTCAGCACCAGGAACCCACAGGGTGAGTCAGCAGCCCTCACGGTCGCTGCGTGACGCAGGTCTGGCAGTGACAAGGCTGCTCGGTTCATTAAAATCTGGGGATAATGTGCCCTCGCCCTTGGAGATGCCATTACGGGGTGGTTTCTGCAGCTTCCTCCTTGGGAGGGAAGAGAACGGGGAGAAAGGGCAGCGGGGGATGAACCTGACTCACACCCCTGGGGGAGAGGCTGACACGGCAAAGTTTTATGCTGGTCTCAGCTTGGAGACTTAGATGCTGGAGGGGAGGGAGCCATTAGGCTCTTTCATCTCCTGTGACAGGAACCTCAGTGCGTAAACCTGGCTTGAGCTCAGAAGGGATTTATTGGTTTTATGCCACTGACAAGCTCAGGGATGAACCTTTAGTTCCACCTTGTTGCAGGGGCTCAAATGATGCCACCAGGATGTTCTCCATCTTTTAGCGTCTCTCCCCCAAGCAAGGCCATGCTCAGATCTCACTTCTTGGAGGCCAGATGGTTTTCCATCCAGACTGGAGTCCAGCAGAGAAGAGAGAGCTTCCTCAACAACTAATCAAAAGTCCTGGGCCGATTCCCATTGGCTCCAAGGGTCACACACCTATCCCTGAACTGATCTGGGCCAGTGGGAAGGAATGTGGTGATTGGCTTAATCCAATCAAGAAAGATCCTGCAATCTGGAGGTGGGGTTGATCCAGCCTAAGCCTGGGATGGGCTGAGAGTAGGGGAGGGGGAAATTCTGGGGGAAATTACAGCTTTACTAGTAAAAGGGTGACAGGATACTGGATGGCAACAGCCTACAGATATCCTCCACTGGGTTAGGGTAGAGGGCAAGAATAGCTAATGCATAAAATCAAGAGGAATAGTGGGAGAAAAGCCTAATATCCTTGAAGCATGGCTGATCTTAATTCATCTTCCCAATAGTCTAATTAGAGTGTGAGTGCTATTATCCTAAATCCAGAATCCTATATTTTAGTGTTGGAAGGATCTTCAAAAGCACCTGGTCTGACATCCTTATGTTTAGAGATGAGGCAACAGACCCAGAAACGTTAAGTGACTCCCTCAGGGTCACATGGCTCATTAGTAGAAGACTCAGGTCTTCCCAGACAGGTCGGTCCAGCCGGTGTCCATCTCCTCAGAGGTGCTGCTGAATTACAGTGAACGCTGTGCAAGGCAAGCCTGGCTCTCACGCAAACCAGGCAGGTCGGCCTACATGGGCTAGAGTACATCCTGCCTTGGGTGAGTGGAAAAACGGGTCCCTCACCACCTCCCTGCCCCCAACCCCCCAGCATGGGCAGGTGTCTCAGTAGATACACCCAGCTGCGCCCTGCTGGAGACTCTCTCAGAGGATCCTGGGGCTCTTCACGTTTCACACTCCTGATCGGTAGCTGACCCCAACCTCTGCCACCTCACCCTGCCTCCCTGCAGGTCTGTGAAAGCAGAAAAACTAACTCCAAGAGTATGAAAAATGGTGAGACTCTTCATGGTCATCTAGCCAAAACCCTGCATTTTATAAGAGGCAAACTCAGGCCCAGAAGAGGAGGGGCATTCCAAGGCAGGCAGAGCGATCCGGGTAGAAGGGCTCCTGGCTCCCAGTCTGATGCTTTCCCACCACCCCGCTGGCCTTGCTGGTTGCATGAGCCCTGAGCTGCCCTTCTTGTGGCTTCTGATGGGGACTACCAACCAGCCACATATTTACACACGGACAACCTCTCTCCCTTAAACAGTATCACACTTTGCAAGGTGTGTTAAACATGAAACAAATGAGGGCCAAAAAGCAGTTGGGGGTTGTCCAAGGTCAGCTGCCCAGCAGTCAGAGGTCAGGGCCAGCCCCCTGTGTCTTAGGACAGAAGCCTTTAAAGAGTTTGTGTCACTTACCCTCCTTGATTCCTGCAAGGCTGGAGTCCCTGTAACTGTTGCCCTGGTTATAGATGAAATAATGGGGCTCAGAGGGGCCCAGCCCTCCGGGCTCCCTTACACAGCTGGTCAGCGGTGAAGGGGGGGTGGGCCAGTGTGCCTGGAGTCCAGTCTGGTACCCTGTCACCCTGCACACTGCCACTTGTACAGCTGGGACTGGCCTTCCTGAGTGTAACTGGAACCTGATCAGTGGAGCTCTAGACAAGTCAGGGGTTATTTTTCTCACTCGGTGAGGCGGGATTCACTCAGTGAATCACTGGGCTGGGAAGTGGTGAAAGTCCAGCAGCTCCAAGATACCATCTGGCCAGCTTCCTCCTGTATCTCCCCTCAGTGTCCTCAGGGTGTGCGGATGCCCTTGGGGTCACAGCGTGGCTGCTCCACCTGGGCCTCCTTTCAGGCTGGGCAGCTGGCGGTCCTCTGGGAGAAGCCAGAGGCCCCTGCCCTTCCAGGGAATTTCCCAGAATGCCCCACAGCCACCTCTGCCCCGTCTCATTGGCGGGAGCTGTGTCACGTGACAGCCTGCAGAAGGATGGGAAATGTAATGTTTTTAAGTAGGGGAAATTGTTGTCCTGGACAAAATAGGGATCGTGTCAGGAGGAAAGAAGAGGAGGGTGGCTATTGGTGGGCAGCCTGCAGTCTCTGCCCCAACATTTACAATCTCATTTTCATGTTTGCTACCTCCCTGGATCCACACAAGCATGTTTGTTGTGATCAGGCAGTGAGAGGCTGAGCCACTTGCCCGGGACCCCACAGGAGTGGCCTGAGGAAACAAGCTAGAGCCCGGCTCCCTGCAGCTCCCCAGGTCTGCCCTCCTGCCCCGCGTTGTCTGCTCTCTCCTCTCTCGCCATCCCAATTCTCTGCTTCTCCAGCTCCGCAGACCAGCTGGGGTCAGCACATTCCTGCAGGCTGAAGATGAGAGGCCAATTGTTTATCGCTTCTGGTTCTGACACAGACATACTTTCAGCCTGAACTACCTTGAGCAAGTCTGCTATGGAAAGTCCAAACTCAGACCAACCCCCTGGCGTTACACTCCCTCTCTCACATCCTGCTCGTGGGATATTCACTGGGGTAACCTTAGCGGAAGACAGTTGGGCAGTGTCCATCAAAATTCAAAATGCACATGTCCTTTGTCTCAGCAATTTAACTTCTAGGAGTTGATCATTCTGAAATACGCTAGAGTACAAAGCTATGTAAGGATCTTCACTACAATGTTATTTGTAATAGCAAAATTGGAGAAATCTAAATGTCTATCAGTAGGAGATTGGTTACTTAAATTATGGCACATCCATACCATTGAGTACGGAGCAGCCATTAAAATGATTGAATTTGGCCTCTATGATCTGACTTGGGAGAATGTCCATGATGTGTTTTTGTTTTGTTTTGTTTTGTTTTTTTGCTGTACGCGGGACTCTCACTGTTGTGGCCTCTCCCGCTGCAGAGCACAGGCTCCGGACGCGCAGGCTCAGCGGCCATGGCTCATGGGCCCAGCCGCTCCACGGCACGCGGGATCTTCCCGGACCGGGACACGAACCCGTGTCCCCTGCATCGGCAGGCGGACTCTCAACCACTGCGCCACCAGGGAAGCCCCATGATGTGTTTTTGAATAAAGAAAGTAGACTGATGAAAAATACAAATAGCGTTATAAAGATTCTAATAATCTTGGTTTGTATACAGATAAGTGAGTATCTGGAAGGATATGTGCCTGTGTGGGAGACTCTCAGGAAAATTCCTCATGCATTGAGGCCCTCTCATTACATGAACTCTATGTCCCTTATCCAAGCCATTTGTGCCTGAGATCCCTTCCCTTTTTGCCTACATCAGTAATGTCCCCATCTCTTCTGGATCATTCCAATTAGTGAACAAACACACCATTAATTCTCTAATCCCCCCCAAATAAAAACAAGTCAATATCCAACCTCTTCTGCTACTTTTGTTTCCCTTTACAATAAAACAAAAGTCACGATTATTACTATTTTAATTCCCCTCCTCCCAGTTTCTTTTCACTGCACTGGAATTGGATTTCATCCCTTCATACTCCACCATAACTGCCCTTGTCAAGGTCATCAATTACCTATGCACCGATAAATCCAATGGTCAACTTTCAATGACATTTGACCTATCAGTATTTGGAATGGTTGCTCATGGCTCTCAAACCTTCCCTCCTCTCCGCTCTGGGATCCCACCCTCTCTTGGTTTTCTCTGCTTCCCTGGTTACTCCTCCTCCATCTCCTTTGCTCGTTCTTTCTTGGCTTCTCAACCTGTAACCCTTGAGTTATTCTAGAGTTCTGCCGTTGGTTCTCTTCTCCTTATCCTCCCTCACCCCCTTGGGGACTTCACCAGACTTGTGGCCTTTACATGCCATTCATATGCTGATGGCTCCCAAATGTACATCTCAACCTGGACCTCTCCCTGAACTTTAGGCTTATACATCCAGGTGTCTATTCATTCCTCCCTCCCTGCCTTCCTGGCCTCCAGCCTCCCTTCTTCCCTTTCTTTCTTCCTACCTACCTCCTTCTTCTCCCTCTCTTTCTTTCTACCAAAAATCATATATTATCTCTATAATTTGTGCACGCAAGCTCATGCGTGTGTGTGAAACACCCTTACAAGCAAGAACTATTTTCAATAGAAAGCAATTCCACGCTTTACAAAAACGATTTCCAGAGCCTTCCTTGAAATGCTACACTCTCCAGAGAGCTACAGAAAATGATTTTGATTTATAAACCCGCTTCTTTTAAGCTCCAATGCAACCCTTAAAAACCTTCTCAATTTCTGTTTCAAGTTCTGTCCAGTTCAACCAGTATTTTCCCATGTTCTTACTAAGAGCTGGGTGCTGTGCTTGGCACTGTGGGGGGACAGAGATGAATAAGATCCATGTTCCAAGGGAAACTGACACTGTCAGCTCTCTTACAGAGAAGGCTTTTAAGAAGAACTTACCTGGGCAGCTGATGCCACAGGAAAGGTAACAAAACCCTAAGCACCATAAGCAGATTGAACTGACAGCCCAGAATGAATAAATGCCCCTGGTTTCTGACAAAAATTCTTTCCTTGATTGGACGCTAGCCTGGTTCCTCTGACCCCTCCTTTTGACTAAGCCTAACCTTAGCTCTAAAGAATTGAACAAAACACTAACAGTTCCTAACAGCTCAAGGCCACATCCCTAGGATGTCCTTAGCCCCTCTTAAAGAGCCTGCCTGACAAAGCTCAAGGATGCCCAAAGAAGTTTTGTTTGTTCCAGCCAACACCTGAAGATATGGCTGCTGTCTCCCAACCTTCATGGGAGGGCAGGAGCCTAACTCAATGAGTGCCACTTAGCAAACCCAGATGGGTTTTACGTGGACCAACCTTCCTTCCCACTCTTTGTAATTTTTCACTTTCCTGACTCTGCTCAAGACCCTGCCATTGCCTCTCTTCCCCATCATTCTCCCTTTAAAACACCCAATCACCTCTGCACAGATTGGGGTAGAGCTCAGCTCTTTCCCATAGTGTCAGTAGTTATTGAATAAATTCTGTTTTCACTGCTGTAACTAATGTCTGGCTGTGTTTATCTTCAACATCTCTCAGGCTGGTGGGGCAGCCAGAAGGGGCATAACTATACACAGAAGGGTAGCTGAGGGATGGCAGGGGGAATAGCTGCCAAAGTCACCTAGATTTTCTCCTATGTTTTCTTCTAGAAATTTTATAGTTTGCATTTTACATTTAGGTCTATGATCAATTTTGTGTTAATTTTTGTGAAAGATGCTGAGGTCTGTGCCTGGGTTCATTTGTTTTTGCAAATAGTTATACAATTATTCCAGCACCATTTGTTGCGAACACTATTATTTTTCCATTGACTTGCCACGCCCTTTTGTAAAAGACCAGTTGACTATTTTTATGTGGGTCTATTTTGGGGCTCTCTATTCTGTTCCACTGATCTAAGTGTCTAACTTTCAGTGTCTTGAAAACTGTAGCTTTATAGTTAATCTTGAAATTGGATAATGTGAGTCTTCCAACTTTGTTCTTTTTCAGTATTATGTTTCCACATAAATCAGCTTGTTGATATCTACAAAATAACTTACTGGGATTTTGACTGGTATTGCATTGAGTCTATATGTCAAGTTGAAAAGAATTGATGTCTTAACAATATTGAACCTCAGTTCATGAATATGGACTGTCTCTTCTACTTAGACCTGCAAAAATTTCTTTTATCTGTGTTTTTTAGTATATAGATCCTGAACATATTTTGTTATATATATATCTAAGTTCTTTGGTTTTTTGGTGCTATTGTAAGTGGTATTTAAAAAAATCAAATTCCATTTGTTCATTGCTGGTATGTAGAAAAGCAATAGACTTTTGTATATTAACCTTGTATCCTGTGGCCTTGCTATACTTATTTTAGGTTTTTTTTTTTTGCGGAATTTTGGTGATTTTCTGTAAAAAACCATGCCAACTATGAATGAAGACAGTGATATATATGCTTTTAATTTTTTTTTTCATGTCTCATTGCACTAGCTAGGATTTCCAGTATGATGTTGAATAGGAGTGATAAGAAAGAAGATATCCTTACTTTATTCTTGATCTTAATCTCACCATTAAGTATTGATATGATGTTGGCTGTAGGTTTTTTGTAGATGTTCTTTATTGTGTTGAAGAAGTTTTCCTCTATTCCTAGTTTGCTGAGAGGTTTCTGTGTTTTTTTTTTTTTGAATGATGATGAATAGGCATTAGATTTTGTTAAATGCTTTTACTGCATCAATTGATATGATTTTTCTTCTTTAGACTTTTGCTATGGTGGATTACACTGACTGATTTTCAAATGTTGAACTATCCTTGCATTTTCAAATGTTAACAGTTCTTGACAATACAGAGTCTTCTAGCCCATAAACCTGGAATAAAATCCACTTGTTTGACATATTCATCCTTGTTATACGTTGTCAGATTTGATTCGCTAATACTTTCTTGATAATTTTTGTGTCTGTTCGTAAGAGATATTGATCTGTACTTTTCTTTTGTTATAATGTCTTTTTTTTAGGTATTGGGATACTATTGACCTCATAGGATGAATTAAGATGTGTTCCCTCTGTTTCTATTTTTTGGAAAAGATTGTAGAGAATTGGTAATATTTCTTCCTTAAATGTTTGGTAGAATTCACCAGCAAAACCATCTGGGCCTGTTGTTTGCTTTTTTGGAAGACTTTAAAAGAATTATTGATTTGATTTCTTTAATAGCTGAAGGGCTATGCAGGTTATCTATTTGCCTTTCTGTGAGTGTTGGTAGTTTGTGTCTTTCAAGGAGCTGGTCCATTTCAGCTAAGTTATCAAATTTGTGTGCATAAAGTTGTTCCCTTATTATCCTCTTAGTATCTTTTTGATGTCCATGGGATCAGTACTGATGACCGTTTTTTCATTTCTGATATTGGTAATTTGTACATTCTCTCCTGTTTTCTTGTTCAGCCTGGCTAGAGAAGAGAAAAAAGCTCCTTAAATGATGAAACCATAAACTTCAAGGTCAGGTTTTACTAGTTTTTTGTAGATTTTTTTGCTCTCTGGCTCATGAAATGTTTCAGGAACATAATAATTGCATAATGTATTGAGTTGTCATATCTCAAAATGACAGAAGTTTTGAATACTACAACCCCCTGATCTTAAGAAGTTTAGAATTTTAACTTTCAGCAAGTCATTAACAATTAACTGAGCATCTGCTATGTGGCAGGCACTGTGCTGGGCCCTGGGATACAATGGTGAGCAAATTAGACATGTTTCCTATCTTCACGGTGACTGGTCTAACATGAGTCATGATATCACAAATAAATAAAAAGTTGCTACTGTGGTAAATTATATAGGGAGAAAGGGTCTATGATACCAATTCATAGAGGAATTTGACCAAGCTCAGGAAATCAAGGAAGGCTTCCCCAAGGAAGAGACAATGGAGCTGAGGTCTCAAGATTGAGTAGAAGGTACCTAGGCAGAAAGTGAAATGTGTTTCTGGTAGGGGTGACAGCACATGCAGGGGCCCTGAGGTGGGAAGGACTACATAAATATTAAGTCTTGAAAGAAGGCCAGTGTATTTGGGGAGGACATAAGGCATGGGAGAGTGTTGGGAACTGATGCTGGAGAGGGCAGGGCCTGGCCAGGACGGAGTTGGGCTTTTATTCTAAGAGTTGTGGGAGTTGTTCCTGCTAAGACTGGTCCAAAACACTAAGACCACTCTCCAGCTCCTTCTTCTTTTCTCAGAAGGAAATGGGAGCTGGCAGAGAACTGTGTTCATCACCTATTGTCTTCCTCATTTAGCCAGCTCTGTGAGGCATTCCCATGTAGTTGTTTCTTTTAAATAGTTTTATTGACATATAAGTTATAATAAAATTCACCCATTTTAAGAATATGATTCAGTGATGTTTAGTAAACTTCAAGAGTTGTGGAGAAAGTGGACATCCAACTTGTATTGGAACTTTCGTATCACATATGACAAAGGAACAATTTCAAAGTGGATGATGTGGAGAGGGGCAAGACGATTTTTCAGCAGCGTGTCCAGTGCCCTACCGTGGAAAAGGGAGGCAAGCACAAGACTGGACCAAACGTCCATGCTCTGTTTGGGCAAAAAACAGTTCAGGACCCTGGATTCTCTTACACAGATGTCATCAAGAGCAAAGGCATGGGGCTTCCCTGGTGGTGCAGTGGTTGAGAGTCCGCCTGCCGATGCAGGGGACGCGGGTTCGTGCCCCGGTCCGGGAAGATCCCACATGCCGCGGAGTGGCTGAGCCCGTGAGCCATGGCCGCTGGGCCTGCGCGTCCGGAGCCTGTGCTCCGCAACGGGAGAGGCCACAGCGGTGAGAGGCCCGCGTACCGCAAAAAAAAAAAAAAAAAAAAGAGAGAAATCTGTTGAGGTTCTGATTTAAACATTGCTAAAGTAAGCAGAATCGTGTGTGTCTCCTACCTTTCCTGTGAAAATTGTAATTCAGAGTAAACAAACAGCTGAACAGAGGTTTCTTCCTTGTAGAAGAGTTATAGCCAACAAATAAAGAAGAAATTATCCAAAAAAAAAAGAACAAAGGCATCACTGGGGAGTATTTGGAGAATCCTAAGTAGTACATCCCTGGAACAAAAGTAATCTTCACTGGCATTAAGAAGGCAGAAAGCGTAGACTTAGTAACCTCTCTCAGAAAAGCTACTAATGAGTAACAGATGGCTACTGCCCTATTTATTACGGCACAGAAATGTCTATGACCTTTTTATGCATACCGTATCTAAACTGATCTCATATACCAGAACTCAGATGATGAATGGCTGATAGAATATTTCTGTTGGACAGTCCTGATTTAAATTGGATTGCCTTGTGGCTAAACGATGATCAGCTTTTTGAATTTTGATAGTAATTCTGGTTCAGCAAGGGCTGTCACTGTTTTCCCCTTCTAAAGATATGATTGAATTTGATTAGTAATGTTCAACTTTTCACAGAGATGGTGAATGCCATCTCAAAACCTATAGGAGTTTGGTTTTATAGGTAGATCTATACAACAGGTTATATTGACATATTTAAGTACAGAGGAGGTTCCTTTATTGTTTCATAAAACAGAGCAAGACTCACCTGTGTGTTTCAAGTTGTGTTTACCAGCCTGTTAAGGCAAGGGTTGAAGATAAGTTGGCAATGTCTACTTTATCTTTTTGGTCTTAACTATGCCTATTTAATTAAAATTCCCTGTATCTAAAATGTTGCCTTTTATTTAATGAAAGGCATTTTAGTGTAGTTTATGTATAATATCAAAGAATGTCGAACACATAGACACACACACAGAGTTGTGTAACCATCACCAAAATCCAGTTATTGAACATTTCTATCACCCCCAAAGTTCCCTTGTGTTTGCTTGCAGTTAATCCCCACCTTCCCCTCCCCTCCAAACACACATAATGTCCCAGGCATTCGAGGTCTGATTTCTGTCTCTGTAAGTTTGCCTTTTGTGGACTCTTCATATAAAGGGAGTCTTACTGTATGTAGTCTTTTGCATCTGGCTTCTTTGCATAATATATTTGAGGTCATTCATGTGTAATATGTGTCAGTAGCTCTTCCTTTTTATTGCTGAGTGGTATCCACTGGATGGATACTCACATTTATGTATCCACTCAAATTTGATGGACATTTGGGCTGTTCTGCATTTTGGTTGTCATGAATAATGCTGCTATGAACGTCTGCATATGAATCTTTTTGTGAACATAGGTTTTTTATTTCTTTTAGGGAGATTCCTGGGAATGGAATTGCTGGGTATTATGGTAAGTTTATGTTTAGCTTTTTAAGAAACTGCCATACTGTTTCCCGAGAGTAATTATACTATTTTACATTTCTACCTGCAGTATGAGAGAGTTTCTATTTCTCTACTTCTTTAAGTGGGTGTGAATTGGTATCTCACTGCTGGTTTTAGTTTGCATTTACCTAATGACTAATCTCATTAGTTGAATATGTTAAGCATGTTTTTATGAGCTAATTAGCCATCCATATATTTTCTTCGGTGAAATGTCTACACAAGTCTTTAGCCTATTTTTAAATTGAGTTGTTTGTCTTCTTATTATTGAATTATAAGTGTTCTTGATATATTTTGGATACAATACCTTAATCAGTACGCGATTTACAAATATTTCCTCCCAGTCTGTGGGCTTGTCTTTTCATTTTCTGAATGGTGTCCTTTGAAACAAATTTTTAAAATTTTGATAAAGTAAATTTGCTGATTTTTTTTTCTTTTATGGATCTTCTTTTTGGTCTCTTCCAAAAGGCGAAAAATTCTTCGCCTAACAACGTCATGAAGATGTATTCCTTTGTTTTCTTCTGGGAGTTTTATGGTTTTAGCTCTTATATTTAAGTCTTTAATCCATTTGGGGTTAATTTTTGTGTATGGAATGAGGTGAGGGTTTAAGTTCACGTGGGTAGCCAACTGCCCCAGCATCATTAGTTGACAAGTTTGAACAAATGGTCAAACATGCCTTGACAATTCAACAAGACATTGAATTGTCTTTGGACCTTAGTTAAAAAACAATTCACCATAAATTTAATGGCTTACTAGGGCTTCCCTGGTGGCGCAGTGGTTGACAGTCCGCCTGCCGATGCGGGGGACACGGGCTCGTGTCCCGGTCCGGGAAGATCCCACATGCCGCGGAGCGGCTGGGCCCGTGAGCCATGGCCGCTGATCCTGCGCGTCCGGAGCCTGTGCTCTGCAACGGGAGAGGCCACAACAGTGAGAGGCCCGCGTACCGAAAAAAAAAAAAATTTAATGGCTTACTTTAGGACTCAGTTTCTTTTCTTTGATCTATATGCCTATCTTGCACCAATGCCACACTATCTTGATTACTATGGCCTTATAATATGTTTCAAGGTCAGGTAGTATCAGTCCTCCAACTTCGTTCTTTTTCCAAATAGTTTGGTCTATTCTCTGTCCTTAGAATTTCCATATAAATTTTAGAGTCAGTTTGTCAATTTCTATAAAAAAAAGCTTGCTGAGATTTTTATAAGGATTGCATTTAATATGTAGATCCATTTGGGGAGAATTGCCAGCTTGACAATATGGAGTCTTGTAGCCCATGAACATGAAATATCTCTCCATTTATTTAGATGTTCTTTAATTGATCTCAGCCATGTTTCATAGTGTTCAGCGCACAATCTTGCCCTTCATTTGTTAAATGTATTCCTAAGTATTTTCTTATTTGTGGTGTTATTGTGAATGGCCATATGTTTATGTTTTAGTTTTACCAGTCTGGCTGTTAATTCTTTCTCTCAGTTTCTTTTTCCTGGAAATGACCTCATTCTAAGACCGGGCAGAATCAGGAAATCAGGAGGGCTTCACTTTGGCATGTCTGTGCCCCCAGCCTGCCTTCAGAAGACCCAGGTTTCCCCAAGCCCAGACCAGCTGATTGCAGCTCAGAGTACAGTTAACCTTGGAGGCCCCAGAGAGATGACAAGGCTGTCCTGTCAGACAAGAGAGTTTAGAAAGGTGAGAGCCACAGGAAGTGGATCTCATGGGTGTGCCCTTCATAGGGGCCTTTGGGATGTAGCAGATCCCATATGTAGGTCCCAGGAACCATGAGCAGGGCTGCAGGGTGGGATGGTGCCCTGGGCGGGGAGAGGGGTGTGGTGTGGAAGGGCAGGGGGTGGGGTTGGCCACAGAAAAAGGCAGTGGCTGAGGCACGGGCAGCTCTGGGCAGCGGGAGGAGGACGCTGTCCTGACAGGACTGCTCACCCACGTGCACAAATGCCCACCCTGCGCCAGGCGCTGAGCTTGTGGCCTAGCCTGGAGCTGGGCTAGAGCTACTCAGAACCTTGGGGCGACATCAGGCCTGGAGCACAAGCAGGGGTGGGTGCCAGGATGGGGAGACAGGGCAGCCAGAGGGAGGACCTGAGAGGGGCTGAGGGGGAGCTCAATACCTGTGAGACCAGTGATGGGGACCAACTAGTGAGGGCCTACTGTGTGCTTCACACAATGCTATGCTTCTTCTCATTTAACTCTATGAGGATGGAACTGTTATTGCCTTTATTTTACAGATGAGGAAACTGAGGCTCTGAGAGGTGACATAAATGTCTGCCAGGCACCAGCCTCTCTAGCCTCATCTCTCACCTCTGTTCCACCCCTTAAAGTTACAGCCCATCCTCCAGCCATTCCAGACCGTGTGCTCCTCCTTGAACAAGCCAAATGCTTCCCAGCCTCTGAACATCTGCACATGCCGTTCCCTCTGTCTGGTGTGCCCTTCCCACCATGACATCCTGACAAACTCCCCCCCCCCCCCCCTCAGTTCAATGTCATTCTGTGAAGCTTGCCCAACCTCCCCAGGCAGATTCACACAAGCCGTGCTCGGAGCTCCCCCAGGTCCCACACGTCCCTGCAGCCAGCCCTCCCAACTGCACCAGACTCTCCTGCTCCTGTATTCCTCACCCACCAGGCTTAGAGCTCCCGGAGGACCAGGGTATGGCTTATAAAGTGTTAAATAAGTGCTTCTGGGCGCCTGAATGAATGAATGAGTGAGCAGGTGAGTGAAGGCTTTGGACCATGGAAAAGTGAAGAGACCCCGGCGGTCATGTCTTGTTCTCCTGAAGGGTTGACATCAAAGGTCACCAACCCCTCGTTGACTCAAACAGGGGTTTCAGGGACTGGAAATGGCATGAGGAGGTCTGCAGTCCATGCCCCTGCCTCTAGGCTGGAAGCCAGTGTCTTTCTTATTTGATGGATGAATCAGAGAAGTCACCCTCCCTGTCCAGTGTCACAGGCAGCACCCTGCCAAGAGCCTTGATTTGCAACAGGCACATCCAGCATCCGCCACAGTCATCAGAGCGGCCTGGCAGCCCCAGGCATTGTGCGCTCAGCACCTGCCCAGCCCTGTGCAGTGGGCGCTGTGAGTATCATCTAATTCAGCTCTCACTGCACATCAGTGGGGTATGTACTACACCCTCATTTTATCTATGTTTCGTTGTGCTTAGTTTTCTCCATACAAAAGAAATATATGCTCATCTTAAAAACTCTTTTTTTTTTTTTTTGCGGTACGCGGGCCTCTCACTGCTGTGGCCTCTCCCGCTGCGGAGCACAGTCTCCGGACGCGCAGGCTCAGCGGCCATGGCTCACGGGCCCAGCCGCTCCGCGGCATGTGGGGTCTTCCCGGACCGAGGCACGAACCCGTGTCCCCTGCATCGGCAGGCGGACTCTCAACCACTGCGCCACCAGGGAAGCCCTTAAAAACTCTTTTAAGCAATAAAGAAGATGAGAGCCCTCATCAGCACGTGCTGTGATTCCCATTCCACAGATGAGGAAACTGAGGTACTTTCTATACAACACCTTATTCCCCTATGATCACGCAGCTGGGCTCTCTGTCTGCCTGGTGTGACAGTGGCAGCTTAGTGACTCACGGGGAAACCACGGCCCTCCACGGCGGAGGGCTTGGGCAGTTGGCAACAACTGGCTCATTTGTAGTGATTTTTCTTCAGGGTTGGTACTGGCAAATCGATATTCACTTGGGCCACCCATTATGGTGCCTGCCTCCCCACTCAGGGATGGCAGAGAAGAGCAATAATCTTGACAAAATGTAAATAGCATGGTTTCAAGTGAGCTGGAGAGGAGTCTTTGTACATTAGGCTCCCGGGGAGTCCATAAACCTGAGGCTGATGAATTACCTGGGCAGGTGCCTCTGCCACCGGCATCCTCGCGGAGGACCAGAAAGTGGGATAATTACTTTTCTGGCACTGGTTGTCTAGAGCGAGCGGGTCCATTTTTCTCTTTTATTACCATTGAGTTTCAGGAAAGTGTCTGCTGAGTCCCCCACCCCTGCCCCCCTTTTCTTAATGTTGGATTTATTTGATGACTCCACTAGGCCTGGTGGTGGGGGCCAGAGCGAGCCCTGCAGTGAGGAGGACACTCGGCCCCTGCGCCGGCCTGCCCGAGGCTTCAATCAGCGGGTGCGATGGGTGTGTGGCTGGACATCCATCCATTCATAACCATCATCCCCGTCAGTGGTACCATAAATTTTCCTTCCTTCCCTTTCCCTTGTTCTGTGGGCTGACTGTGCCCAAGTCAAGGCGGCAGTAATGGGCTGAGGCAAAGGTTTTCTTAGCCTTGGGGGATGTAGTCTGAGCAGCCGGGGACAAAGCCGAAATTTGAGGTTCAGTTATTAAAGGAAGTTGGGAGAATCTGCTGGGGGGCACTGGCAGACCCGTCCCACTCAGGCATGTCGATGAGGGGTGTTTCTGGGAGTTGGGGTGGAGCTGGTAGTGGGAGAGGAAGGAGCTGGGTCCATTCTGTCCTCTCCACCTTCTTTCCCTCCCCCAAGACCTGCTTTCCACTCCATGTTTCTCAAACTTGACACTGACGCGTGGTTCTTTTGTTGCCTTAATTTGGATCTCTCAAAGCGCCTTCTGGATCATCGTTTAGCTCTGGGATCCCTCAAACTAGGGAGACCCCCCTGAACATTTGGATAATTAGGTAACGTTTACATTGACAGAGCCTTATACAGCTATGGTAACCACTGCTGAAACTCCTTGTTTATTCACGCACTCACTCACTCACTCACTCAGTATTTACTGGCTACTTGCTCTGTGACAGGATCTGTGCTAGGAGTTGGGGATACAAGAGAGAGAAGAATCAGGTATGGTTCCTGCCCTCCTGGAGCTTAGACCACAGTGGGAGCAGACAGTATAAAAAGTAAATCATCTATGTACAGTTATAGCTCTAGTAAAGGGTCAGGGAAGGCTGTCTTGAGCAAGTGATGAATGCGAGTTTCTCAGGTAAGTGGGAAGAAAAAATCATTCTAGGCAAAAAGAACAGCATGTGCAAAGGCTCTGGGGTGGGCAGGTTAGCATGACCAGGAGGCAAATGTGGCTGGAGCAGATAAAGTGAGGGGAGCGGGGTAAGGTGGGGCTGGGGCAACATTGGCCCAGACTGTCTTTCCAGTCAGGGTTGCAGGAAGCCTTTGGAGGCATTTGAACAGGGAAGTGTGAGCCCTAGTCAGGCAGTCTCCTAAAACATCCTCCACTTCCGGAGAGAGCTGAGGCCACTGCGATTCTTTTGCTGTCTTCAACCAACTGCGTTCCCACACATCTGGATTCGCTTATGTCAGAGCCAGATTCACTGCAGTCTGTGGGGGAAAGAAAGAATCCAGAGCAGAACACTGGCTGCGGTGACGCCCCTGGTTCCCGCCGCTGGTGTTGAGGCCCGAGTCCCGGACAGACCTTGGCTGCGAACACCCTTTTCTTGGTGGCTGCAGTGGCCATGTGCCTGGATGGAAATAGTCCCCATTAGCCCTTGTTGACCTCACTCTTGTCTAATAACCACGTGTAAAGGCTTCTCTGCATTAAACTTGGCCCTTTGAGCCTCAGCATAAACAGGGAAAGATCAATCCTTTCAGGACACAGAGAGCCAAAGCACTTCCTATTTGGGGAAACCGCTCAACCCATTCCAGGAAGGTCTGAGTGGGTGATCTTGGGCGCAGCATTAACTCTATCTCCCTTCCCTGTTCCCTTGTGTTCCCATGCTCTCTCGAAGAGAGGGAAGGGGTGGGCTTACAGCTGGCTAGGGGCTTGGGTAGAAGTTTAGTCCACCTCACCTGTACCATGGCCTGTGGTCAGTGACCATGAATGATGTAATATTAATAGTTGGGGTAATGAGGGCATCACCATCTCCCCCTTCCAATTTTCCTACTGACTCTTAAAGTAGGAGCCGCCGCACTCTTGTCCAAATGCATTTGCCTCAGTTTCCACCTCTCACTTTCTCTTATTTAAGGGAGAACAGAGGCTTGTCTGATGGGTGCATTCAATTGGCATTGTCATTCTGTAATCCACACAATTAGATTGAACCTATCTAATTGGACCAGCAATATTGGCCCAGTTGAGGACCATGGTGCAGGGAAATGCTCCCTATTTGTCACCAAAGTGGGTCCACTCCCAGGCTCTGCCCCTCACTAGCTGAGTCACCTTAGGTGACCTCACCTCTCTGAGCATCACCCGTAAAGGGTGAGTGGGGTTGTCCAGAGCAAAACGTGCTTGGAGAGCTGTGAAAGGGAATGCAGACAACAGGGGGCATTGGCGCAAGAGGTCAGAATTACCCCGGTGTCTCTGTCTCCTGGCTCTGTGTCTACTTCATTGATAATCTCTTCTAACAGTCATGTCAGCCCTTTGCATTATCGTGAAACTTGTGTCTATAATATTGCTCAGACTCCAAATCAATAAAATCCCAATCAAAGTGGCTTGCATCATAATGACATACATTATTTCACGTGAAGAGAATCCAGGGGTGGATGAGGTTACAGATTTGGTTGAATTGACAGCCCGAGGGCTATTCTAGGATTTTAGGAGAGTTCAGAAAGGGACACCAGCAAGGTTTCAGCAGGATCCAAGGGAGGGGAAAGGGGGTGAGTGAACTACTTCTCGAGCACTCATGTTGCAGGATCTTCTGCCTCAATGAGCCTCAGTCCCCATGTGCACAGTTGGCCAGTAACTGCCCCCACCTCACAGGTTGTCATGAGATTCCATGAGATGATCCGAGTGAATCCCTTTGTGTGGCGCCTGGTAGGTGGTGAGCACTCAGTAAATAGCTCTTGTTGCCGGCGCTATTGCCGTGGTTGATGCTGTGTGAAGGCTGTCGGGTGGGTGATTCCGCTTGTTCTGTGTCGTCCCTGGATGTGGAGCTGGGATCTTCAAGAGGAACCACCAGGCGGCGGAGCTCAGCTCAGGAGAAGGGACCTTCTGATCAGGTGAGCTGCTCAGCACAGGGCAGCGGACAGCGCCCCTCCCCAGAGGTCAGGCACAGCCAGGTCAGGCCTGGAGGGAGACCCTGTGGCAGGGGCTCAGGCCGCCCTGCCTCCAGTGCTTCTAGCTTGGGCTGGGGGCGTTCTGGGGGATAAACCAGTGATGGAAGCAGACAGCACAGTTACAGCATCTGAGCACACACGAGACATGAAAATAGCCTCTCTGGGTTCAGCTGGACTCCTTGCCCAGCTGGCACCCTGTGGCTCCTGGCCTCAGGCCTCAGCAAAGCCACTGGGCCATAGGATCAATTCTCCCTTCGCCCAGCCCTTGCTGCCACTCAGTGCGCGGGGGGAGGGAGAGAGCCCAGTTTGCCCTGGACAGTGCTCTGCAAACCAGCCAGCTCTGGCCCTGTTGAATCCTGACCCTGTCTCTTCCAATCACTTAACCTCTCTGAGCCTCAGTCTCCCTTTCTGTGAAATGGGAACTAAATCCACTTCATACTTCCGTTGGGCCTTAAATGAGTTCACATATATGAAGCGAGTTCGTCAACAGGTGTGTTTTGAGTGACAACTATATGCCAGGCACTGAGGTAAACTCTCTAGGGACATAGAATGGGGACATAATGGTGGAGACCTCATAGGTTGCAGTGAGGTTTGGCTGAATCACTAGACGTAAAGCATTTAACACGGTGTCTGCCCCCCAGGCCCAAAGGCACAGAGAGAGTGGCACTTAGGGCTTGGGGCAGTACTCCTTGGACATAACTCCCCAGGGAAGTTTTTAAGAAACTGCAGGTTCAGGCCCCCTAGCGCCAGAGATGCTGATACAACAGCTGTGGGTGGGGTCCAGGAACCTGCATCTTTAATGAGCTTCCCAGAGGAGGCTGATGAAGGGGTTCCTTAGTCTGGGGTATGGGAATCAGCACAACAGGGACGTAGAGATGAGTGACGGGGCACAGGGGCTAGAGGGGAGATGCCCACTTGTAAAGAGCTTCAGTGTGAGGCTGAGCAAGCCACCAGCTCTGGAGCCAGGAGGCCTGGGTTCAAGCCCCAGCTCTACCACTCTCCTGCTGTGTGACTTGGGCATATCCCTCCGACCTCAGTTTCCTCATCTGCAAAATGGGGCCACTGTGGTTTGCTAAGAGGCTTAGATGGGCTGCCCTACATGAAGAAATAGCCCAGGGTGATTCCTGCAGGGCTGTGAGTCTCCTGTCCTCACCTTCCCCCAATCCACCTCTGAACGACCCCACAGACTTGCCACCGTCTGTCCTGCACAGGGATGGTCAGCTCCTGAGAGGCAGGAGGGGGCTGCCCTCATCCCTGGGCCCTGAACCTCTGCCCAGGAGGAAGGAAAGCTGCCTGCCAGGTGGCAAGGTCAGGGGTGAGCACTGGGCCCTGGAGCCCCCCTCTGGCCCGGCTCCTGCAGGAAAGTGGTGAACCTGTAACTCATGCCTGTGCAGATGGAGTATCTGAATGCCTCCCAGGCTCCCGCGGCGTAGCTAAACCCAGAGCCTCTTCTTCCCCTGCACAGTACTTGGCCTGCCCATGGCCTTTGACCTTCTGACCCAGGAAGGAGGTTGGAGGCCAGTGTGGCTGCTGGAGGTGGGTGGGGAGGGAGGAGTCCTTATGTGACCTCCCCAGGGTCACTCGGCAAGTCAGTGCCAGTGGGGCTCCCAGCTCCTTCCAGGCTCCCCATCGTCAGCGCCAGACCCTCTTCTCTGGGCTGTGTCCAGGGCAGACAAGCTTTACTGTGACCACAGTTACTGTTGGCATCTTTCCCCGGGGGCTCCATGCTCTCTCATCTCCATTGTCTCAATTAGCATCAGGGCTGCTTTTATTAGGAGATCTCCTTTCAGGAGTGACATAAAACATTTCCTGAAAGGAAGCACAGTTTCCATTTTCTCCCCCTCTTGCCCATCATAAGGCATTTCCATTTCAGTTGAGTCTGTTTTCTTTCTGTGCAGCACGTTTCAGAACCTGCAGCATTAAAGACCAGCTGGGATGCCGTCTGGAGCGGTCCATTCCCAGCACCTTCCTGCTTCCTGCTTCTCCGCCCCGCCCAGACCAGTGGGCTGGTCTCCTCCTGATTGTTGCTCCCTTGGAAAGAAGGGCTTGAATCCACTTCTGTCTGCCTCAAAGCCTCTTGACAACCTACTCCACCCTCCTGCAGGCCCCCCGATGTAGACGACGATGGTGGTAAAAATGGTCCAGGTGTTGCGGATGAAGCGAGCTGATGATTGCCGTAAGTGGAATTGTGTTTCTCCAAAAAGATACACGCGAGTCCTACCCCCAATTCCTCAGAATGTAACCTTACTTGGAAACTGGATCTTGCCAGAGGTAATCAAGTTAAAATGAAATTGTTAGGGTGGGTCCTTGTCCAGTATGACTGGTGTCCTTATAAAAAGGGGAAATTTGGACACAGAGACAGACGCAGGAGACGATGTCAGGAGGCACAGGGAGAAGATGGCCGTGAGCCAAGGAACGCCCGAGCCTGCAGAGGCCTCAGGACCAGGTCCTCCTCCAGAGCCTTCTGAGGCAGCACGGCCCTGCTGACACCTTGATACAGAGTTCTGGCCTCCAGAACTGTGAGAAGTAAATTTCTGTTGTTCTAAACCACCCAGTTTGTTGTATCTTGTTACAGCAGCCCTAGTAAACTAATACAGAGATGATGACAAGGTGGCGATGCATGTGAGGGGCTGTGTAGAGACATTGCTGGGAAGGGGCTGCCTGGGACTACCTTTCCCAGCACCCCCTGCATGTAGGTGGAGCCATAGGATCAGCTCTCACCAGTGGGTTGGAAGAAGTGATGTGATTGTCACTTCTGGCTGAGGTGATTAAGAAGCAGGTGTGTCTTCTCCACTCTCTCTTTCCCCTCTGCAAGCTGGAAGCAGAGCAATTTGAGGCCTTGGAGGAAGGCGGAACCATGAGGTGGAAGGAGCCTGGGCCCTAAATCACCGCAGGGAGGAAAGCCGCCTGCTGGCTGGCAGTGTCAGAGCTCTGAGAACATGCGGCAGATTTAACCCAGAGGAGGTGATACCTGTGCACGGCCTTGAAAAAGTAAATGACCAGTGGGAAGGGGCAAAGTGCACCAGGCAGAGGAGACAGCATGTGCAGAGGCCCAGGGGAGAGAAGCTGAGCCCTGGGGACCTCCAGTAGTTTGTGTGGTTAGGGTATATCCTGTGATGGGCAGAGAGGAGACCCCAAGGCAGAGAGGTGAATGGGAGCTGGGTCCTGGGTAGGCTCGGTGCCACGTGGGGGACTTTGGGAAGCATGCTGAGTCCCTGCAGGGTGGCTACTGAATGCTTTTGAGCAGAAGGACCATGTGACCACATGGTCACACTCGTGCATTTGAAAGGGCCCTCTGGCTCCCAGCGTGGGCTGGATTGGAGAAGGAAAGATGGAAGGCGGCAAGACCGGGAGGGAGGCTGGCCCAGTGCACTGGGAGAAAGCGCAGGGGCAGAACTGAGGCAGAGGACATGGGAGCGGCTTTTAGGGGAATTCAGGATTTAGAGTCAACAGGCCTTGGTGATGGATTTCGAGGGAGGGTGAGGGAAAGGGAGGGATAAAGGATGGTGTGTAGGTTTCAAGCCTGGGGATGGTGGCGTCATCGCTGAGATATGGGGATCCAGGACTTGGACAGTGTCTCTGTTCTGGCCCTGGCCTCAGTTTTCCCAGTTGCAGTCCTGTGTCCAGAATTACAGACGTAGGTGATGGATCAATAGCTGGATGAATTAGTCAAAGGGCACAGCAAGTGCAAATGCTCAGAGGCGGGAAGTTTATAGTGGGGGACAGTTTTTACTTGTATAACATCTGTATCCTCCACAGGCAGGGGCAGTCGTGCCTGTCTTGTTCACTTCTGCACCCCTAACGCCAACAGCCGGAGCCCAGGACATAGCAGATACTCAATTAATGGTCATGAATGAATGGAAAAATCAACAAACAAAGTGCTTTGATTTGGCTGCAGCCCAGAGGACCGGTCGGGACTCCTGGGACCGTGGAACGGAGATCTCGAGTGCCGGGGTGGTTTATTTTTCATTCCTTTGATGATGGGTTTAGAGTTGAGGCAAGGCCTGAAAAGAAAGGCAGCTGGGTCCAGCAGCACAGCTAAGTGGGCCATTTGGGGGCCGAGGAAAGGGATATCACTGGTCTGATGGTCCCTATTGGTCTTAGCAAATCAGAGCCTCCCTGGTGTTCCCCAGTGGATGGCTATGAGGAAGGATGCCAGTGCACTGCCGCCCTCCACACTGGCCGCAGAGAAGAGTAACCTCTGCCCTCTCCAGAGCCCGGCTCTGCTCTCTGCTTCCCTCCATCCCTCAAATGGAAAAGAAGGTGATGGATGGTTTTTCTCCTTGCCTGTTTCCTTCTCTGACAAAGTCAGTTACCCTGTGAGGCATGGTTCCATCCATCTTACCTGGAGTCAACCAGCTTTTCTGCCAAGTGCCCAGAACACAACCCAATGGAGACAGGCTGTGTCCCTGACTCCTGCTGGATCCCCACGGAATCCCTGGTCTTCCCTTTGGAAGGGGAACATTGTGGCAGGGCCGCAGCTGAGGTGCTTTCATCCATCCTGAGCATAGCTGGGTGAGATGCCCTCCGTGTAGCCAGGCCTGTTCCTGTGGCCCAACAACGGGGAGGGTTTGCAGAGTCTGGCACTGGCTGCTTCCTTTGCGAGGCAGGGAGCACTGTGAAAGGACGCCTACCCAGGCAGGCACACTTTCAGAGCCAGGCTGTATACCATCAACAAGGCCCCGCCCCATGCTCGCAGGCACAAAGACAAATGGCCAAGGGGAGATGAATGGGCATCTCAGAGCCCCGCCCCCCCTCCCCCCATTCCGCACTGCTCTGCCTGCATCAGGTCTTCACCGGCCCTGCCTGGACACCACCCAGTCCTCCCCACTGCCCTGCCCCAGACCTACCGTCACCCAGTTGCCATGTGCTGTGTCTCAGGCACAGCCCTGACCATGCCAGCCCCCTCCCTGCTTAGGAATATTCCAGGGTTCTTCCTCTCCTACCAAAGGAAGCCACTCAGCTTTGCAGGTGAGGCTGACCTTGATTGAGCCCATTAACAGTCCTGCAGGGAGGCTGTGCCGTGCAGTGGTTAAGACCCCAACTCTGAAGCCAGGCTACCCTGGTCAAAATCTTGGCATGGCCATGGCCCTGAATGAGTTACTTAATTTCTTAGCACCTCAGTTTCTTCATCTATAAACTGGAGATCATGATAATATGTATCTCATGCCGTTGTTTTGAGGATAAATGAGTTAGTGTGTGTAGAGCTCTCACCACCTGCTCATTCTGGTGATCTGTTACTCCCCCTCCCCATCTTCTTCTTCCTCCTCCCTCCTCTCCCTGCCCCTTAGACTTGTTATCTAACTGCTCTAAGCCTTGGTTCATTCATCCTGCACGTGCAGATGGTAATGCCAGCCCCACAGGCTTCTTAAATGGATTGAATGGATTGAATGTTCACGAGAAGGGCTTGGTGCACAGTGGGTGCCTAATAACTGCTGGTTGACACAATCGGTGCTGGGCTGACATAAGCCAGCTCTGCCTCCAGAACTTCACCTCCAGAAGGGCAGGCAAGATCCCTGGGGAAACCTTATCCACCAGTTTTGCTCTGGGAAAGAGAACTGGAAACTTTTCTAATTCTAAAGAGTAAATGTCAGAGGCTTGGGAAGGATTTTGAGGTTCTGAAAATAAACATTGGCAAGGAAGGGAAGGAGGGAAGGGGGAGAGAAAGGAGGGCGTAGAGGTGAAGGAGGGCCAGGGTGAGAGGCAGAGAAGAGATGTCCAGACTGAGTGAGAGAGAGAGAGAGAGAGAGAGAGAGAGAGAAACCTCAGTGCCTGCCCCCAGATGCTGGGATACAGAGCTGAAAAAGCAGGTAGCTGCTGAAACAGACACTGTCATGCTTGGCTGATGGGTGCCACTGGGTCGAGTGGCTCTGTTCTGCCATCAGGTGAATTGAACAGGTCCAACAGTGGGTGTTTGATGTCAGCAGATATTCGTGGAGCAGGTGCAGAGCTGGGCTTTGGGAATAATAATACCCGTTCCACAGGGTTCGTGGGTGAATTTAGAAAATGAGTTAAAAGTGCCCGTCTCTGTGTCACACACAGTAGGACTGCAATAAATGGTGTGCTTTTTCTCCTTCTTGTTCTATACCACATTTTCTTTTCTTTGTCAGAACCCATCAAATTCTCCATGAGAAGTAGCCAGCTTTCCCCCTTAGACAAGTAAAAGTAGTTTGTGATTTTCTGTGAAAGATGCTAGGTTGGTTGGTACTTTTATATGACAATGTAGATTTTGTCTTCTGCTCTTGCTGCTGTGAAGTTGGAATAGTGAAGCCATCTGAAACTCACTTTCTGGGGGTCCGGCTGCCCTTGTGCACAGAATTTCCCGCTGGGTTTTAGTGGGTGCCTATAGAGCTGGTGCCATCAAGGGCACACTGAATGGGCCTGTTGTTGCCTGGTGGGCGGGGGCCTTCTTCCCCTGTACGCTTCTGCAGTTTATGTGCTGATAAGGTGGTTTTAGCACATTTATAAGCATTTGGGTATCTTCTTCAGTCATTTATATTTCGGGGAAAATAAATTCTTCACACTCTCGTAAAGTGACCGTTCTGCAGCCTCAGACATGCCCAGCGGACGTGAACAGGAGCTGGAAGAGGCCCTGCACTGAGAATCAGTCCTGGATGCGCTGAGAGCTTGTGCAGCTTTGGGAGAGTTGTTCCCTCTCTCTGGGTCTCAGCATCTCCTTCACCAACTCTGATATTTAGAGTCTGAATGTTCCAGGAGTGTGAGGTTCCAGGCAAAGGGGAGCTCAAAGACTTTATTTACGAAACATATATGGGCCTACTCTGTGCCAGGCACAAGGCTGTGTCCCAAGGAAGCGGATCCATTTCTTGGCCTCAAAGAACAGATCTAGAGAGAGGAAATTCACTCATGAAATATGAAAACGTCACTGTAATGGACAGAAGGGAAGCTACGGGGGCAGGGAGTTCCTTTTCTTTACTGCTGCTCCCTCCTCTGTGGGTCCCCTGGCCTCTGCCCCTGCATCCCTCCTGGAAAAGGGGGCGGGGCGCAGCACCTTTAATCCATAATCAATGTGCCAGGAGGGCAGGGACAGAACTGATTGTGTACGCAGCTCACTTACCCTGAAGAGCCCAGCCCAGCCCAGTCAATCAATGAAACTGCAACGCTGGTGACTTCTGCCTCCAATCAATAATGCTTACAAAGTTGGGCGGGAGGGATGTAATTTCTTTTTCCCTCCCCCACTTCCTTTCTGGAATAACCAACCATCTCTCTTGCAAATAAATGCCTCGTGCCCTGCAGGCCCCTCAGGCCCTGGGAGGCTGCGGAGAGGTTTCCTTTCAGTGGACCCCAGTGTCTCCAAGTGCTGGCCCAAGAGCTTCACATGTAGACTTGACTCTCTCCGCAGCATCCCCGTGCAGTAGCATTTCAGGGGGGCTGAGTCACTTATGTGAGAATGCACAGCCAGGAAGTGGCAGAGCCTGGAGCTAACAGATTAAAAATAATAACACGGAGCATTTATGGAGCCCCTCCAGTGCCTGGGGAGGTGGACTTGGAGAAGAGGGGCTCTCTGAGCTGGGTCCTGGAGAGCCCTGAGCACTGTTCACCAGGCAGGCATGAAGGGAGAGGGGGTTCCAGTTGGGTGAACAGCAGGGGCAAAGGCAGGGGAGGGGAGGGACCTGCAGGTGTGTCCCTGGGGCTGGAGGCAAAGGGCTGGCTGGGAGAGGATGCTGGAGAGGAGGCCTGATCCTGCGGGGCCTTGGATGCCAAGCCAGGAAGCTTGGGCTCAGCAGTCAGAGAACTTGTGGATTTCAGAAAGCTCTTCCATGTGGTGGGCTGAACCTGGCCCCCTTCAGCCCACTCTTTTGTTTTATTTTATTTATTTATTTATTTTTAAAATTAAATTAAATTAAAAAATTTTAACTTCTTTATTGGAGTATAATTGCTTTACAATTGTGTGTTAGTTTCTGCTTTATAACACAGTGAATCAGTTATACATATACATATGTTCCCATATCTCTTCCCTCTTTCGTCTCCCTCCCTCCCACCCTCCCTATCCCACCCCTCCAGGCCGTCACAAAGCACCGAGCTGATCTCCCTGTGCTATGCGGCTGCTTCCTGTTAGCTATCTATTTTACATTTGGTAGTGTATATATGTCCATGCCACTCTCTTACTTTGTCCCAGCTTGCCCTCTTTTGTTTTAGCTTTTCTCCTGAGCCCCATAGGACAGGATGTATTTGTGTGTCTCTCCGGGACAGCCAGAGACACCTGCAAGTGGCCTTGGCTCCGCCCATGGATGCCTCTCTTCTCAGGTTTAAAGACAGGGTGCTGCAACCCTTCCCATCCTCAGTCCTCATTATGCCTCTAGTCACCCTCCAGGTCATCGATAAAAATAGGTAAGATTTAATAACTGCAGTTCTACAAAACTGATGTCCGTGCGCTCTTACCGTGAGCCAGCCCCTCTTCTCGCACTGTGCATGTCACCCCTCATGTCACCCTCACAGCATTCCCATGACCAAGGTTTGACGTCATTCCCATGTCCCAGGTCTGTGCTTTAACAGTGGTGCTGTATCACCGGCTGCCTCTTTTGTGGTACTCATTATTCTCTGAACTTTTCTACTAAACCATTCCAACATGTAAAAAAAATAACTATTTAAGAAGCTGGACTGTCACATCCTTCCTTGTTCCTGGCCTCCCTGAGCACAGAGGACGGCATCTATTCAGCTGTGACTCCCAGGTACTGAATGCTTCCCTGTGCTGGCCCTATACTAAGCCCTCTACAAAGATCTCCTCTAGTCCTCCTAACTGCCCCCAACTCCAAGAGGCCAGTTTAGTTATCTCTGTTTTCCAACTGAGAGCAATGTAACTCAGAGACGCAAAGGGACTTGTCCAAGGTCACACAGCTAGGCAGCGCCTGGCGTCAACAACTGACTCCAGAGCTCTTGTTCTGAACTCCTGAGCAGGGGGAGTTCTCTGAGTCTGACTTCTGTCAGGGGAAAACAGAGGAGCAAGAACAAACTTGTCCTCGGTTCTGGTGGCCAGAAACCAGGAGCCCAAAGCTCTATGTCACCTTCAGGCTGTTTTGAGGATGGATGGGCTGAGCTCCTGTGCTGGCTGCAGCCTGGGTGGCTGTTCTGCCCTGAATTATGGCCTCTGTGGTTAAAGGGCTCTGGCTTTGACTTGCCAACCCAGATGCTTTGTGTCACTTAGGGCCACCTTTACCAGGACTCTGACAGTCTCCACAGTGGGGGTGGGGTGGGGGGAGGGACTTGATCATCACTGTCCCTTCTTCTCAATGGTTAGACCAATGCCTCCAGTCACTGCTGCCCCCATCCCTGGCCCTACTGGAGCAGCATCAGAGGGGCAGCTTGTGCATGTAATTCAATAGCCAATCATGGAGGACACCTAGTTTGAGGCCTTGCCTGTGGGAGTACTGTATCAGTCAGCATAGGTGAGGCTTTACTTAGTAACAAACAGTCCCCAGTGGCTTAAAAAAAAAAATATATATATATATATGTTACTGATATTTTAGTTATTTGTCTCTTTATTAATTTATTTTGAAATTGAAGTATAGTTGATTTACAATATTGTATTAGTTTCAGGTTACAACATAGTGATTCAGTATTTTTATAGATTATACTCCATTTAAAGTTATTACAAAATAATTGTTATATTTCCCTGTGCTGTTCAATATATCCCTGTTGCTTATTTAATTTACATATAGTAGAGTGTCTCTTAATCCTGTACCTCTATCTTTCCCCTCCCCGCTTCCCTCTCCCCACTGGTAACCACTAGTTATTCTCTATATCTGTGAATCTGTTTCTGTTTTGTTAGGTACATTTGTTACACACATTTTGTTGTTTTATTTTTTTGGATTCCACATATAAAACCCCACATGTTTATTTCTTGCTAATCCTACCTGCCCGTTGTGAGTTGGGTGAGGTTGCTCTGCTCATCAGGGCCATTCACGGACCCCAGGTGACAAAGTAGCTATCAAGCCAGAGATGGAGAGAGTCCTGGTGGGTTTACACTAGCCATTAAATGCTCAGCAGGGGAATGACATGCATTACTTCATTCACACAACTCATTGACCAGAACAAGTCACATGGTCTCACTGAGCCACAGGGGACAGGAAGTTTAATACCATCACACACCTGGAAGGGAGAGATGTGAAAATATTTTGCAGAACGTATGACTACCCCAGGCACCAGGGGGTTGTGAAGGGTGGTGACTCTGCCCCCACCTCCCCCTTCATACCACCTCCCACCCTGCACACCACCCCAGGGGGCTTACAGCTTTGGCAGGGTGACCGTGCTGATTTTCCTCCCATTCAATCCCAGGGGTCTGTGGACGTAATTATCCCAAGAGTCTGAGCTTCAGCAGGTAAATGAGTTGAGAGTGATCACAGAGCTTGGAAGTGACTGGGCTGGGACTGGAATCCAGGTTTGTCTGGCTCAAAGCCCAATCCTCTTCTCCCTGAACCGCGGTGCTCCTCAAAACGATCAGAAAATTGGCAGAGCAGTGGAGAGGCTGGGATGAATGCTGGGGTGCAGACAGTGCCACAGGCCACCAAGAGCCTAAGAACCCAGGAGGGTCTGGAGGGCTCACATCCAGGTGGGTGAGGAAAATACAAGGTGCAGTGTGTGGGGCTGAGGATGCTTACTTAGTAAGAGGCATCAATGACAGCCCCTGGATAGTGAGCTGTTCCTCTGTGCCAGGCGCCCTGCCAGTCGCTCTGCACCAATTCAATCACTGAATTCTCAGAACAACCCCGTGATGAGGTACCATTGGACAGTACCAATGAATAAGGTACCATTTTACAGATGAGGAAAATGGAGGCCAGAAAAGTTGATGCCTGAGTTCACTCAGCTGGTCAGAAGCTGAGCTCTCTCTTGCCACCTGCACCCCTTTGCTCTTCCTTATGAGCCCCAGAGCCTGACAACCAAGCTTTGGGTTAAAAGAGCATGTACAGCTCCCAATCTGCTGACCACCTTCTCCTACCCCCTCACTCTGCCAAACCCAAGCCTGCCTTTAAAAACTCCATTTCCCCAGAGAGGGACCCGCTTCATTATGAAAGGCCCCCCTCCGCAAAGACACAACACGGAGGCTGATGAAATTCACTTGGATTCAGCATCACTTTGGAAATCGATTCGCTATGATTGCAAATCCAGCGTCTGTCGGCAGCTGCCTAATTTTAGCTGGATCTTTGCAGGCTTCTCACCAGGCTCATCTGCCCCTGTGGACTGACAGAGCCGTTCTGAGAGTATCATTGATCTTTTGACTAAAGTATCCTATGAAACACAAACCTGCAGTTACTCAGAGAGCTGTCTGCCGTGGTGGCACAGAAGAAACGCCCCCAGGTCAATGATAACCATAATTTCATTGTAAAACATGCCCTCTTGTACCGTGTCCCTCCCACCTCTTCCCTGCTTTGATCTTGGGCTCACAGCTCAGACCTGGAAAATCGATGCCTTTCACTGTTTCAACTTTGTCACAGAGCAATGGGGGGGTTGGGTGGGGAACCATCAATAGGGTGTTAAAGATATTTCCGGTTATGTGCAAGCTCCCTGTGATGAGGGCCCTTGGCAACTCGCAGTGAGTTAGCACCTATTTATTTGCAGGAGGGGAGTTGGTGGGTGGTTGAATCAGTGCTCCTGTTCTGGGGTATTCCACCCAGCTAAGTGACTGAGGAGGCGGCAGAGGTGGAGGGTTGCCAGAGGTTCTGGAGTCCCTGGAAGTCAGAAGCCATAGTCCTTAAGGGTGGAAGTGGACAGAATAAGAAATGGGTGTCTTATCTTGCAACCTGTTGGCCAGGTGGTGGGGAGTTCCGGGAAAGGAGGCAGGGAGAAAGGCATCTACCACTTCGGAGACAGGTGTTCTCTGGCAGGACCGGGTCATCTACTCCGATTTGGGGAAGACCCTGAGGGTCCAACGACCTCATCTTAGACATGGGCCCCCTGAGACCTGGGGAAGGAAAGGCAGCCTGTTTCTCGATCCCCCTATAAGTCAGTGGCAGAAAGAGATTTTATGGATGGCAGGGGAAAGAACACTGTTTCCTTCAGCTGGCCCTGAGGGTGCCCAACGGTCTAGGCCAGGGATCAGCAAACCACAGCCCACGGGCCACATCTGACCCCACAGTCTGTTTTTGCAAATAAAGTTTTATTGGAACACGGCCCCACTCATCCTCTCCTGTACTGCCTAAGGCTGCGTTCATGCTCCACCGGCAGAGCTGACGAGCTGCATCGTCAGCCACAGTCTGCAATGAACCTACGCCAGGAGGTCTGATCTGTTGTTTCCTAGATTCCGTTTACCTGCCTGCACGTGCCGTGTTTGCAGCCAGATACCTTGTAGGAGGTGACTCTGCAGCACCGGCCAAGAGGCAAAGCTGAGCGTGGGCAGGTGTGTGGAGGCGGCCTGGGCAGGGGAAATAGTGTAGGCAAAGGCACAGAACTGTGGAAGGAAGCAAGAAGGAGCTTGAGGTGGACGGTGATGGATGGGGGCGGGGGATGGAAAAGTAGGGGCAGGCAATGAGTCTGCAGACTTTGCCCAAGGCCAGACTTGTAATGCCAGGTTAAGGAGTTTGAAATCTATTCTGGAGACCAAAGAGTTTTGTGGCCTGCTTCCTCTGAGGTGGCTCAATGGTTGGGTTGCCAGATTTAGCAAATAAAACTGTAAGACGGACTCTTCATTACATTTGAATGTCAGTTAAACAATGAATATTTTTTTAGTATGAGTATGACCCATACAATATTTAGGATATACCTATTCTGTTTTTAACTGTTTTTTATTCAATTAATACATTTATTGAGATCCAGGTACAGGAGTTAGACTTTTAAAAATAATTTTCCCAGCCATCCCATGAGATACGTACTAGTAATAAATCCATTTTATAGATAACGTCTAAGACTTAGAGAAATTATCAGTGACACACAACATAAGCACTGCAGCTGGGAATCAATGTCAAGCCAGCTCAGGTCTTCAGAGCTCCTGTTCTTAATAACTCTCTGTTTTCCTACACAGAATGGTTCAATTAATTCTGCTTGAGATATACTCATCATAAAAAAGGAATCCATTGTTCATCTGGAATTCAAATGTAACTGGATGCCCTGTATTTTATCTGGCAGTCCTGCTTGGGGATGTAGCAGCCGGAGGGGAGGTTGAGAGTGGGAGTGGAGTGTTGGCAAAGTCATCCCAGGCCAAGGCTTGAGGGGCTCCTTCTTTCTCCCCAGGAGACTCCTCCCTTTACTTTTCCAGAAGACCACAGCCTTTCACTGGCAACCTGCCTCACACGAGGTGAATATGGGAACTGGACTTCTGGAAGGCAGCCCTTGGCAAGGGCCCCAGTGGAGGCCTGAATCCTCCCTGTATCAGGAGCTCCCGGGGCACCTTTGAGGAGGTGGGAAGTGGGGGCAGGAAGGCAGGGGCCTGGAGGGAGAAGGGGGATGAGGTGTGGCTGCCAAGTGGGTCTGTTTACTCCCACTCGCTGCAGGTTACATTTAAATGGGATAAAATTATCCTCTAAGCCCCTTTATTTCCATTCAGTGCTTCTAGAAAAGACCCATTTGACATGTAGGAGAAGGAAAAAAAGAAAGCGAGAGATATAATTTTCAGTTGAAACTGTAGGATGGAGAGATCTCAGTGAACTCAGCGTTTAGTGTGTCTTAATGTCTCCATAAATGAGTCCAGGTGAGTGAGATGATAGAAAGTGTGCCAGGATCTCCCCCACGAGTCCCTGTCTTGGGGGGAGGGGTGTTGCAGGGGGAGGGGCTTGGCCCTCCTCACAAAGGTCTCCCCCAGTGATAGGCCGTGAGGCTCACTCCTTCCCTCTCCTCATGGGCAGCCTTGAAGTCCATGTAAAGGGGGCACACCAGAGAGGGTCACTCATTTTAAATATGCATCGTTCCCTGGACCATGATCATTTCCTTAAGAGAAGTATCCAGGGGTGGACTTGTCAAGACAGATACTTTTGAGGCACTTTGCCAGAATGCCTTGGGTCAAGCCTTGGCTCCACCATCTATCCTCTATGTGACAGTATGCAGACTACTTCCTCTCTCTGTGCCTCCGTCTCCTCATCTGAAAAATGGGGATGATAACAGTACCCACCCCTCCTAGGGTTGTTGTGAAAAATTAAAGTGTTTACTACACTCTCCACTGAAGAAAACACTCAAGAAATTATAGCTACTACTATTTTTTTTTATTATTATTCTTAGAGGGCCTCCAGAAATGCTGTGCTAATTTTAGTGACTGACAGCACCTCTTGAGTGTTTTAGACGTGGAAAGGGCAGGATGGAGAGAGCTGGCTTCTTTACCTGGGTCTTCATCTGACACATATAATCTTGCTGAACCCTTGTCCCTCTTTCTGAGTGTCAGTTCTTTCATCTGTTAAATTAGCCATGGTCTATGTGATCACTGAAATCCTATTCAGGTGATGAATTTGTGAATACAGATAGCTGGAAAACGAGGAACTTTCAAAAATAGGACAGATATGCCTTTTACAATCTTTCAAATGACTCAGGAAAACTTGTTGATGAAGTAGAGATAAACTCATGCCTGGATCATGATATATTCTGAGTTATTTGGGTCTACTCTACTTCCTACATCCATTTGTTAGTTTAATAAGCGTTTATTGGAAAGCACCATGGGCAAGGTTAGGGTTTGGGGAAATGGAAACCCTTCAATCATTTATTCATCCACTCACTGAACGCACGGTTATGGAGTCCCAGCACTGTGACAATCACTGTTCTGGGCACTGGGAATACAACCATGAAAAAGATAGACAAGGGCTCCACCCTGCAGGAACTCACATTCTGGAAGGGGAAGCAGGTAAATATACAAGTATATCAATAAGTAGACTGACTTCAGACCATGATGAAGACGATGCAGGTAGTAACTGAGGGTGATGTGCTTGAACAGGGGATGCTGTGGGACAGGAGGACGGAAATGCACGATCAGATGATCAGGGAGGGCTTCTCGAGGGAGATGATATTTGGACTCAGGACTTAACAATAAGAAGGATCCAGTCATGTGGAGATCAGGGGGCAGAGAGCTCCAGGCAGAAGGAACAGCATGTGTAAAGGGCTGGAGGTGCACACTAGCTGGCTATGTTCTAGGCCCTGAGGAAAGGCCAGTGTGGCTGGAGCAGAATGAGGGAGGGGAGAGCAGTAGGAGATGAGGTCAGAGAAGCAGAAATAGAATTGCAAGGATTAAAAGTGTTTAGCTCAGTCACTAGCACACAGTAGGTCCTTTATAACCTTTCCCTACTTCTGAGAGCTCACCTGGCTACAGATAACATGAGTGGGAGGAGAGAGAGGAGACCAGTGAGAGAATCTTGAGGTCCTTTCCAAACCCAAGAATTTGTGACTAAGAGGCTTGAAAACAATTTGCTAATTTTAGTAGGGTAAATACTCTCACTTCCAGTCCTTTTTATAATATTAAATGGCTTCACAAAATATATTTTGTTCCCTCCCTGGAATTATGATCAGCTTGTGTTAGTGACATTTTCTTGTATTTTCAAAGACATGTCTAAATTTCCCCTTTAAAATGCAAAGGCTAATTCAAGACTCAGAATTCCTTTTTTTTTTGAGTTTTGGAAATATCTGACAGTAGTCTAATATTAGTAAAACTGTAAGTTCCACAAAATTTCTTTTATGCACTTGGAAAATTCTCTTGCCTTGGCCCCTTGCCCTATGCTCCCCAGAAAGTCAGTCTCCCCGGGCCCTCCTGTATGCCCAGGGGCCCCCAGCTTGGCCCTGTGTTTCCCAAGGAGGTTCCTTTCAATGACTCACAGGACTGGAAGCAGAGCTAAAGGCTGAGGAGCCCAGCCCTTCATTTCACAGATGAGGAAACCAAGGTCAGACAGAAGAGACTTCTCCAGGGTGTCTACTGGGAATATGATCTGGGACAAGGATATCTCCCACAAACCCCTTAACCCACAGCACATGGAGAGCAGCTGCCCTTCCCAGGTATGCAAAGGACCAGTTCTGCCGATAACTGCAATTAATTCATTAATTGATTCCTTCCAAAGACATCCACTGACGGCTACCACGTGCCCAATAATGAGCAAGAACGAGGAAAATAGAGGATAATAAGGTGAAATCTCTGTTCTCAAGTCGAGTTGGAGTGGGAGCAGAGGCAGACCAACCAGAAAACATCGCATCCTCCTCTTCATAGTCATTGTCGCCATTATGAGCATCATCACAGTTTTACAGGGTGTAGTGGGAATGGAGCAGTTTGTCAGGAGGCAGAACTGAAGGTTTAGCAGAGGAGGTGACACCTGAAACTTAAAGAAGTGAGTGTTTTCTGTGCAGGTGATGGAAGGGAAGCAATCAGAGGCAGAGGGAACACACGGCCAAGGCATGGAGGTAAGGTGACAGAGAGTGTGGCACGAGGACCCTGCAAATATTCAGGTGAGTACACAGTGCAGGAGGGGTGTGTCTGGAAGGGGCTGGACAGGTAGCCTGGGGCCAGATCATGAAAGGATTTGAGTACCTGGTCAAGTGCCCAGCAACACTCCCTCCTCTCTCCATCCTTCTGCTAACAGCCTTTCATTTCCTTCTTGTTTGCCCCTTCCCCACTCTCTGTGGTTCTGGACTGGTTGTCAATCAACCACCTCCCTCCCAACAAAGGAAGGAGCATGTGACTCAGAAGTGACCAATCACAGTACCCAACCCAAGTGGCTACTGTGATTGGTGCAGGGATAGGCACATGGCTCAAGCCAGGCCAATCAGAGCTCTTCTCTAGGGATTGATGAATGGATGCTGGGCAGGGCAAGGTCTCTCTTTCCTCTGGGCCACGGTAAGCCTGGTGGTGTCTTTCCACCCTGTCCTCTCCATGCATCTGGCCATTTGGAAGAAAGGATGAGCTGGGCTTCTGACCTGTGTTATGCTGCATAAATGGCTCTTCTACCTGGGTCTGAGTGTGGAGCACGTGGTCATAATCACTAACTACCTGGTTGCATCCTTCCCTGAAGCAGCCCCCTCCCTGCCCCTACCCTCTCCTGGTGCCTCCAGCCTCTCTCCACCCCAGCCCTCTTGCCTTTCCTGACTCATCCTTAAGTAAAGGCTTTTCCTCACCTCTGCTGGAGTGCTCAGAAGCTCCACTTTGCTGGGGGAACTGGGACGGACACCTTCACTGCTTGGCATTGTTCTCGGGAAGCCGAGGTACCTCTCAATTATGTATTAGGCAGACTTTCTCCATCAAAGGGCCTGAAATTCTGGGAAACTTTTCCCTCTGTTGCTTGCTGGGCCAGGCACAGGGTCTTACCAATTTAGTGAGCCTGGGAGAGAAATGAGAGTCTGCTGCTCCCCAAGGGGAGCCTGACTGGGTTGATCTAAAATAGAAGGGGAGGGAGGTTGACCTGGTTCGGGGCCGGTTATTTGGGGCAGGCCTTGCGGGCTGCTCCCGAGGGTGCTGGGTGAGGGGCAGTGGGCGGTCCAGGTGCTGCTGGCGCTTCTGGGCCATAGAGCTGAGTGGAGAGGCTGTTTGGAGGAGGGTGGGAGTCCCTGCCCTCGGCTGTGTCCATCTGTGTGAGGTCTCCATGCAAGAGAGCCTTGGTTACTGAGGCTCGGGTCTTGCCCACCAGCTCTGGTCTCTGGGAACCCCAGACACTCAAGATTATTTGAGTACAAGTCTATTAGCATTCAATGTTCATTCAACTAAAGTCTTTGCCCTTCTGGCTCATGGAGATTTAGAACCAGAAGGGACCTTAGAAGCCACAGAGTGTATCCTCTTCAGAGGTGGGACTCGCTCGCTGATAAACATGTCCGAAGAGTCCCTTGCCTCAGGATAGCATCCCATCTCTTTAGCACAGATTTGAGGTCTGTCTCGTGCAGCCCTCAGGACACTTCCAGTCCCACTTCTGGCCACAGTAAATGCTTCCCCAACATATTGTGAACCTGCACTGCTCTGGGCCTTTGCTCCTGTCTCCATGTCTGAATTCTCTTCCTCTCTCCCACTTGGTGCCATTCTAAGCATCCATCAAGAGTAGACCAGATGTCTCCTCCTCCCTAGAGCCTTCCCCTTCCCACAGGCAGGACTAACCACTCTGTCCTCCATCCTCTCACTGACCTCTCATCTTGGATTCCCTTCTCAGAAAGACCTTCACTTGGGCTTCCCTGGTGGCGCAGTCGTTGGGAGTCCGCCTGCTGATGCAGGGGACACGGGTTCGTGCCCTGATCCGGGAAGATCCCACACGCCGCAGAGCGGCTGGGCCCGTGAGCCATGGCCGCTGAGCCTGTGCGTCCGGAGCCTGTGCTCCGCAACGGGAGAGGCCACAGCGGTGAGAGGCCCACGTACCACAAAAAAAAAAAAGAAAGACCTTCACTGACCTGCCCATCTGACGGGCACAGTTCATCGTCCACGCCAGAGCGAGACTCTATAACGTCACCCTGTTTACCTTCTTCCAGCCTCTTCCCACCTGGGATACTCGTGGATGATGGTCTACCTGTTCCTTCCTGCCTCCCCACTCCAGACGTCAGATCCTGGGGGCAGGGACCTCGTCTGTTCGCTGCTGCACCCTCACCCCCATCTGGGCTGGCACACAGTAGGGCCTCAATAAGCCTGGTGGTGCCATGAGTGAACCTGACATTGGGCCTTTGTCTGGCATCCCAGGTTGTCTCCTTGAGGACAAACCTGTGTCCTAAAGTGTCCCAGTTCCTGTGCAGCATGAGGAAGAGGGGCTCAGAGCCCAGGGGGTGACTCTCTGCCGCATTTTGAGGGTTTGGAGAAGGAGCCTTAAGGCCAGTCAAGTGGCTATGTCACGTCTTTTCAAATGGGGCAAACGCGGATTTACACAATAGCCTGTGGCAAGCTCATGTTCAGGGGACGATCCGGCAGGAAACATGCCTTTTTCCAAAGGGTGCCTCGGCCCTGGGAGAAATAATGAGGGCTTTTTCAGGATTCTAGTTGTTCTCGGTGCTGACAGGCTGCAGGGCCAGAGCTGCCGCCGCCACCCAGCACTCACGCAGGCACCCAGCGTGTCTATTCCCGGGTCTCCGGGTGAGCGCCCTGCTCCCAGGGGTGCGTGGGGGCCCAGGGTCCGTCCCTGTGGTTTCTGCTCCCTCCTGCTGACAGGCACGTGACCTCAGCGGGAAGAGGGCCTCCCTGTGAGCCCAGGACCTGGACACAGCGGGTCCTTACTCAGCGGGGCTGTCTTCTCCTGCCTGCAGCTCTAGGGGCCCAGCAGGGGAGGTTTCAGGGTCTCCTGAATGCCCTCGACAGGCTCCTGAGGCCGGGGGTGCAGCGGTTTAGGGCTCAGGCTGCGAGGCTCTTGCTAGGTAAAGAAATAAGGGGCTCGCTTCCCTGGTGGCGCAGTGGTTGGGAGTCTGCCTGCCGATGCAGGGGACATGGGTTCGTGCCCCGGTCTGGGAAGATCCCACACGCCGCAGAGCGGCTGGGCCCGTGAGCCATGGCCGCTAAGCCTGCGCATCCGGAGCCTGTGCTCCACAACGGGAGAGGCCACAACAGTGAGAGGCCCACGTACCGCAAAAAAACCCCAAAACCCCAAAAAAACCAAAAAGAAATAAGGGGCCCCATATTGTCCAAGCTGAAAAGGGCCTTGGTGACCATCCACCCAATGCCTTGACTGTCCAGATGGGGGACGAAGGCAGACATGGGGATGTTGAAGGGAGAATGGTGCAGGGGCTGCATTTTAGGAGCATCTTTAGTGCTAAGCTCTCCGCAGTAGGGACGGGGCTCACCCACATGGGCCCCAGCTGAGGGCCAGGCACAGCACCAGGGTTACCTCACTCAGGGTTCACATCAGCCCTGTGATGCAGGTATTATCCCATTTCCCAGATGAGGTAAGTAAGGCTCACAGAGATTAAGTGACTTGCTCAGTGCCCCACAGCACATCCCTCCTAAACACAAAACTGACCAGTTGGGAAAAGACACCTGACCTTCCTGGCTTTTGCACCAACCAGAGATCCCCCAACACTTCCACTTCCTGTCGTCCAGGGACGGAGCATAGAGGGAAAGATGCAGGTTAGGACCAGGGTCCTTTGCTAGAGTCTGAGATGCATCGGGTTCTGCTCATTAGGAGATGATGGAGGGTCAGTTGCATCACTGCCCTGCCCCATGCTGTCCCCCCTTCCCAAGACTGAAACAATTAGATGGAGAGAAAAAATGAGGCTTATGGCTGCTGGTTTAGTGCCTTAATGGTCCCTTGTCTAGATGCAGGCTGCATGGAGCTGCAGGAATGTACAGGCTTCCTGACATCCCAGCTCAAGGCAGCTCTTCCTCAAGGCCCAGCACAGCTCCTGGCTCCCACTCATGCCCCCACTCCTGCCTTCCTTCTTAAATCCTAGAGGGCTGGCCCCAGGGGGCACTCCCACACTGAGCTCCCCTGCCCCTGCGCCAGACTCAGCAGAGTCCTTGGTTCTACACCCTCCAGTTCCCCTTCACTGGGGATTTCAGGACCCTGGACAAGGAGCTTGGGAGCCATGGGTTCAGTAGATGATGCAACTGGTCCTGTCTGGCCGGGGTCCTATCTCTAATGTGTCCACCTTGGACCAACTTCATTAAATCTACCTGGACCCTAATGTGCCCCCCATCCATCCTTGCCTCCTCTTCTCATCCATTTCCACAGCAGCCATGGGGGAATCTTTCTAAAAGTGAGTCAGAATAAGTCTATCCCCTCACTAGTGGCTTCCCCATTGAACTTCACATAAAATCTGAACTCATCATGGAGAATCAAGTATGGTCTTTTCAGGGAGCAAATGACTAATGAGGGAGGGTGATTGAAGGGAGTTTGATGGAGGAATGATTCACCAAGGTATAGACAGGATACAGGAAACCAACAAGGGATGGTGGGGCCCCTGGGATGAGCAACAGTGGGGAGCTGTGTCCATCTCAGTGCTGACGGGGCCAAAGGAGGGGTGGTTATCAGACTCCAGAGAGAGCTGCAGCCATGGGAGAGGGGCTACCTGATGGAGCTGGGGCTACAGGAGAGAGGTGCAGACACTGCCAAACATGGCTTAGCGGGAAGAACCGCGAATAAACACCTGACCTCTCTCCTCCTCCCCCTGGTCTCCTCTGTTGCCTCCAGGACCCCAAAGAAGCTGGGGCCCGGGAGGGTGCAGGGCCCTGTTGGTGTTGCCCCTGCAGGTCAGTGTTCTAGGTACAGAGCAGGGGAGGAGGGTGAGGGTGAATCTGGAGCGCACACAGAGGACAGCAACACATGTGGCCCCTGAGACCCAACCAGATCTGCCCTGCCTGCCCCTCGGACCTCATCCTCTGCCCTCTGTCCCTCACTCACCCTGTTTCCACCACACTGACCTTTGTTCAGCTTCTCAAATACATGGAACTCACTCCTGCCACAGGGCCTTTGCACTTGCTGTTTCCTCTCCCTGGGAGGCGCTCTTCTTCCTCATCCATTCATGGCATTGAGGTCTTGGCACAAATGTCACCTCCTCTGGGGACTCTCCATTCACTCACCCAACTTTGCCCCCATACCCTACCCAGCCATAATTTCTATTGCATTGCCCTGTTTTATTTGCATCATAGCCTCTATTGCTATCTGACATTTGCTGCTCTACTTCTTTGCCCAGCTGGAGCATCAGTGCCAAGAGACCAAGACCAGGTGTCTCTTGTCCCTTGCCATATCCTCAGCACCAAGGGCAGTGTCTGCACGTGTTATATGATTAATGAATGCTTGTTGAATGACTGTCAAATAACAAGGCAGGCGAGGATAGTGGGTAAGAGCACAAGCTTTGCAGTGACATGATCTGTGTTTGAAGCCCAGCTCCACCACTTTCTTAGCTGTGTGACCCTGGTCAAGCTGCTCAGTCTCCCTGTGCCTCAGTTTTCTCATCTGTTCAATAGGAACAATAGGACACCATGCCTCATTGGGTTGTTGTAAGGATTAAGTGAGTACATGTAGCACCGGCCTGGCCTGTAGTAGTACGTGGTGTGTGAGGATTTGCTCTTATCCTTATTGTTCTAGATTTCAGCATCTGAGCTGCTGCTTTGCTCCTTCTCCTGAGACCCCAGACCTTCCAGGGCTGAGACTCAGCCCCTTGTCCCATCCCACAGATACCTTCAAGCTGTACAGGATTTCCGAGGAGGGCCTAAGCCTCCACCCCAGGCTCTGGCTACCCTCCCAGCCTCACATAAAGCCCTCCTGCTTCCCTTTCTGGGTAGCAGCCTGGGGGTCTTCCTTCAGCTCCTTAGACCGGCCCTACCCCTCCCACCTCAGGAGAGGACATCCACGCTGCTCCTTCTGCCTGCCACACCCCTGTCTCTACTTACCTCACTGCATCCTTCAGTCTCCGATCAAATGTCACCTCCTTCAAGAAGGCTCCCCCAACCTCACCTGGGACCGTATCAAGCCCTGTCACCCATCTCAGGCACCTGCCCTTCTCCTTGACAACACTTGCCTGTGGGAATTAACTCTGTTATCAGCTAGTAAATGTTTTACCCTCCTCCCCCCACCAGGATATATACCCTGAGCTCAGGCTCTTCTGTGCCAGGCTTGGTGGGTGTTTAGGCAGCTGCTACCTGCCCTGGGCCTGGGCCTGCCTGGTCGTTGACCCGGCATCTGACCCTAGATCACCTCGTCTCTTTCACCCAAGGCTCATTCGTTTGCCTCTCCACCTCCTTCGCTCCTGTCCTGCCTCCCTCTCTCCCTCCCTTCATGCCTCCTTCTCTCCCTCCCAGACTCCAAAGCAGTTACTGAGCTAATTGTTCATTCTAGGCCCTCTGCTGGGCCCTGGGGTTGTAAGACGCTGCTCCTGACCTCAGAGCTCCCAGCCTCCCGGAGGGAGTATACTCACCCGCTGTGTGCTGTGAGAGGGATGAGAAGGGGAGGCCCTATCCAGCCTGCCGGGGGCTGGGATGGGTGCTCAGGAGAGTCTTTTGTCCCCTCAGCTGAATTTTGAAAGATCTTCTTGGGGGAAGTTGAGGAAACAGCACTCCAGGCAGAGGCAACAGCATGTGTGGCAATCCGGAGTATTTTGGCAACTTCAGCAGCAGACAAGTGGAGGGAAGGCTGGCAACAGGTGAAGCTGGAGACGTGGTGTGAGAGATTGTAATGTGCTCACAAACCCCAACCTCCCCCACAGTGTATGCCCTTTGCTATGCAGGGTTGCTGCTCCTCTGACCAGGGGGTTGAACCTGTTTCTCTACCTTGAATCTGGGCCTGGCCCAATGACCTGTTTTGATCAAGATGACATTAATAACATAACACATGCAGGGACTTGAAAAATGCTGTGCAAGGGACCAGCCCTTTCCTGCTGCTGGGAGACCTGTGACTGCCACCCCCGGGCAAGCTCAGGCTGGCTTTCTGGGAATGAGAGACTATGTGGACAGGTGCCCCAGGCATCTCAGCTGTTCCATTGGAGACCCATACAGTTGGCTGAGGCCATTTGGAACCATCAGCCCCAGTCAGGCCAGCCTGACCTGGAAGAGCTGCCTCTCTGACCAGCAGAGCCATTAGAAATGTTCACGATTGTGTTTTAAGCTCTAAGTTTTAGGATGATTTGTTATGCAGCAAACGCTAACTGATACACATGAGGGGTCAAATTGGGGAGGGGAGTTGCCTTCTGTGCTAGGTGGGGAGTCTGGACTTCATTACAGTGACTTTACTGCAAGCTCTGGAACCTGATGGTCTGGGTTCAAATCCCACTCTGCCACTTCCCAGTTGTGGGACCTTGGGTAGGTCATTTCACCTCTCTGTGTCTCAGTTTTCTCATCTGCTAAATGGGGATGATGAACAGTGACTGGAACATGGTAAGTGCTCAGGAAACATTGGCTGCTAGTCTGTTGACCTTACATAGTGGTTGCCGATTGCTGTATCTGCAGACTCTGGTGCTCTGGCCTGCCTTAGCTCACTCAGACCCACAGGACAGGATGAGGTGGTGGGTGTGACCCTGAACCATTTGATGTATGTTGTTGCCAGTCCATACTGTGGGTCTTATGACCCCCAGCCAACTCAGGACCATCCAGCTGTTCTGTGGGGGCAGAGTCTCCTCCATTTCTCGTGGCTGAGACTCACCTGGTTTTCAAATAAACATGTGTAGCATTCACAGGGCTTCAGGAAGAGCATAATTCCACATGCACATGAGGCAGGGACCATACTGTTATGTTGTTTCTCTAAATACCTGGAGGCCTTTGGGCAATGGCTGCATTTAAATGAAGCATCAGAGAAATTAGAGATGACACCCTTGTTTCTCTGACAGGCTGTTTGGCTTTATGAGAAGTCCAGTGCTTATGAGAAGTCCAACTCCAGTGCTGTGGTTGCCTAGTCTGCTCTGAGACAGGGGCATGGAGACCCTTTGCCTCTGCTCCCCCCAGCCTCAGAGCATGGGATTTCCCAGGATGGTAGCGCTAAGAAAGGGGGTTTGAGGGTCAGTGAAACAAAAGGGGTGGGGGTGAGTGACGTAGGAATCAGGCAGATGTGATTATTTCACTTCACCCTTATAATTTGACTATAAGGAAAATCCTATTATTTCCCCCATTTTACAGAAATGAGATAACTTATCCAAGGTCACTGGGCTAGTAGGTGATGACTGCAACAGTTCTGACCAGAGAGAACTGTTCTAGGCATTGTGTTAAGCCCATCCCCATCCATGATCTGGTTTAACCCTCTCCATAGCCCTGTAAGGTGGCTATTACAACTCCCTGTTTATAAATGAAGAAACTGAAGCTCAGGGTCACAGAGCTCATAAGGACTCAGGGTTTGAACTTGTGTGTCTCTTGCCCTAACGTTCATATTATGAATGTTCCCCACATGTCTTTATTCTTCCTGAAGCCCACAGAGGAGGACAGCAGACCTGTTTTGGCAACAAGATTACAGCCTCATTCCTTGGAGGCCCACGGAAGGACCCCCTCCTAATCTGGGCTAATGAGTACAGGGGGTCTGGGACAGTCAGAAATGTCTTGGTTGAGTTCTCCAGAGCAGGAGCCCCAGTGGGGATTTCTAGCTGACACCTATGTGTGCTTAAGTGATGTGCATTTTTCTGAATTGCTGGTATGTGCAGACATCCTGAGGCACCATGTTGAGTCCTGACTCTCGTCGTGAGAATAATATAAATAATAACAACAGTGACAGCTACTTTATGAAGTGCTTACTGTGAGAGGATGCATAGCATGGGGCATAGCTGTGCTTTGCATTGTCAGGGACCACCTAGAAAAATGGTGGCATTTCTCCAGCACCCTGGGAAGGAGACAATGTTGCTTCCTGAGTGAGAGCTACCAGCCATCGGACCCCTGGATAAGTGAAACACATGCATAACCCATTTGAGGCACCAGGGTCAGGAAGTGCTGGGTAGAGTGAAGAGGGCAGCCTATGGGACAGCCTGGCCAGGTAAGAATCCTGGCTGTACCATTTACCAGCTGAGTGGCCTTGGGGAGGTAACTCCACATCTTGCCTCTCAGTTTTCTCATCTGTAAAATGGGGACAATGATGGTCCCTATATTATAGGTTGCTGTGAAGATAAAATGAGTTAATGCAAGGAAAGTGCTACGAACAGGGCCTGGCATCTATGAGTGCTCTGTAAATTACCAAGAATTCTTCTTCCAGCCAAGATGGAATAACAGGGGTCACACTTACCTGCTTACATGAAACAACTAAAAAACAGGCCAAATATATGAAACAACAGTTTCCTAGACATTAGCCACCAAGCCACAAAGAATAATGATCCCTGAGAAATGGGAAATAGCCCTATAATTTCCTGAGCTTACTGCCTAAAGAGAAATCATAGGCCAGGTGTCAGAGAGGGGAAATCCAGGCAGAATTGGGTTGTCTTCCTGAGTTAAGGAGATTGAGCTGGAATTTGGGGAGAATGATGCAGCTTGAGTTTGCAGGGCAGAGTACTGGAGGCGAGAGGACTTCACACAGAGACAACACCGAAGATATCTTGGTGTGTGGACACCACCTGAGTCTGGGGGAGCACAGCCAAAAGGATTGGAGGGAACAATCCTGAAACTCAAACAGTTCCTACTCCACCGGAGTGGAAAACCAAATCAGTCATGGGGCAGAGTTTTCAGAAGGGTCTTGCTTCAGTGCTATGTGGGAAAATTGCTTCAGTGGGAAGATTGGCTCTAGGCTAAATGCTGCTGTGTTCATGTTTAATAAAGCTTAAAAGCAAGACTTGAAATATATGTGCCCATGTTACTTAACTGTGTCCCAGGACAAAGTTTAAGAGTATTTATAAGAATACACAAATATTAAGTACCCTGAAAGACAAAATTGATAATGACTAGCATTCAGTCAAAAATGTCCAGGCAAGCAAAGAAAATATGACCTATAATAAGTATAAAAATCAATCAATCAAAACTTAGAAATGAAACAAATGTATAATTAGCAGAAAAGAATGGTAAAACCAATGATTATAACATTATTTCATACGTACAGAAATATAGGAGAAAGATTGGAAGTGATAAGTAGAGCCATGGAAGATATACAAAAGACCAAAATTGAACTTCTAGAGATGAAAGTAACAATGTGTGAGATGAAAACGACACTAGATGGTTGTAATGGCATATTTGACATTGCAGAAAAAAAGACTGTCTAACTTGATGACATAGAAATACAAAATATCTAAAAGGAAGCACACAGAGAAAAAGAATAATATAAAAAAGATAAACAGATTACCAGTGATCTGTGGGACCGCTTCAAATTGCCTGTTATATGTGTAACTGGAGTCCCTAAAATTAAGGGCAGGGGTTCAGAAATACATTTGAGGAAATAATGGCCGATTTTCTCCCCATATTTGGTCACTACTTTGAATTTATAGGTCCAAGAAGCTCAACAAAATTCAAGCCCAAGGAACATGAAAAAATTATACCAAGGCATATTACAATGCAATTCATCAAAACCAGTGATAAGGAGAAAATCTTCAAAGCAGCCAGAGGAAAGAGACACATCACTTACAGAGGAAGAAAGAAATGAGGACAGCTGATTTCTCATCAGAAACAATGTAAACCAGATGACAACGGAGCAAAATCTTTAAAGTACCGAAAAGGAAAAAACCAAAAGAACACAAAACAGTCATCCTAGAAGTCTATAGACAAGAAAAATATTTTTCACAAATAAAGGCAGATTAAAGATGTTTTCAGATACACAGATGTTGAAAGGCTTCATCCCTAGATGATATGCACTACAAGAAACGTTAAAGGTGGGCAGAAGGAAAAATAACAACAGGTAGAAATATGGATCCAACCATCTAGGCATAAAGAGCTGTGAAATTGAGAACTATGTGAGTAAATATAAAATACGTTTTTTTCTCTATTTAAATATCTTTAAAGGATAATTGACTATTTACCATTTGTTATGTAGAAGTAAATGTACAACCACTTTAACACAAAGACTCAGAGAGGCTCTTGTAAGGTTCTTACACTAAATGTGAAGTGGTATAATAACACTTGAGAGTAGGCAGTGATAAGTTAAAAATGTATACTGTAAATCTTAAGGCGAAGACCAAAATAACAAAACAAGGAGTTATAACTACTAAGAAGCCAACAAAGGAGATTAAATGGAATCATAAAAACTACCCAATTAATCCAAAAGAAGGCAGAACAAGAGGGAAAAGGGAACAAAGAACAGATGGAAGAAATAGAAAATAAATAGCAAGATGGTACATCCAAAACCCAACCATACCAGTCATCATATTAAATAATATTCAACTAAAAGGCATAGATCGTCATACTGGATACAAAAGCAAGACCCAGCTATAAGCAGCCTCTAAGAAACACATTTTAAATATAAAAGGACAGAATAGGTTAAAAGTAAGGGATGGAAAACTATATACCACGCAACACTAATCAAAAGAAAGCTAGAGTGGTGTTATCAATAGTAGATGAAGTAGACTTCAATGCAAACAATGTTGACTGGGATAAAGACGGCCATTTCATGACAGAAGTGTCAATTCATCGGGAGGACGTATCAATTATTAACGTTTACAAACATAATAACAGAGGTTCAAAATACATGAGGGAAAACTTATGAAACTTCAAGGAGAAATAAACAAACTTCAGTTGGCTAAAGATTGCAAAATACTCCTCTCTCAGTAACTGAGAGAACAAATAGGCAGAAAATTAGTCAGGACAGAGAAGACTTGAACAATGCCATCAACAAACTGAACCTAATTGGCATTTATAGAACATTCTACCCAGCAACAGCAGAACACACATTCTTTTGAAGGGCACACAAACACTTACTAAGATAGACAAGATTCTGGGCTATGTACAACAAATCTCAAAAACTTTAAAAGGGTTCAAGTCATACAACATATGTTCTCCAACCACAATGGAATTAAATTAGAAATTGATAATAGAAAGGTATCTGGAAAATACCCGAATATTTGGAAACTAAGTAACACACTTCTAAATAATCCATAGTACAAAGAAGAAATGCAAGGGGAAATTATGAAGTATCTTTAAGTGAATGAAAATTGAAACACAACACAGACACATTTGTGAGGTGCTGCTAAGACAGAAATTAGAGGGAAATGGTACACAAAGGCTCAGAGCAGTTTTCTTTGTAATAGTTCCAAATTTGAGACAACCTAACAGCCCATTAACAGGGTCATCAAAGGATGAAAAAAATTCTATCCATGCAAGGGAAAACTACTCAAAAATAAAAAAGAATGAACTATTGATACACATGTATTGATACACTATTGCAACAACATGAATAAATCTGAAAATAATTATGCTGAGTTAAAGAAGCCAGACAAAAAGATTACATGTGGTATGGTTCCACTTATAAAAAATTCTGAAAAATGCAAACCAATCTGTAGTGATAAAAGGCAGATGGATGGTTGCCTGAGGACAGAGGGGTGAGCATGGGTTGTAGGTAAGGATTACAAAGGGGCACAAAGCAAAGTTTGGGTTGATGAATGTGCTCATCATTTTGACGGTGGTGATGGTTTCACAGAGGTACACGTATGTCAAAACTTATCAAACTGTACACTTAAATATGCAGTTTATCATATGCCAATTATCCCTCAGTAAGCCTATTAAAATTAAATCCTAGGTATGGTTAATATTTGGTCTCTGGCTTAGTACGAAGAACTTTTATACATTTGGGGTTTTGTTTTTATTTTTAAATACAGTATGAGGGAGATTCCAGTATAATCCTCATTTCATGAGTAAGCATACTTTGGCATAGCGAAGTCCCAAGTGCTACCTCACTCGGTGGGCAGGTGACAGAGCTGGCATCCTGTCTCAAGTCAATTTACCCCAGAAACAAGGCAGCTGAGATCTGGGAGGCAGATTCCAAATCCTTTCCATGTTACTATTATTGACCCAAATCACAGCGACATTTGCATGGAGCCTTGGAAAGTAATGAGATTTCCTGAGAAACTGTGTTGGGGCGGGGGTGAGAGTTGAGGCTGGGTGTTCTTGGAGGTGATGATTAAAACCCTGAGTCGTGCATCTGAAAGGAAGAGGAACAAACATCTGTTACCACGTGCCACGTGCCAGCCACTCCATGGTGGTGGAGAAAAGAGAGGTTTTATTGCTGTTTCACAGAGAGGTGAAGCCCACACGGGATCACAGAGCTGGTGCTTAACGGAGCCGGGATTCATTCCTAGTGCAGCTCTTCCAAATCTATGTCCTTTGCACCCCTCCATCGCCCAGCTTCACCATGCTGTGTGACCCTGCCTGCCAGGCCCGCTACTCTCCTGAGCCCCCTTTCTAGTCCCGAGCTTTTCTGATCCCCAGAATTCGGCAGTGGGGGAGGGTCTCCATGGGAGGGCCGAAGGGCAGGGTGCTTCCAGCTGGAGGGACTGACGTGTCAAGGGGCAGTAACGGAAAATGAGCCGCCAGCTCAGCTCAGCGATCACGGATGTTGGACCTTAAGCAAATTCCTTAATTTCTTTGGGCCTCAGCTTCCTCCTCTGTAAAATGGGGCAAATCACAGCCATCTCAGGTGATTCTTATGAGGCTCTGAGCTCCACGCAAATTACAGTACAGTCCCTCCAGTGTCACTCGTCCCTTGGCTGGGCAGCACATCCTCTTCAGAGGCAAGACATTCAGAGGCCTCCCTCCTCTCCCTCTCCCCACTCCCTGATGAAACTTTCTTTAAGAACTACAGAAAAAAAGTTGTTTATCCCAGGGCTTTGGTGCTGGGAACACAGGCAGATGGCACCGGAATTAGCGGCTCAGCAGATACAGAAGGTTCTGAACACAATCATCTCAAACCAGCCAGAACTTCTCCCCACCCAGCCAAGTGTGGGGAGCAGCGCTGTGAGCCCTTTCCTGGGTCATTGCTCCTCCCTCTGTGCCCTCCTGACCCAGGTATGGTGCCAGCCAGAGGCCCAGAGAGAGGACTCCGGGTCCAAGGGTCTCAGGAAGAGGAGAAAAGTGATGGGAGTTGTCAGTTGCCACCTGGTTCACTCTCTCCTTCCACGTGCAGGGTGGGGGGTGACTGCCCAGCCTGGGATGACATTTCCCAGTTGCCCCTTCTTGTGTATCAAGATCCAGGTGGGGCCAGGTGACACTTCTGGCCGAAGGAATGTGGGTGGAAATGATATGGGCCCCTCTGGGCTGAGCTGGCTAATGTTAATCATCAGGTGGCCTTCGCCTCACTCACTCCCCGTCCCTGGTGATCCCAGAGGCCATGTGTGGAGATGACATCATCACAGATGGAAGGAGCCTGGGTCCCTGCATCACTGCTCAGAGGAGGTGCCTCCCTTCAGGAGATCCTCAGACCAGCAACATTCACATGGTCTTCATGTGGAAGAGAAATCAGCTCTTCCCGGGTGAAGCCACTGGTATTTGCGGTCTATTTGTTACAGCACCTCATCTGTACTGACTGATACAACCAGTCCCACTCCTCATCCAACCATTCATCCAGCAGGTGCCTATAAGGCTCCTCTGGGTGCCAGGCTCTGTGCCAAGCACTCAGACATAGCTGTGAACAAGATAGACAGTTCCCTGCCCTCAAGGAGCTCTTGGGCAGTTTGGGAAACAGCCCAACAAAATGAGTAAATGAACCAAAAAAAAAAAAAAAATTACATGGTATGAAAAGTGCTGTGAAGGAAAAAAAACAAAGGATGCTGAAAAACAAATGCCAGGTTTGGGGAGGCCATTGGGGGACCTTGGGTGGGGGGCTGGGAAGGGGGTGAGGGATGGGGGAGCAGCAGGGTAGGAGGAGCTTCCTGCAGAGAGGACAGGTTGCTGATCATGTGCCCCCAGCTTTATGCAAATTACTTCACTTCATCCTCAAAACAACCTCAGCGGCTGGGGACTGTTATTTCCTGTTTTACAGAGGAGGACTGTTTTACAGAGGGGACTGTTTTACAGAGGTGGCCCCAGGGAGGTGGGGCGAAGGGGTCAAGTCACACACCCAGGAAGGGCCTGGCGGGGATCAACTTGCCTTCATGGATCAGGGAGGGGTCAGGGCCTGTGAGGAAGAGGAGTTGGTCGCCTGGCTTGGCTGAGTGCCTCCTATGGAATGGCCTGGGAGGTCCCTCTCACCCCCAGGGATGTGACTCTAAGGGCTGCAGAAGGTGCCTTTGGTGGCAGAAATGCAACCCAGGGTCATGGGAAGAGCATGGGGGCAGGATCTGACCTGGACCCTCGTGGGCTAGCTGTGTGGCCTTGGGCAATGCACGTGACCTCTCTGAGCCTTGGTTTCCGCATGCCTATGTGGGAGCAGTAACAACCCAAGGGACTGGGGCGAGGAGTGAGGGAGAGGAGGTGAGTCAGTGTCTTGGAATCCTCGGAACCCCGGCTGGTCTCTCTGCTGTCGACCTTCATCCCGCAAATGTTTCCATGACTCAGACAGTGCACAGACCATGTGTCAGGGGCCCCACGTGCATCACTCTGATCCCTCCCAAGCTTGGGAAAGAGGAGGATCATCCACCAGATGGGAGCTCGTCTGCGCTTACATGGCTGGTGAGGAGGGCCTGCGCTCAGACCCCCTGCTCCTCCCTGGGCCCCAGTGCCAGGATCGCTCTCGGGCTCCTGGAATCTGGGGCGTGTCCAGCTCGGCATGAAACGTAAGAGGTGTAAGAACTGTTCTGCACCAGAAACTCTCAGATCTATGCAGGGCAGAGTAATTTGTTCCTGATTGAGCCAAATGTCGTAGGTCACCGTCGGACCATTTTTACTGTGGAATATTTTCCAATTTCCTCACTCCCACCACCTACTAATTTCCAGTTTCCTCCTCTGCCTCCAGTTCTACTCCCTACCTCTGAAGCGAGGCCCTCAGTACTCCCTTCTTTCTCTCCAGTATTTGTGAGCTTGGGCTGAGAGCTCCTCACTGTTCCAGGCCCAGGGAAGCATCCTGGAGCTTCCTGTGTGGAGGGAAGATGACAGAAGGAGATGAAGACGTGACCCTGCCTGCCCTCCAGAGTCTGGCTCCTTCATGGGACCCTGGGGGCACAGGAACCCGCCTTGACAATGCAATGACTGCTGTCTCCCTGCAGGGTCTCCTTCTATTAGTGTACATGTCCCCCTAAGACAGGTGGACCCCAGGAGGCAGGAATCTGTCTCCCCACAGCCAGGTGTCCCCTCAGAGCTCTGACTGAACTGGCACCAGTAACTGCTTGTCAAAGAAAGGCAGGCAGGAGGCAAAGGAGATTGGGGATTTAGAAGAATCACTGACTCAGCTTTGGGGCCTGATCTGGAAAGCTGTGCAGAGGATGGATGTGTCTCCCCCCCATTCAGGCATCTGGCTCCCAAAATAGTTCCTGATTAGCTGGCTCCACCTGCACACAGAGGAGAATACCCCACAGAGCAGCCGACGTGTATTTTCATGCAGCGTGGCGGTGTTCGGCTTCTGCGCGCTCATTATAGGGAGATGGGCTGTCAACACGGGCTGCAGAGGAAGAACTTGAGGGAAATGGACTAATGTCCCCAGCTGTGGACAAAATGGGGGGATACTTACCTTCGCAGGCCACTGATCCCATGGGGGAATTTGCAAGGGAAATCACAGGGCCTGTAGACAGGGCAATTCTAGTGCTGATACATTTTTGGGAATTGTGTCTGGTGGGGCCTATTGTCTGACGGAATATGATCTAATGGCCTCATCAGAGCGCTTGTGAGACCGTCGTCCTCTCAGAGCATATGGGCAAGGTCACTGCCATCCTCACTCCCATCCAGGAGCCCCTGGAACAGACACTGGGTAGACACTTCATTCCCAGGAGCTCCTGCTCCGCCCTGCCCACCACCACTTACCTGGGGGCCGCCTCCAGCTTGGCCCAGGATGCGGCTCCACCTGCTCTGGGGAGACGTTCTGGGGCATCTGCTTGAGGAAGACCTTGAAGCTTCTCATGGAGAATTCCAGACCCAGAGGCCTAGAGATCTGGGAGCAGCAAACTGTGGGCTGCTCCTCCCTCCCTGAGTGCTCTTTTCCTCCAGTTTGTCCTTCAGGGCCCAGCTTGGGCTCCCCCTCCTCCAGGAAGCCCTCCCAGATGCTTCCAGCCCATGCTGGCCTCTTCCTTTCCTAACTCTCTCTGGGGCAGTGTGGGGTGGAGGATGGAGCATGGACCTTAGTGGCAGAAGCCTGGGCTTTCGACCTGCTCTGCCATCTGAGCTCTGTGACCCTAAGCAACTCGCTTAACTTCCCTGGGACTCTATCTTCTTTACTCAAAATGATGTATTTGAATTCATTCATTCGTTCATTCATCCGAGCATCTGGTGCACGCCTGCATCCTCAGGTGACGGAGATTAAGGTATGGTTTCTGTTAAAGCACAATGTCCAGTGGGAGTGCCGGGCATGTCGTACTGGCCACTGTGCACCCAGCTTTCCTCTCCGTGTTCTCTGCAGGGAGCCCAGCCCTTCCGGGCAACCTGGGGCCCGGCTGAGTGACGCACATTCAGGCAGCCGTCCCCTGCTAGAGCGCGGGGGACCCTGGGTCCCAGCTCCTCCTGAAACTCTAGGCGACCTCTGCTCCCTCCTCACAACAGCCCTGTCAGTTGGGCCATTTTGCAGTTGAAAAACCCCAGAGCCGGGGAAGGGATGTGGTTTGCCCAAGGGCACAAGGCTGGTAAGTGGCAGAGCCAGGATTTCAGCCCTGCCCCCTTCCATGGGCTCATTTACTCCATGTGGACTCCATGTGGATGTGTGCGGAGTTACTTCTATTATCCTTTTATCCATCATCCACTGGCCAGGAGGGCAGGGCCCTGGTGCCCAGCCTGGCAGTTCTGAGCCCATTTCCAGTATGTCCTGGGGGTGCTGCTCCCACACAGAAACACTGGCCACTTCACTGAGCCCAGTTGTGCTTTCCAAGGGCTCAAGGAGCAGACATTGCCGTGGGGAAGTCCTCTGAGTGTTCGTCAAGCCTCCTTTATACACCCGTGATGGATGGTCCCAGCTAGGACCTCTGCACTTGAGAGGGTGGGGTAGCACTCAGGCAAGTGGAGAGAGCTGAGGGGGCCAAGAAAGGAGAAATGGTCAAGTTCATTCACTTCTTTGTTCACTGCACTGTTTCTCCAGATGTGTGGGGATGAGCAACTACAGGGCCAGATTGGGACTCATTGAGTTATGATCAAACTCAACTCATACTGGCTTAGATAGAAAAGAAAATGTTTTTGCTCAGGGAAGTCTGGAGGCTGCCGGCTCCGGGCCTGCCTTGACCTGGGGGTTCCAACAGTTGCTACTGCTCTGTACCAGGCAGTGCCCAGTGCTGGGGTTACAGCAGGAAGCAAAGCAGAAAGTACCCTCTGCCTTCCCTGGGCTCTTGGTCAGTGTGATCAGGGTGTGCACACGGTCCTGTCTACACGTGTTCTCTCTCTTTCTGTGTCTCTGTCTCTTTTTTCTTCCTTTCCACCTTTCAGAGCTGCATTGGCTTCACTCTCAGGTAGGCCCTTCTCAAGACGTTCACCAACCACTTTGGTTCATCGTGACCAATTTAGGTACTCCTAAATTTTTCAGAAAAAGAAAAAATCCAAGGTCTATTTCTGATTGGATCAACTGGGGTCATGCGCCAATTCCGAGCCAATCACTATGGCTGGGGGGGGGGAAGGAATTACTGATTGGTCAGGCCTGAATCACATGTTCACCCTTGGAGTCAGGTGTGGGCTCAGCCCCAGCCAAACAACTGAGATAAAGAGTGGGGAAGTGTGGGGCGAGAGGGAAGGAGGATGATACACAAGTAAATCTGATTCCTGTCTCTTGCTTGGCCGCTGGTCTGGGATGACCAAATTCAACTGGGCTATCGTGGGTCACCTTGAGGAATCTCCACAATCAGAAGGTGACAGTGTACCTGCAATTTAGCACCCCCTCCGGATCCTGACCCTCTGGGTCAGGTGACCCAGCAGACCTGGCCTCCTTCTGAGGGGGCGTGGGTGCACAGAGCTGCAATGATGCCGGCTGTCCACTGAGCACACCCTGACTCAAGCTGCCTCCCTGGCTGTGTGACTCTGAGCGAGTTTCCCAACCTCTCTGAGCCTGTGTCCTCATCTCTAAATAGCAGGGAACGTTGTTGTGAGGGTTAGTGACAACACCTGTGAATCGCCTGCGCTGGCACGTAGTAGGCGCTAAATGAACAGAGGTGTAGACAGGAGGTGCTCATGAAATCGCACCCATTGCTGTGCCCTCCAGTCTGGAACTTTGTGGGTAGAAGGCGGGTCAGCCTCCGCCATCTGACAGTGACCTCCTCAAACACAGAACATGACTGAGCTTTCTCTCCATGCCCTGCACAGGGCCCAGTGCTCTGTGGTGACATCTGCTGAGTCACTGGAAACTGACATCCCCAAGGATGGTAGGAAGGGGAGGGCACTTCATACTCATTGTCCGACAGCCACCAGGCCTTGAACCTCTCTCATTGTTCATCTGTTCACAGCCGCACACGCCTCTGTGGGTTACAAATTTCTTGGCAGCAGAGGGATTATTTAAAGGCCCCTTTAAAATAGCTGGACCTTGATGGAAACAGAGAGGTCGGGCCTGAGAGGTGCCTGAGAAGGGCGGGAGCGCACGGGCGGCATCTGTTCCAAGCTTTTCAGAGATGCCTGCGTTATGCCTCGTTCAGGATGTGAAGACACTGTCTGACCTTGGCGGTGTGGTGGGGCAGCCTCGCGTTCACGGTGGGCAGGCGTTTGCGAGTGCTGCGGTGACTGGGGACGTGGGGAGCCTTGTCCACTTCCTGCTCTAATCTCATCATTTCTTAAAAGTTTGCTGAGAGCTGATAGCTAGGCTGCACATGGCAGATATGAGAGGAGGTGCCCTTTCAGCAGCATCAAAAATAGACCTTACTGGTGGCTGCTGGATGAGTCAGTCCAACCAGCAGAGACACCTAGTGTGTGCCGGGCCCTGGGCTGGCCGCTTTACAAAGAGTGCTGAGAAAGAGGTTGGCGCGGGGCACACGTGAGCTGTTATTGTTGTTGTTATTTAGCGCCCCCCACCCCCATTTCCTACCACCCTTTTCTGTCATCAAAGGCCAGGCCCCCTCCTCCCTGACCCATCTCCCCCCCAGGCTCTTATACCAAGAAGGAGCTTCATTTCTTTTACTGGCTCAGTTAATCCTACGCCCTACATATTAGAGGAGGGGTCAAGTTCTTAAGTCCTGACACATCTTCTTTGTTTAGCAGAATTTAATCACTCTGGGAACAAAAGTTTCCCTCTGTTGGGTCAGTGGGGGCGAGCATGAGGTTAAGCCTTTTGGTTTCTGATTATGGTTCACGATTAGGCTGATGCCGTCTGCTCCTTTCTCACCTCCCTGACAGACACCATCATCAGCGGATCCTGTGTCGGGCTCCCCTGGTGGCGCGGCGGTTGAGAGTCCGCCTGCCGATGCAGGGGACGCGGGTTCGTGCCCCGGTCCGGCAAGATCCCACATGCCGCGGAGCGGCTGGGCCCGTGAGCCATGGCCGCTGGGCCTGCGCGTCCGGAGCCTGTGCCCCGCAACGGGAGAGGCCACAACAGTGAGAGGCCCGCGTACCGCAAAACAAAACAAATAGATCCTGTGTCATTTGTTTTCAAATACCTGGGTGAGACCTTCCAACACAGAATCAGAGATTCCTGGGCTGCTAGAGTGGAGAGGAACTAGGTAGATTAAATACCCTCACCATCCAGTTGGGAAACTGAGGCCCAGAGTGGGGATGTGACCTGTTCAAGGTCATGAAGTGAATTGGTGGCAGAACCAGGACTTGTTCTGACCCATGATTGGTGTCTCTCAGCTCTGCCTAATTCCACATGAATCCAAGGCCTGGGGCTGGCTGGGCCATAATTCCGAGCCTGGAACAGACAAGGGCAGGGCTGGAGAGGAGGCGTGGACTTGGATGGAGGGGGATGAAATTAAGCCATGGAGTAGACGCCTCACTCAGGGACCCCTTTGGCTTTGGAGGGAACATTGAAGGACGGTTTCCCTGGTCCTGATCACAGCCAGCCTAATGTCACGGCAGATGAAATTGTAACAGGCTCTCCATAAAATGAGAAAAAAAGGTCAATGTCGTCTGTTGGCATAAAGTTGCCAACTGTTAACACTTCCCAAACCACTGTCTCTTGACCCCAGTATGGAATGCATTTAAAAATCGGTGTGACTTAGTAATGAGCTTCACAGACCTGGCTGGGCTTTCCTGAGAGTCAGTGCACAGTGCCGGGAGGCACCGGCATGTGTCTGCTCTATCCCTCTGACATTTGGGTCATAAATCATCTTGTTGCAGAAACAGCCTGAGGTTGGAGCCCTGCCCTCCTAACCCAGACAGGACAGTGAAGTCCCTGAGGGACATTCCAACAGCAGCAGGAACACCTTGTCCCTCCAGTTCCTGCCTTGTCAGTTTGCCTTTCTCTATTTCATTAAGACTGTTTCTCACTCGTCTACGACATTGCAGGTTCCTGGAGTAGCTGCTAGCGGCATGAGGAGGGTGAATCTCGCTGGTGTGTCTGGAGCTGCTGTTGGGGAAGGAGACAATGGGGCCATCACTCCTGGTTTTGGGTCTCGGTTTAGTGGCAAGTCGAGTGGCCGTGTCACTGCTGGGAAGTCTGGACTGCCCTCCCTCCCCGTTTTCCAAAAGAATTGCCCCCAATTCCAAGACTGGGGTCATCTAGTCCTTGGGCCTCTCCCTTGAGTGGTTGCCCAGTATTCGGGATGAAGACTGAGACCCTGACGAGGGCCTTTCAGCCACGTGACATCCCTGTCGGTCACCCCTCTGCAGCTACTCAGGTCTCCTTTCACTTCCTCCAGCTTCTCCTAGCATCACACTCCTTCTCACCTCTGGCCTTTCCACATGAACCTGCATTTTTTTCTCCATCCCCATTTCCCGTCCCCCGTGATGATGTAAAATCTCAGGTGCAGGAAACTCATCCACTCCACTCTCCACTGGGCGCGCCATGTAAGAGCAGTGCTGGGTCAGAGTAAGCGCTAAATACACAAATGATAGAAAGTAGCCTTACTGAATTGTGAGGTTTTCCAAACAAATCTTTTGTTTGCTGAAAGTGTCAACTCCCTCGTCTGATAAATCAGTGATTTACTAACAGTTTAAAAAAACCATCCCGGGACTTCCCTGATGGCACAGTGGTTAAGAATCTGCCTACCAATGCAGGGGACATGGGTTTGAGCCCTGGTCTGGGAAGATCCCACATGCCTCGGAGCAACTAAGCCTGTGAGCCACAACTACTGAGCCCGTGTGCCGCAACTACTGAAGCCCGCACTCCTAGAGCCCGTGCTTCACAAGAGAAGCCACCACAATGAGAAGCCTGCACACTGCAACGAAGAGTAGCCCCCGCTCACCGCAACTAGAGAAAGCCCGCGCGCAGCAACGAAGACCCAATGCAGCCAAAAATAAATAAATAAATAAGTTTATATATATATATATATATATATATATATATATATATATATGTTTAAAAAAAAGCCAACCTGTAATTTCTTTAAGCAACATAGTCACAGTACTTGAGTGTGGGAGACCCTCAGTAAGGAATTTAAGAGATGCAGGAGGAATTGGTTTCTAAGGGTTGGAGACTCACACACTCATGACCATGTAAATATCGAGCAAAATAAATCACTCTTCTTAGAAATGAAATGAAATGGCCTTGTGATCATGGAGTCACAGTGTGAGATCCCGGAGAGCCGGGGCAGAAAACAGACAAATGAAAATGGCTGATGCAGTCACCCCAGGGGCCTGTAGGCTTACAGTACAAACAGGTCATGGATCCAAAGTGAGACCAAGTGACTTTAGTAGAATAACATTAATGATTATTATTGTTATCAGTCTTTTAACTAACTTTATTGAGTCACATACTCTGTGCCAGGCTAAGTACCAAGTCATTCATAGACATTTATAGAGTTTAATCCAACACAACAAACTTATGAGATAAATTCCATGAATATCCCCATTTTACAGGTGAGGAAATAGGTGCAGAGAGGTTGGGTCACCTGCCCAGGTCCCACAGGTGTAAGTGGTGCTGACCCAGGTCTCTTGCACCCCAGGCCCCGTGCTTCCAGCACCTGGGCGGCACCACCCTCAGAGCCTCAGTTTCCTCATCTGTACGGGCAGGGCTGGGGGATGAGAGGGGATGGAATGTGGAAGGCCTTGGGAGTGCTGACCCAGCATCCCCTATTCTTTGCCTCTGTGACCAACTGCCCCTGACTGTGGAGCCTCCAGGCTGAGGACTTTGTTGCCTCACGGCCTGTGATGAGAACAGCTAGCACCTGAGCATCTTTTCCTGCCAGCCTCTGATCTAGGCGCTTCCTAACCACCGGCTGGGGTAGGGAGATGGGATAGGACTTGGCAAAGTGGGAGGCTGGGGCTGTGTTCCAGGTGAGCTAGCATGGCAGCCCGAACACCAGCCTGGATGGAGACCCCTTGAGAGCATTTGAGGGACGATGTCCCTCTGGTGTCCATGAGGCTGGTGTTTCCTTTACAGAGTTTCCCCTGTTCCAGGCTCGCCTCGCCTGGACCACAGAACCTTGGCCTGGTTCAGACTCACTCTTCACGCTGGCCAATTAATTTCATTTGGTCATCAATTTGTAAATGCTTGCTAATCAATAAGGACTAGGCAGTCATTAGCGAGTTTTAAAGTGAAGTGGTAAAAAGAATTCAAATGATGCCTGCCTGGGTACTGTATTAATATAGTCCTTAGTGGGACTCCTTCAAGTTTCTCAGCACTAGGTAGAATGTAGGCTGTGGGGTTTTTGTAGCTAGTGTTTATCAACTTGAGAAATTTCCCCTCTCTTTCCAGTGTACTGAGAGTTTTTATCATGAAAGGGTGTTGGGTTTTGTCAAAGGCTTTTTCTGCATCTATTCATACAGCCGTGTGATTTTTCTTTTTTAGTCTGTTGATGTGATGGATTGCATTAATTGATTTTTGAGTATTGAACCAGTCTTGCATACCTGGGATAAATCCCACTTGATCATGATGGAATAATTATTATATTTTTTTGGATTTGGTTTACTAGTATTTTGTTGAGGATTTTTACATCTATGATTATGAGAGATATTGTCCTGTGGTTTTGTTGTCTTGTAATGTCTTTTTCTGGTTTTGGTATTAGGGTGATGCTAGCCTCATAGGATGAGTTAGAAAATAATCCTTCTGCTTCTCTGCTCTGAAAGAGATTGTACAGAGTTGGTGTAACTTCTTTCTTAAAAGTTTGATAGAATTGACCGGTGAGCCTGTCTGGGCTTGGTGCTTTCTATTTTGGAAGGTTATTAATTATTCATTCAATTTCTTTAATAGACGTAGGCCTCTCAGATCATCCATTTCTTCTTGAGTTTTGACAGTTTGTGTCTTTCAAAGAATTGGTCCATTTGGTTATCAAATTTGTGGGTATAGAGTTGTTCATAATACTCCTCTGTTATCCTTTTAATTTCTATGAGATCTGTAGTGATGGCCCTACTTTCATTTTTATATTAGTAATTTGTGACCTTTCTCTTCTTTTCTTAGCCTGGTAGAGGCTTATTGATTTTATTGATCTTTTCAAAGACCCAACTTTGGGTTCATTAATTTTCCTCAGCTGACCTGCCTATTGTTTTGAATGAATTACCTAGTACCTAAATGTATCTCTTTTAAAATTTTATTTTTCCTTTATGTAATTTTTATTATCCTAGTGTGCCAATGTTCTAGGTGCTTGGGATTCAGTAGTGAAGAAAATGGACAAAATTCCCACCCACGTGGAGTTTATGTTCTAGAACTGGGGAAAGTGGGTTGGGAGCGACAATAACCACAGATTTCAACAATTTATTTTAGCCCTCAATTTCTTAGCAAGGCTCGCTGTGAAAAAAACATGTCACAGCTATATAGTTCTGTTATTTTCTCCCCCCATCCCTCTCTTAAGCGTATCTCTTTTAAATCTCAAGTAATGATCTTTTAATCAATTCACATTTAGTTAACTTGACTAAATGGCAATGGTTTGGCTTGTGACACGAAGGAGGTATGTCTCCTGGACTGGTGGCTGCAGGTAGGAGTGGCTGACACCCCTGAGGGGAGGGGGCACCTTCCAGCCTCTAAACAGGAGCGGCTTCTCCATAAACTCCACAAAATGACCTCAGCAGCCTGGAGTGGGGTTAGAGTTCCCATACTGCTACCTGCTACCAGGGCTTGGGGCCAGAGGAAAGTACAAAACTGTTGTGAGTGGGAGTTTTTATAAAATGGGGGTAGTTACACCAACATCATGGGGTGGGTCTTTCCTCTCAGAATGTGAGTCTTAGAACAGGGACCAAACTTGGTGAATGTTGCTGGATGAGCCAGGGGGAAGGGTGGTCCAGGGAGGGGGCACAGCGTGAGCAAAGGCCTGGAGCCACTGACTGCATCTCACTGTCGCCTGGCTATAATCTTGAGCATCCATCACAGCAGAAGAATGAGAGTCAGATCCTAGGGTGTCAGTGCTGAAATGTGGCCAATTCTTGGGCACCCCGCTAGGAGGGGTGTTGGAAAATTTAAATGTAGTGTTTTAAGTTCATCAGCTTTGGAGCCAGCTGCCTGATGGCAAATTCTGCCTCTGCCATTTTTTTTTTAACCGATGTGATGTTGAGCAAGTTACTTAATCTCTCTGTGTCTCAGTTTCCTCATCTGTGGAATGGGGATAATGACAGAACCCCCTCACCGGGCTGTGGTGGGGATTAAACTCTGGGGAGCCCTTTAAGCGGTGCCTGGCCCCCAGCAGAGTGTTGGTTGGGATTGATGCTCTATTTCTAATTCTTAGAACCAGCAGGTGAGTGGGGTGCTTGAGACCCTTGGTCCCCTTGAAGAAACTGAATCCCAAGGGGCTTGAAGAGATCACAGGGCTGAGCTGGTGAGCGCTGCCCCGTCTGCCTGACTTCGGAGCCCATCCGGGGTCCAGCACAGTGTCTGACCCATGGCGGGGGCTGCCTTGCCCTCCCCGCAGTGGGGAGGTTCTTCTGGCACCAGCCCCTGGTGAGCCCAGACCCAGGGGTCCACACAGAGACCCCTCAGATCCTCGCAGGGAACGGCCCCATCTGCGCACACGGCCCAGACCCGCTGGGGCTGCCCTCCCTCCTCGTCCCACCTCGGCCCGAAGACTCAGCACACAAACGGCTCTCTCAGTCACATCCTGGGGAGACGGGGCCCTCCTCAGATAGTGACAGAGGCCCAGTTACCAGCCCTTCCTTGTAATTAATATAAGAAAATCGTCTCTTTGAAATCCCTGCCTGGATTAACCACTGGCTGGAGGACTTAACTCATGTACACATGGAAAATCCCCACAAACTTGTCACCTAATATTTATTCTGATGACTGGAACATGCAGATAAGGTGCGTGCCTGATGCTTGAGCTGCAGAGTAAATTTACATTCTCTAAGCCACAAAGGGCTGAATATGTATCCGCATTACGGGCCTGGCTGGGGCTCAGGAAGGGGAATAGCCAGCTTCTGAGCCATGGAAGGTTCTGACTGGTGTTCCTCCAGCAGCAAAGACTCACATGTGAGGATTCCAACACCTTAGAACCCGACAGTCCTTGACCCCCAGAATCTTAAATTCCCAGGACTTAGAATCTTCAGTTAATAGAACCTTAAAACTATCAAGTATTGAGTCGGAATCACAGGGTTTTAGGATTCCAGGGGGATCTTAACCATCATCTTGCCCAGACACTCAGCCGGCATTCTAGTCCCTTCCACAATGTGGTTCTGAGCAATGCGAGGGCATTTCCAGGCTTCCGATCGGACTCCAGCATCACGTCCTCCTGGAAGCCATCCTGAACTCCCCTGGCTGGTTCAGAGCTCCCACCACAGACCCTCATGGCTCCATCTGCTTTGTCTTATGAGACCCATCCAAGGTGTTATTTTAAACTTGGTCGCCATCCTCACTGTAAACCCTGAAGGGTAGGGGAGAATCTGCTTTTGTTCATTCATGAATCCCCAGTACAGGGGCTGGCACATAGGAGATGCTCAATGAATATATCCCACAGGGCTACACTGCACTCCTAGCCTGTAAGGCTGGATCAGTAGCAAACTTACTTCTGGCTAAAAGGGCATGGCTGAGCCCGCCTTGGGGAGGGTGTGCAGATGACAGCTCTCAGGTGACACAGTCCCTCACCCGTTGTCTGTTTTCATCCACCAATGAGCTTTGGGTTGAGACATGTGCTCGGGGGAGCAGACAGGACCAGGATCTGTCTGGGCATTCAGAGAAGCCATGTGACCCTGGGGGTCAGAGCCCTGGCTGTGGAGCCAGATGCCTGTACTTGTACCCTGGTTCTTCCACTCTCTAACTGAATAGGCTTGGACAAGTTATTTGACCTGTCCTGTGCCTCAGCTTCCCCAACAGTAAAATGGGGATGCTGAGAGTTTTTATTTCATACTAAATAAGCTAACAGATGTAAAGCTTGTAGGTCAGTACCTGGTACACAGTAAATGCTCAAGAAGTGCTCAAGTCTTTGTATCGCATGCCCATCCTCTGAGGAAGAGGCATTAAAGGATCACGTAAATAAAATGACCCAACAGGGCTTCCCTGGTGGCGCAGTGGTTGGGAGTCCGCCTGCCGATGTAGGGGACACGGGTTCGTGCCCCGGTCCGGGAAGATACCACATGCCGTGGAGCGGCTGGGCCCGTGAGCCATGGCCACTGAGCCTGCGCGTCCGGAGCCTGTGCTCCACAACGGGAGAGGCCACAACAGTGAGAGGCCTGCATACCGCAAAAATAAAAATAAATAAATAAATAAATAAATAAATAAATAAATAAAATGACTCAACAGTTAACACCACCAGCCTTTGGCCACCCAGTGTTGGCCTATGGAGATGGAGGCCATGCATGGGCGCAACGGCCCAGGCTCCACTTACCAAGGCTGGTCTAGCTACTGCTGCTGGTTCTTGAAACCAACCTGCTAGCGGCACGGGCCATTGCTGAGCCCCCAAGATGGCACTGTTCCTCAATGAGACCAAATGGCAATTTGGCCACATTGGGACCCTTGCATGTGGAAAGGCCCAGTAGACTGTTCTCACAGGAACAGAACTACCTTCCTGGTGGGCATTGGCCTGTCCTGCCGGTGGGGCCTCATCCAGCACCACCATCTGAGGGCTATGGAGGAGGAGTACAGAGTGCTGGAATGGTCTCCTGCAGGCCCGGCTAAAGTGCCACTGGGAGGAAATGCTCTGTGAGGATGGGGGTCCTGCAGGATGCAGTATTGCACAAAATCACAGCCTTTTTTAAGGGGAGGTGCCCCCAGTAAGAATACAAGGGTTTAGGAAACACGAGGTAGAAACCAAAGTGGTCCCATTACCACCACTACTAGAGAACCACCAGGGGGCTTGGTGACTCCCGTCGCTGTAGCACTGGGCTCCGCAGGGTTAGATGTCCTGCTCCCTAAAGGACCCACATGTGACAGGAAACACAGAGAGAGCCTCTGGTTTGCAGGCTAAGGTGGCTTCCTGGGTGCTCTGGGCTCCTGGACTAGATTGCAAGAGGAGGGGTCACTGTCTTGATAAGGGTAATCGACTCAGATCAATTACCCTTGATCAGAGAGGGTAGGGCCGCTGCAATGCAAGGAGGGCAGGGAGGAGTAGGTGTGGAACCCAGTCGGTCCTACTGGGCACTTTGTGATGCTCTTCTGACAACCGTGACTGTGAACGGGCAGGTATAGCATCCTTACCTGAGAAAAGCCTGGTGGCCAGAAGCTCAGTCCCCTTGGGGAGGAGAGCCTGGCTACGTTAGCACATAAGCCACCAGAGTGAGGGTCCGAGAAACCTGGAGTGGATAGACGAGGAAGGAGGTGATTAAGGATCATTTGCAGCTCTGAGTCCCAGTGAGGGCTGAGGGCTCCATCGGTCTCACTGAACTCCTGCTAAGTTGCCCCTCTGGAAGAGTGGGCCACCAGATAGTCCGAGAAGGTTTCCCTAAGGTTTCCCAGATGAAAAAATGGATCTGAACGGCTCGAGGGTTGGACTGTGATGGACATGGAGAGACCCACTCAGATGCGCTGCTGGTTTATCCTTCCTATCCCTCTATTGTGCTCTTCACGTTAGGGACTTATCTGCTATCTTACACTTGAACTTGCAACTGGCACCTGTAGTTGACGTGGAGATGCTCTACCAAGGCAGGACTTGCTGTCCAGCTGCAGAGAATGCCTTTTACAGAGGGCCACCCTCTGTTAGCTCCTTTGGGTCTGCTTCCGCTGCAGAGAGCTTCCCTTCCTGGGAGCCCACCCTCAAGGGCAGAGTGAGATGTAGGCGCCCTGCTGCTTCTGTCCAGTGCAGGTCAACTCTGACAGATGCTGCCCAAGCTACTCACTCCCCCACTCCAGACCAGGTGGTCGAGCATCGTCAGACTTGCCTCACGGTTTGTTGTCCTTCCTTCCGGTCCTGCTTCCTTCCCTTCTTTTCAAAGTTATTGATCCCCAATAAACATCTCATCCCTAACTTCATCTTGCTGTCTGCTTCTCCAAGAGCCATGTTGTGACCAGGGGAAACCAGTGACTTTGTATCAGTCACCCCTGAGTTTGAGCCCAGTGTCCATTACTTATTAGCTGGATAGTAACTGGATGGCAGACAGCTTGTCTCTCTGTGCCTCAGTTTTCTCATCTATAAAATGGGGCTGATAACCCCACTGGCCTTGCAGGGATATGGAGAATGGATAGGAAAATGCTTTGTAAAGGAAAATACACACACACACACACACACACACACACACACACACACACACACGAGTTAATTACAAACCTCTCTGCTTGCATCTATGCCTATGGTACAGACTGAGAGCTGCAAGAAGTGGGGCCTCACTGGATCTGAGATCCTGCTGGGAAAGAGGTCTGGGCAGTCTGACTCTGGTGACCAACACACTAGCATGCCCCCATTATGGCTGCCACTCCAAGTGGCATCAGTAGAGGTGATGGCAGGGCCAGGCAGGATGAGCTGGGCACTGGGGAGCGATCCCGTTCTCTCCTCCTCCTTCCAGGAAGCCTGCTCCTGGTTGCTGCACCACATTTCTGATCAAAACATCTAGATCCATCAGAACAAGAGGTGGATGGGATAGCTGCACATTCAGGGGAGGGGAGGACAAAATCTGGGTGGGGGACACTCATGAGATTCCTCTCCACGTGTGAGTGAGCAGACAGACCGAGATAGGTGACGTATTTTCCAAGAGCCCCAGACTAGGTGGGGAGAGATGCGGGCAACCCAGGCAGGGCAGGGGCACCAGAACTGATGCTTTAAAGAAAACGTTTATCAAAAATCAGGAAGGAAACCATCCCCCCCTCCCTATTGGAGAAGCCCTTGAGTGATGCTTCCTGGATCCTCCTACCCTGGTGTTTGTCTTTCACTGGATGTGAAAGCAGCTCTCATGAGGGGAGGGCTGGGCCCTGAGACCTTCACAAGGCTCTCCATCTCCACACATCTCTCAGCTGTCAGCTCAGCCCATCAGGGAAACACACTGAGTAACGCGGAAGACTGGGGGGTTGAGGGGTGGGAAGGTGTGGCCAAATAGAGAACAGGGTCCTGGAACAGCTCGGGGGCTAGTTAGGGTGGGCTCTGGGCCTCAGTTTATCAGGGCAGTCAGCAGAGCCTCCACAGTCTCCCGACACAGCACATGGATTCTCCAGGAGTTTGGGGCAATGGGGCAGTGGTCCAGACAGTATCTGGCCCTGTCTTCAGCTCCAGCAGTACTCAGTAGAGGCAGGAGTCTTCCAGACCAGAGTTCATATCCCAGCTTGGTCTCTCAGCTTTGTGACATTGGACATGTCACTTAACCTCTCTGTACCTCATTTTCTACCACCTATGGAGTTAGAGCCTTTAGCACACTACCTGGCATAGAGAAAGTACTCAAATAAAAGCTTTTTTAAAATTGTTATTATCAGTATTATTACCTACCCTTTCTGTAAGCATGTATTATAGATTTTAATATACAATAGAGTTTATGTAATTGAGATCTTACTATGTCTTACTTCTCTCTTATCACAGTATCATGAGTGCTTTCTTACATCATTAAAAGTTCCTCAAAAGCAACATATTAATTCCTTCATAATAGTCCCTCATCTAGAAGTGTCATTGTTTACTTTGTCACCCTTGGTGGCTGGATGAAGAGGGCATCACGGCTTTTCTCTCTTATCCTCAGGCTGTAATAAACATCTCTAGGCATAATCCTTGCTCAAATCCCTGACCACTTCCTAAGGACCAGTTCCTGGAGGTGGAATCACTGTTATCAGGGCACGACATTTCAAAAGCTCAAGATCTCTATTACTTAATTGCCTTCCAAAAAGACTTCCAGCAGTGCCTGAGCGTGCCTGTCTCACCACACATTTACCAGCATTGATTTTTCTGTTTTTATTTAGTCTTTGCTAATTTCATGGACCTGAAATTATACTTCACTGTCTTTTGGAGACACAGAGCCCTGGCCTATAGTCCCTGTTTCCCAGCAGGGTGATAATCAAATTAGATTCAGGGGCTTCCGGCAAACCTCATGACGAAAGGCAGCCTGTGACAGGGTAGCCCCGAGTGGGGAGTCGGGAGCTGGTTCCCCGTCTCAACTCTGTGCTCACTTGCTGTGTGACTTGGGTATATTACATGGCCCTCTCTGGGCCTTGGTTTATCGATCTGCTACTATTGCCTCCCAGCTAGTCTCCCTGCCTCCACTTTATCTAGGCCTTGAGCAGTGCCTGACACATAATATGTGCTCAACAAATATTTGTTAAAGACTGAACTGCCGGAGTGACCTTTATAAAGGAAAAATCTTGCCCCATCATTATGCTGCCTCTAGCCTTCGTTCACACTTCCTAACATTCTATTTACTTATTTGGTCTGCTCATGGATTTCTGCTTCTACTTAGGATGTGAAAAGACACAAGAGAGAATGTGAAAAAAAAGGCACATAATCTACAAAATCATAACTTTTCTTGAGCCCATCAGGAAGCTGGGGCTGCAAGGTACCCAATGAACTGAAATCCACAGAATGACATGACGCACCAAGGAGACAGAACACGCAAACCGTTGCACCTTTGGCAGAACCTCGGAGAGAGTGGTGGCTGCGGTGAACGTAGGCACGAAACAAACAGCTAACATTTTAATGAATTCTTGGAGGCTGAATGTGGACTGGCATGCCAGCTGAGCATTCCTGGGAGCCCCAGACACAAGGGGAGTGCACATTCACGGTGGTTTCCCATGGTGCTCAGGAAAAAGACTGGGGACAGGACTAGCAGTGGAGAGGGCCACCTCCCGATGGCACACAGATCTGAAAGCCCTCCCACTTCCCAGACCCTTCTCTCCTGTGAAGCACAAGCCTTAAGCCACTTCAGTGGGGCAGGAACACTTCTCACCCCCAGGGCCCAGGCAAAGACCTGGATGATGCCCAGGGTGGAGGTGGCCCAGGGTCCTGCGCACAGTGGCTGGTTATGATTCTTAGCAGCATGATCGGATGCCCCTGGGGCTGTTGGATTCCAGGCTGCCTCCTGTCCTCCATCCTCATTTTCCCAGAGTTACCGCCCGTCCACACCCAGGACCAGAGGCAGCATCAGAGAGAAAATGGATTTGACTGGAGCCCACGCCCCCTCCGCTGCATTTACCCTCCCTCCCCTCCCCCAGCTTTTTGCCTCTACCAGGGCTTCCAGGATATGCTCCTGGGCTCCGACCACAGTCCAGTTGCATTGTCCTGGTCCAGGGAGGCCTGGTATCTTGGACCAGAGGACAGGTGGGCAGAGGCTCATCTGCCTGAGGAAATGGAGGCTCCTGGGACAGGACGTCCTCCCCCCAGGGTCCCCATCAGAGTCCTTGCGCTCGGTGACACTGCTTCCGCTCGCTGGGCCTCCCCATTAGGGCGCAGCGTCAGGGTTTGCACGACTTCCCCGGATCTGGACGCCCTGTGGTGGGTGATGATGTCCAGTTACAGACCAGGACACTGTCCCCAGAGGGGCCTGGGAGACACCAGCGGCCTCTCGTCAGGGTGTCAAATCCAAGCCCAACCCCACGGACCCCAGGGGACCCTCAAGAAGGGGGGGCCCTGCGGGGGGTCTCAGACCGCAGGGGAGGCTGGGAAAGGGGAGAAGGAGAAGGTCAGCGGGCGGAAGCACGGGGGCCTGAGGGGCACAGCCGGCTTGTGGGCGGGGCCAGCCTGGGGCTGCAAATTAACTACAGTGTTTTATTAGAGTTTGGAAATGGGCTCAGAGTTTCCAGTCAGGTAAGCGTTGACCGGGAGGATCCAGCCTCACTGTGATCCCTTTTCCTACAGAGAAGCACCCCCAGCTCTCCCCACCTCAGGGGCCTCTGCAGCCCGTCCCCTCGCCCCAGGGTCTCCCCTCCCCTGTCTTCTCTGCAGCTCTGGGCACCAAGCACAGCCCTTAACACAGCAGTGCATCACCTGTGCACTTACCTGCTCCTGTCTCCCCTGCTGGCTTGTGACCCAGAAGTGACAGGGCCAGGACAGGGTTGCCTCTGTCACCGCTGTGTTCCAGGTGCAGGGCGGGCACACAGTGGGCCTTGGTACGTTTGGTGAATGAATGGGGACAGGAGTGACTTAATTTATCTTTAGGGGAGTGATGAAGAAGAGGGGGCTTCTGAGGGCTTTTCTGGGATAGAAAGCCCCAGGGAGGAGCAGGCTGGGGGTGGGGGAGACAGTGAGCTCCGAGGCTCCTGGGCCAGGTCCACAGGAACGAGGCTTCTCCCTCCACCTTGAGAGCCTCTGGCCATGGCCTCTCACCAGAGGGTACAATGGCTGCCTCTCCAACACCAATTTTCTAGCCACAGTTTGAGAAGTTCTTGTTTTCCCCTCATCTGGAGGCTGCTATAGAAGCAGACAAATCCACCAGATACCCAAGGATGGAAAGGAAAGGCAAGGAAAAAAACTAATTTTAATTTTATATATCTGGATCTAGAGCTAGAGTTTTTCATAATTGAAACATGGGAGAACATCATGATGGGCTTGGACCTGGACCAGCCTCCAGAGCAGCTGGCACGGCTTTTCCCTGGCTTCTTGTCTGCTAGCATCATCCTTTTCTCAGGCTTCCATTCTCCTTTGTTGTTTATAATTCTATCATCATTTATTGGGCTACAGCCCTAGACACACGGCTGGGAGCCTGTGCAGGGTGCTGGGTTTGCCATCTGCTACTGGAAGTGGAGGTGATGCAGCCTCGGGCTGGGCTGCACTGAAGAGAGAGGAAGACAGGAGGGAAATACAGAGGACCAAGAGGTGCAGAGGGAAAACAGCCTCCGTCACCAGCCCTCACACCAGGTTGTTGCAGAGGTATGCTGAGAGCAATTCCTGTTTCCTCATTGCTCTCTGAAATCACCTGGGGTTCTCATGAGAATCCCACACATGGCGGATGCAGGTTCTAGACCCTCTAACCTGCTATGTGACCTTGGGCAAGGGCCACAACTTCCAGCCTCAGTTTCCCCATCCGAGCAATGGGATGATTGAGGTAGCTCAGTGGTTCTCAACCCCAGCTGTAAAGATTTCCTCTTCCAGGCAAGATGGAGTGAACTTCCCACCCGAAGTGACCAAAAACCACAGAGTTATGAAACAATGGTTTGCAAGACACTGGACTTCAGGCAATGAAGGAGAGATGAGAAACAGATGCAGTGGGCCCTACAGTCACCCTGGTTTCCAGCCCTGAGTTTCCCGGCCATGGGACAAGGAGGAGGAACATAAGTAGAGCCCAGGGAGGTCCCAGAGTTGAGGAGTTGGAGCTGAGATTCCAGAAGACCAAGGTGGCTGGAATTCACAGGGCATAGTGCCTGAGAAGAGAGAGCTGCACAGAGAGAAGACTCCGGAGAGGACACAGAAGGGTCTTGCCTCAGGTGTGGGAAACTTTAGCCCTAGACTGAGAGCTGCTCTGGTCCCATCTAAGATATCTTAAAGAAGATCCTGAAGAATCACACTGTTTCCAAGTAACTTCACTGCATTGCAGAATAAAGCTCAAAATATTTATAACAAAACAAAAATATCCAGCACCCAATAAGGTAAAATCCACAGTGACTGGCAAAGAAAGCTGGAGTGGCTATAGTAATATCAGTTAAAGTAGGTTGCAGAAAAACAATATTACCAGAGATAAAGGAAATGATATTGTGAGTTCATCAAGAGGACCTAACAATCCTAAATGGTTATGTACCTAGTAACAATGCTTCAAAATACATAAAACAAAAAAAATGACACAACTGCAAGGAGAAATAGACAAATCCACAATGATAGTCAGAAATTTCAGCATGCCTTACTCAAAAGTTGATATAGCAAGTAGACAGAAATTCATAAAGGATATAGAGAACTTGATTAACATTATCAACCAACTTGATCTAGGTGATATGTATAGAACACTCCATCCTGCAACAGCAAAGTATACATTCTTTTCATGAGTATATCTAAATATGCCAGCATAGACCATATTCTGGGTCGAAAAACAAGTCTCAATACATTTGAAGGGTTCAAGTTGTACAGAGTTTGTTCTCTGACCACAACAGAAATAAATGAGAAATCAGTAATTTAACAGAAAGAGCTGTTTCAGTAACAGAAAGATCTCTGAAAAATCTCCAAAATATTTTGAAACTAAATAGTTCACTTCTAAATAACCCATGTGTAAAAGAATCAACCAAAAGGGGAACTAGAAAGCATTTTTCACTGAAAGAAAATGAAAATACAACATCTCAAAATTTGTGGGATGCTGCTGAAGCAGTTCGTTGGGGAAATTTATAGTACTAAATGCCTGCATTAGGAAAGAAGAAATGTCTCAAACCAGTGACCCCAGCTTCCACTTAAAGAAACTAGAAATAGAAGAGCAAATTAAATCCAGTGTAGGTAACAGAGAGGAAATAATTATGAGTAGAAATCAGTGGAGAAAAGCAATAGAGAAAATCAATGAAACCAAAGCTGATTCTCTGAGAACATCAATAAAATTGATAAGCCTCTGGTCACACTGATCAGGAAACAAAAAAGGGAAGACACAAATTACCAATATCAGGAACGAGAGAGGTAACATTACAGATTCTACATAAATTATTTGAAATTTTTCTGCATGTGAGATCTTTTTCATATGTATGTATGTATATGTATTCATTCATTCATATCAGCATGAACTAATGGATATATTTATTTTATCCTTTGGGTTATAATGCAATATTACTTTATGTATTCTGTTGCTGAGATTGACCAAGCTTTGGCCATTGAAATTTCTTTCAGTTGGCTCTTGTTTTCCTTTGATTTTCACCCATCATTATGAGTTTTTCTTTTGTTTGTTTTTAGCACTTTCTTACTTTCTGGCCATAAAAGATGTGCCATGCTCATCTTGTATATTTCCTGCCCTAGTCCTAGAATCAGCCTTTTCTTCAAGGGGATCTGGCTCCTTTTATTGGAGAATGGTATGAGAAACCAAGATCTGGGTACTAGATATGCTTGTTGCTACTGGGATGTCATTGCCTCTAGGCTCTGTCAGCTCACAGAGAAAGGAAATAAAGCTCTGTGCACTAACCCATGCATATGCACTTAGGTATAAAGATTTCTATATGCAAACCTCTGTGTCTATATTCAGCTAAACATGAGTTCATACTGGTATCTCCAACTCTAACCCATTACCACGTGGACCATTTTAGCCTCCTCCCCTTCTTTGTCTGGAACCTCCCACCCCAGCAGTGAGAGAACTGGCTCCCACCATCTGCCATCCACAGGAACATTTATTCCCAGTGTACATGTATAGTGATTTCAGCCTTGTTAACCCATCTGCCATGGAAAACAACTTTATCCAGTAGAGGACAGTGCTTACGTGCAGCTCCTGCTGCCTTGAGTCTTATAGACTCCACCCATTTTCAAGGTCACAGAGGTCAGCACCTTTTGTCTCCACCTGCCTCACTGAGGGTATCTCATACATTTGTGAGACAGTTAGATTCTTTTGTCACAGTCTGCATCCCACCCTGGACTCCCTGACCCCCTAAAGGATTTTTCAAAATCTGTGTACATTCATCCTTTCTACTGTCAAATAGAAATGTATGGTATTGTTGATCCGCCATTATAGTATTACACATAATAGCTTTATTGTCCTGAACAAAATCTTCTCCCTGTTCCCCAAACCCCTTGCAACCACTGATCTGTTTACTGTGTCTATAATTTTGCCTTTTCCAGAATGTCATACAAATGCAGTATTTTCAAGTGACTATTTTCCCCTTAGCAACGGGCATTTAAGATTCATCCATCTTTGTGTAGCTTGATTGCTCATGCCTTTTTATCACTGAGTCATATTCCATTGTCTGGGTGTACCGCAGTACGTTTATCCATTTACCTATAGAAGGACATCTTGGTTGCTTTCAGTTCTTGGCAATTATGAATAAAACTGCTATAAGCATTCACATGCAGGTTTTGTATATTCACAAATTTTCAGATCAGTTGAGCGCATACCTGGGAGTGTGAGTGTTGTTGGATTGTATGGTAAGACTATGTTTAGCTTTGTTAGAAACTGACAAACTCTCTTCCGAAGTGGCTGTACCATTTTGTATTCACACCAGCAATGAGTGAGAGTTCCTATTGCTTTGCATCCTCTCCAGCAATTAGGATTGTCAGCAGTGGGATTTTAAAAAAAATCTAGATACCTGGGCCCCATTCCCAGAAATTCTGACTCCATCAGCCTGTGGTGGGGCCCAGGTCTCAGTATTGCTGAAAAGTCCCAGGAGATTCTGATGTGGAGTCAGGCTTGAGAACCAGGGAGTTACACCAACTGCCTCACTGTACAGATGGAGAAACTGAGGCCCCAAGGGCAGTAGTGCTGCAGTGGGGCTGATCTCTAAGGCTCTTCCAGCTGACAGTTTGGGAGGGGCTGTGTGATTCCTGGTTAAGAGCTGGGGCTCTGGAGTCCCACAGTCCTGGGCTCGAATCCCGAGTCTGCCTCTCACCAGCTGTGTGACTTTGGGTGAAGGCCTGTACCTCTCTGAGCCCCTTCTGCGTGAAATGAGGATGGTCCTAGGACCTGGTACACAGGCTGTGTGAGGACCTGTTGGGTCAATGAGTCCAGAGTGCTCACCCAGAGCTGGGCACACAGTGGGGCCGGGACACTGCCAGCGACTGTCCCTGGGACTCTGGTCACGTGACTCCGCTGTGCCGAGGTCCCATCCAGGGAGGCCTGCTCCACCCCTTCCTGGACCACCCCGGCTCTCCCTGCCCTGCCCTCCTACTCGCTGCTGTTCCCACTTTGTCTCCAGCCCTGGGGGCTGCGGTGGCTCCACCACCCCCTTCCTGCTCCCCCACCCCTCCCTTTTCTTCTCCCACTTAACAAACAGCTTCACTTAAAAAGCCATCTGGGAGGATGGATGGCGCAAAGGCACATTTTGTAGAATAAGTTTTCAGGGAGAAGAGCCAAGAAATTAAAGGCACAGCACTTCCGAGTCCAATCTTACTAGGCCGCATGCCTCTGACTGCTGGAGAATTGCATTTCTGTATTATAATCCATCCCTCACCCCCAGGGCCCAGTGTTCTGGGCTCCGTCCTCACTTGTCTTTGAGACATCCTGCTCCCAATGTCTCTGGCTGATTCCCTCCCTCAGGATGAACCCCCCTCTCTATCGCCAGGGAGGGGCTGCAGCTGGGGCTTCCCTAACCCGACTCCCCCCTCCTGTGTGATCGTCATCCCACCTCAGGCAGCTGCTCCCCTCCCTACGGGAGCCCCAGGTGAAGCTTATGTTCTTTTGTGGGGTCTCCCAGGGCAGATTTAGGAACAGCAGGAGAGATGTGTCCACTGTTGGCATGGATGAGCAGCCCCGGGAAGGGGTAATGAGCTCCCCGTCACTGGAGGTGTGCACAGAGGAAGGGTGAGCACTCAGCAGAGAGGCCTCGCAGGAGGCAAACCAGCAGAGAGGTTGGGGGCACGGGCTTCAGGGGCCAAGAGATCTGGGCTGAGTTCCGGTCACGTTGATTGCAAGGTGTCTGACATTTAGCAATGACTTACACTCACTGAGCCTCAGTTTCTTCATCTGGGAAATCAGGCAAAATAAGTTCCACGTCCCAGGGTTGTCATGGAGACAAAAGGACATAATGTGTGCAAAGCACTGAGCATGGAGTGCGGACTATCATTACAGAGTGGGAGGAGGCTGGGTTGTGAAACCCTGAGCAATCTAAGATCCAGCTTGCTGTAGTTTTAGACTCTGAGATCCAATAATTTGATTACACGAAGATTATAAGATTTCCTAAGATCCTAAGGCTTTAGAATTTATGATTTTGTTACTCTCCTCATCTAAGTCTCCTCAGAAACCTGGGCTGTGTGATTCGCATTCTAAACCCGTCCCTCCACCAGCACGGCCGTCTCAGCCGTGGGTTGTCTGCTGCACAGGCAGCGTTTATCTCTCTTCCTCTTTCCACTTCAAATCTTCCATCTTTACCCCCCAGTGGCCCATTGCTACTTCTTTAGGGATGCCTTTTCTAATTCCAGCCTCATCCACTGAACCCTTTGTTCAAAGCACACCAGGCCCCTGCAGTGTGGCTGAATTGCGCCCTTCATCCCCGCCCCAGCACGCTCTCCTGCACTTCCCGCCCTTCCCACCAAACCCCATCTTTGCCTATTGAAATCTTCCCTCACTTTCAAGGCCAGAGTCAAGGGCAGGCCTTCCATGAAACTTTTTTCACCTCCCGGTTGAAATGAAGGTCCTTCACCTCTATGTTCTGTGCAGATTTTGCTCTGATCACTATTACAGCAGCTGTCAGAGTCTGACTCATTTTGGGGGCGGGGGAATGTCTGCCCTTCGCCCCATGGCAGACCCACCTCTGGTGTCCTTCCAAGACCCCTCCATGCTCCCCTGGAAAGGAAGACGTGCAGATATGATTGGTCAGAGGCGAGACACTGGTTGGGCCACGCTCACTAGTGGGCAGGGTCAGCGCGTGGAAGGTGAGGCGCTGGACCAGCTCTCTCCTTCCACCCCTCAGCTCCCCTCCACGTGCCTCCAGGAGGGAGTCAGCTCTGCAGACCCAGCCACGGTGAAGCCAGGGTGGGTAACCCTGCTTCCCCGAATCACTCTCCTCTTTTCTCTCTCCCTGAGTGAGCTCGGCCATGCCTGTGGGCCCAGCCCTGTCCATGTGCTAACAGCCCCTGATCTCTGTGTGCTGTCACCCCGCTGAGCCATGATCCATATCGAGGGTCTTTGATGCACCCGACCTGTCCAAGGCCAGGCCACACAGGGCTGAGCTGGACAGGCCACCCCTGCCTCCTTGACCTTTCCCTCTGGGGGTCCTGCAGCCTCCTGCCCCTCAAGAAATTTAAAACCAAACCCTTCACCTTCCCCTCAAACCTGGTCCTCTCCACGGTTCCCATTTTGGTGTTGCCCCTGCAGCTCCCACTCACCCAAATCAGAAACAAGGGGGCATCCCTGACTCTCCTGACACCTCAGGGACCATCAGATCCTGCCAAGTTGAACTCCTTTAACTTCTGGAGTCCCCTCCCCACATCCACCATCCCTGCCCCATCTCAGGCCCTGAGCATCTCCATCCGGCCAGACATCGCTCCCCACCAGCCCCGCTTGGTCCCTCAGCCCCACCACAGCCCCTGCATTCCATCCCATGACCCTGAGATGTGAGCAGGGGTGTCCTGCCCTGGGGCCCCATGCTTTAGGGGCCCTGTTCCCGCCTCCTCCAGCTGTGCCTCTCCCCTCAGGGACTAGGGGGACAAGGGACAAGCTCCGGTCCCCCAACCCCAGAACTCCCTTCTTGATTGACCCGAACCTGCTTCCAGGGCTCGTGTGGCCTCCTCCGGGGTCTGCCCCCCCGAGGGTGGCCCGCAGAGCCAGCACGCGCCCCCTAAACCCCGAAGTGTAGCTGTGGGTGGGGAGGTGCGGACAGAGCCTGCGGGCTGGGGTGTCGCACACTGTGCGTGAGACCGTGGAGCGGCCGAGCTGAGGGAGGGAAGGGAAGGCGCTGGTCCAGGCCGGGTCAGGGGTCAGGGGTCAGGGGCCAGCTGTCTCTGCTCCCTACATTCCTGGGCTCAGGAATTTGAGGAGGTAGGAGGAAAAACTTATTTGATTTGACAGTTCGTTAGTTGCTTTATAACTCTTAGATATTTAGCCCATTGGTCTGGGGGCCTCACTGGTTCTTGTGCTCCGGGCTGCACATGTTGGGGGCGACCTGCACCCACACCCTGGCCACCAGACAGTGATCGTCCCAAACCCAGGACAGTCACGTTGATCTCTGCCTAACACCCTTCGTGGCTCCCGCAGGCCTTGGGACGGCGTCCCCATGCTGAGCCTGGCTCACAGGACTCTCGGTGCTGCCTGTTCCCCACCGCCCCAAACCAGCTCTCAAGCTTGGTGCATGGCAGGCTCAGGGCACACAGGTCTCACTGCAGGCGGCAGTGGGCACGGAGGCAGGAGCTGGCCCGGCACTGGGTTGGGGGTGGTTTGGGGCTTACGTGCCCCGTGGGCAGTTGAGTCTTGGCTGTCACTTAGGAGGCCAGCAGGCCCTGACATGGCCAAGCTGGAGCCCGCCTGCCTGGGAGAATGTGGGAGACAGTGGAGGCCCTGAAAGGCTTTGAGGACTTTGCCTGTCACTTTGCCTGTTGGGAAAAAGGGTCCTTAAGAAGTCCGTGCTGATGCCGGGGGACTGTCAGGGCCCTGCACCCTCAGGACCTCAGCTCTCCCATCCAGAGAAGGAGCGGGCTGAGCCCAAGGCCTCCAGGGGCCTTTACAAGCCCAATGTCCTGGCGTCCCCTCCCTCCACCCCCTGCCCCCGCAGCCTCAGTTTTCAGCCCCACAGCCGCTGTCTCTGACCCCACAGGTGCTGAGCTCAGCTTTTGCTCTTCTCACCTCTGCTGGCAGGATCTGGGGGGCAGAGGAAGCTGTTCCAGGAGCCTGGGTGACCTGCCCTGGGCTTCTGAAGTGGGGAGGGGTCCCTTCTACCAGTGCAGTGGGAACCGTGAAGGAACTGAGGGCTGAGACCCGGCCCGGGCTCAGGTGACCAGGCTCTGGAGGCTGCAGCCTGGTTGAAGGCCTCTGCCTCAGGGCCTGCCTTTCCCAGCCACCTGTTTCCATGGCAACCAGAGCCCTCAGGCAGGAGCTGAGCCCCACCCCCACCCCTCCCCAGCCCACCCCACCCCTGCCCTTGGGGAGGGAATGTGCCCTTGTTATAGGCGAGCAGGTGGGAGGAGATGACTACAGCCAGGCCTGGGCGGATGTCACAGGCTGTGAAATCCATAACCAGGTGATGTGATTACAAATCCAGGCATCCTCTGCCCTCACTTGTTTTTGATACAAAACAGGGAGGTTTCGGGACAGGAAAACGGATCCTTGTGTGTTTTTCAGCCTGTGAGGCTCTTTGTTCCCTCTTACTGCTCAGTCCTCATCCTGTTCGCTATCCTTGGACTCTGCCATGTGAGCCCGATGACCGGGGCCCCTCCATTGCAGCCCACCTCAATCTGAACCCCTCTGTGCCCTGGAGACTGTTCTGCCATCGTGCTTCCTGGCTGGTCGCCAACATCGAGAACTTGGGCTTTTACCCTCAACCCCCCACCCCACACTCCTGCACCCCTTGCAGCCCTTTGGACACCATGACGTTTTCCTCTTCCTCCCATCCCCTTCTGGCCACGCCCCTGCTGCTGGTCCACACTGCGCTAGCCCAGCCCCCGCTTCCACTTCTGAGGGACTGCCCCATTTTTGTGCCCTGAGCAAGAGGCACTCGCTCTTCACTTGGTAGATGTGTAGTGAGCCCCGCCCTGTGCCAGGAGCTGAGCTTATAACGGAGAACAACAGCAGCGACCACAAGACTCTTTGGCCTTGGGAAGCTTCTCTTCTAATGGGGACGATGGACTGTAACTGTCTAGATTGAGCGTGTCTCATGTATAGTTTGGTGACAAGTGAAAAGGAGACAAATCAAGCAGCAAGGGAACATGGGACCGTCAGGGGCTTGCAGTTGAAGTGATGGTGGGTGAGGAAGGGCTCACTGAGAAGCTGACGTTTTCCCAAAGACTTGGGGCAGGGAGGGATGAAGGAGGGAGCCACGTGGATATTTGAGGAAGAGCATTTCTAGCAGAGGGGATGATGGGAGCACAGGCCCTTCAGGTCACCACTTAAACATCTTAATTTATTTTTTTGGCTGCACCGTGCAGCGTGTGGGATCTTAGTTCCCTGACTAGGGATTAAACCCATGCCCCCTGCAGTGGAAGTGCAGAGTCTTAACCACCGGACCACCAGGGAAGTCCCCAGGTCACCACTTAAATATCAGCTCTTGAGACCCCCATCTGAGTTAGTCCCCCTTATTATCCTCCCACACAGCCTCCTGTGCAGGGCATGCTTGGCCCCATCCCTGGGTGTGGTCACACATTGGTTAGGACTTTTCCTCGAAGGCCATGTCCCTTCCTGACCGTGACCCTCAGGAGACCAGGTACCTGGTCCGACTCGTTTACTTCTCACCCCTGCACCCGGTACCCACTTAGCACATAGTAGGTGCACAGCAAATCACCTGGATGAAATAGTACACCGTAAGAATGGGAAAGGAAATAAAAAATAAAAAAGCTCATGTTCCTGGGCTTCCCTGGTGGCGCAGTGGTTGAGAGTCCGCCTGCCGATGCAGGGGACACGAGTTCGTGCCTCGGTCCGGGAAGATCCCACATGCCGCGGAGCGGCTGGGCCCGTGAGCCATGGCCGCTGAGCCTGCGCGTCCGGAGCCTGTGCTCCACAACGGGAGAGGCCACAACAGTGAGAGGCCCGCGTACCGCAAAAAAAAAAAAAAAAAAAAAAAAAAAAGCTCTTGTTCCTTAGAGCAGAAACAGCCCAGAATGTTGTTAATTGATTTCACCCGTGGGACGGGAAGGGTGGTTTGTGCTCTATGCTGTGCGACTCCGTTTCATTTCATTTTATTTCTAGTCCTAGTCTTAATCCAAGTCCTAGTTCTTTTCTGTTTTATTCTATTTTAAAAAGCAAAAGACAACCGCGCCCGCCCCCCCCCCCACTGCATAATTGGAACTAGTAATTACAGCTCCCATCCCTGATTTGTGCCTCCATGACTCTGGTCCTGAAGAAAAGATCATTTCATATTTAATCAGTATTAGTTCTAGGATGCTCTCAGGGGACATGTTCACTTCAAGGCTGCGTAGTTTAATTCTCAGTGAGGCTTAATTAGATCAAGAAAAGAGCCTGGCCTCGGGGCAGGACTGTGGTGGTGGGGACCACGAACGCGCAGAAAGGCAGAACCCGGCCTGTCATCCCCCTGCCTGCATCTACCCTCCCGCCCATTCCTCGGGTCTTTCCAGCCCCTGCCTCAGGGGGAGAGCAGAGCCAGGCCTCCCTCCCACGCTGCGATGACTGACAAATCTCATATGGGAGGAAGGACAACAGTCGATGTTCAGGAAGGCAGTGGGCCACCCACCTACTGACTCATCCTCGGAAGCTTCCTGGAGCCTTTCTGGCTTGGCAGGTGGTAAGGGGGGCAAGCAGGGGCATCCGTAATCAGCCCATCCTTTCCCTGGTGGGGACAGGATGTTCCCTTAACCAACTCTTTTCTCCCTGTTAATTCTGCTCAATTCAAACTCTGTTATCATTGCTGTGGTCATCATCATCTTAGCTACTGGGTCACGGAGGCTACCGGGTACCAGGCAATTTAAACACAAGATTGCAAGCCGTGAAGGAAAACCCGCAAGAGGGTATCATTATCTCTATTCCTCAGATGAGGAAATTGAGGCTCAGAAGGTAAAATCTCTGGTCCCACCTCTGGTCAGTGGAGGAGTGAGCACTAGAGCGGAGGGCAGCAAGGTCTGAGTCCTGGCTTCAGGGCTCAGCAGCTACGTGAGCCGTGGGCAGGTTCCTAAGTCTCAACATCAGTTTCCTCCTCTCTCTCAGCTCCTTTGATTCCCACAACAATGCCACAAGCTGGCGGTTACACTGTGTCCATCTGCGCTGGGAAGTTGCAGACATGAGGCTCAGGGGAGGGAAGAGCTTTGGCCGTTTTTGCACAGATCAGACTTGGTGGTGCTGGGACCCAGCCTGGCTCTGGCTGGTGCTGTTCTCCCCTCTGCCACCCTGCCCCGGCTTCACCAGCTCAGTCTAGGGGAGCAAACTGCCCTCCGTAGGCTCCCTGGGCCAGACAGGTTTGCTCAGGGGGAAGGCACACTCTTCCTGTCAGACACAGAGCGTCAGACCATCCACACAAATGAACGCATGTTATGTGCCATGCTGGGTGCCGATGGATCCCCTCCAGACATGGGGGGGCCTGGATCCCCTCCAGACATGGGGGTGGAGCTTCTCCCCAGGCCCTCCCACCCCCTTCCCTCTTTCTCGCTCTGCCCAAGACACACAGAACAGGTGTGGCTTCACGAGTTCTAGGGCCAAACTGCCTGGGATGGAATCCTGGCTCTGCCATGTATCCTGTGTGTGCTGCTTGACTGGTCTTTTCGTCTCTGAGCCTCAGTTGCTCATCTGTAAGGGAAGACAGACAACAACGGTATCTGCCTCATTGAAGCGTGGAGGAGATGAACTAAATGGTGATGTATAAAGTGTTCAGACCAGGGTTTCATGACTAGCGGCCACTCAGTACCGAACAGCTACGTCTTACTTTGCTTTGGTTTGGCTTCTGGGATCTACTGTGGAGGGTAGATGAGGCCCCAAATCCTTGACCCCAGTGCACACAGGGGGGCTGTGAGGGACGTGGCCTTGCTGCTGGAGTCAGGTGTCCCCAGGTCCCTAGCCTGGCTCTACCATCACTCTTCGCGACCTTAGACAGGCTCAACCCTCTCTGATTATGAATCTCGATGTTTCCGGGAAAAAGTTGGCATAGAGAGCTCATCTCCAGGCTCCCTGCCACCTCTAAGAGCCCAGTACACTGAGATCAGCCTGAGCCCTCACCCACAGAGGCACCGGACCCCGGAAAGACGAAGGCCGCAGAAAAATCTACCCGGAAGAGAGGGAAGCTTCTCCCATTCACTGTGGCTGCTGCCCTATGTCATTCGTGGAGCACTTCCGCTGCGCTGTGCTGAGCTAAACACGATAAAGGCATTGCCTCATTCAAAACAATGCCACGATGTAGGCACAATTAGTGTCCCCATTTTGAGGCTTCATGTCCAAGGTCATCTCATCCAGGAAGTGACATTGAGGCTATGTTGTTGAACACTTACGTGGGCGTTGTGCTAAGTCAGAACTCTCCACGAGTTTTCTCATTTAATCCTCACAGGTACCCTGTGCCGTAAGCATGGGCGTTCTGGGTCCCATTTTACAGGTGAGGAAAAATGAGGCCCATGGGGAGTAAGCAAGGTCACACAGCTAGCAGACGGTGAAAGCAGACTCAAACCATGCTGCCTTGACCCCTAACTCCAAATACTTTCCACCAGGTTCCTCTGCTTCACTTGATTTTTTTTTTTTTTTTTTTGTACGCGGGCCTCTCACTGTTGTGGCCTCTCCCGTTGCGGAGCACAGGCTCCAGACGCGCAGGCTCAGCGGCCATGGCTCATGGGCCCAGCCGCTCCGCGGCATGTGGGATCCTCCCGGACCGGGGCACGAACCTGTGTCCCCTGCATCGGCAGGCAGACTCTCAACCACTGCGCCACCAGGGAAGCCCTGCTTCATTTGATTTAAACCGACTGATCCCATTAGGAGTGGGGCGGGGGGTGTCCCATTAGCGGCTCCACCATCATTTTACTTCTCTCTCATCTCCCTTTTCTCCTGCCCACTCATAAACTGTCCCAGACTGTTACTGCTCTCCTTAAGTCACCCACTTGGCCGGTGACAATAGAAGAAACAGTCCTCTTCACTCCCGACGTGAGTTTCATCTCCTCCGATTCAGTCCTCATCATAGTTATCCCCAGGCTCTCCACTTCCCGCTCTGCCCCCCTCAGCCCCACCCACACGGATTCCTGCAGCTGCTCTGGCAAAGGTCACCAGGGATCTCTTGGTCGTGACATCCAAGGGGCACTTCTCAGTGCTTCCCTGGCTGGACCACCACCTGCTGGTGACCACTGTGGCCCACACAGATCACCATTCAACTTTGTCAGCCACCACTGAACACTGACCATCACTGACTACAGATGCCCAGGCTGACCGTCACTGCCGACCACTGTGGATTGCCTTTGACTGCCGACATCATCACTATTGACAATAGTCTCCTTCTTCTTCTTCTTCTCCTCCTCCTCCTTCTTCTTCTTCTGAACTAGGTCGATTAAAATTTTTTTATATTGGAATATAGTTGATTTATGATGTTGTGTTAGTTTCAGGTGTACAGAAAAGTGATTCAGTTATACATTTACATATTTCGATTCTTTTTCAGATGCTTTTCCCATATAGGTTTTTACAGAATATTGAGTAGACTTCCTTGTGCTATACAGTAGGTCCTTGTTGATTATCTATTTTATATATAGTAGGGTGCATATGTTAACCCCAAACTCCTAATTTATTCCTCTCCCCTACATTTCCCCTTTGGTAACCATAAGTTTGTTTTCTATGTCTGTACCACCTGCTTCCTGATTCTCTGTCCCCCTCCCCTCTCTCCATGTCATTCTTTCTCTTTCTTAGTTCTCCTCCCACCTCTCTGACAGATTATTCTCATACCACTCGGTTGGTCTCTCAACTCATCCTCACAGCACTCCCACTTTTATCACTGTGCAATGATTTGCCCTCCTTCACATTCTCCTGGGACAGTCTAATCCACACCATCAGCAGGTGGCATCAACTACCACCTCCAGCGCTGAGGATCCCAAACCTCCATCCCCAGGGCAGTGGATGAAGGGCTGGGGCTGGCTCTGTCACTTACACTCTGTCCAAGGCTCGGCCTTGAACAGGGCAAGTCATTTCCCTGATATTCAATTTCCTCACTTGTAAAAAGGGGGAAATGATAACTTCCTCCCTCAAAGGACTGCTGTGCTGATTAAATAAGGTCACAGACGTGGATCTGACCAGTCAAAATCATGGTGCCTAGCACATGCTCATGTCTTTTCTTCTTATGAGATTCTCCTGAGCTAAGAGTCTTTCGTGGAACCTTTGGCCAACCACTCTGTGGGTCCCCCAGAGGAAGGAAGGGGCTTGTTTAGGTGGGGTGGTCAGGAAGGGTCTGGTAGGCTTGTGGACATTAGCTGGTGGGGGATGCGGAGAGGTGACAGTGGAGTATGTCACTCCCTTAGGGGTCAGAAAGGATCCTAATGACCTTAGTGACCATAATGTGACCTTGGGACTTCCAAATCCAGGTCTCACCAGCCAAGCCGCTGCTGGAATGTCCATCCCCCTGAGAGACTGGCATGGGAGACTGTCCAGAGTTGCCCGGTCTGCTGCCACACTCTCCCCTCCACACCATCCTGACCGGCGGGGAGAGAGGGTGAAGGACGTCTCCACTGGGCGAGGAGCATCAGAGAGCACACCTGTGCCAGCCCGCCCCCAGGCCTCTGCCTGAGATGTGATATGCAGTGACCAGCGTGAGGGTGAGAGGCCAATGCTCGCTCCACACCTGGTTCGCAGTGGGGCCTCAGGAACATTGCATTCTGGTAGTGTCTCCATGGGAAGAAGAAGTTTGGCCCCCTGGGAAAGGAATCTGTTCTCCAAGGTGGCAGGTAATGAGAGGTGGGGTCTGAGAAGGCCACCCCTGTGTTCTGAACTCACAAAATCCAGACATGCGCGCCTGCTGCTTTCTGCAGGCTTGCTCTGCTTCGCTTGCCTACTTTTCCCCAACAGGTTTACTGATCCTTCTGTGCCTGACCCTGGGCTGAGCATGTGGCATCTGGAAATGACAAGTTGTGACACCTGCCTTGTCCAGTGGGGACTGCGATGAACAGATCATCACCACATAGGCATGTGGTACTGCGCAGGGTCTGGAGGGGGCGCTGGTACTGCCTGGATAGGGAGGGGGATGGGAGGGGAGCATTTCTCCATCAGACACTCAGCTCCATCCACGGTGCCAGGGCCTCAGAGCTCTGAAGGGAAATGTTTAAGGCCTGAAAAGAGTCATGGGATTTAAATACAAACAGAAAGTTGTAACATAAATGCAACAGAAAGCTGATACATGCTTAATTAAATGTCTATAAAATGTAACATTGTCAAAGAGTCATCTTCTGCCCTACCTGCCTTTTCCACAGTTACATATACATGGATTTAACGTGGGATCTGATTACAGCACCTGTGAACTGATGGAGGAAGTAGCTTCCAAAAGTAAGAAGATCTGGGGCTGAAAAGTTCTTAAAAGAACAATGGTTGGGGTAGGTGGGTGGGCAGTAGGGGCGGGGGTGGGGGAGAGTGGAGACATCACAGAGGAGGGGGCATGTGACTGGAAGGGTGAGAGGTGTTCAACCAGCAGAGAGAAGGGCGCTCCTGGGCAGGGGGAAGGGCACGCACACAGGAGCAGGCCTGGCAGAGCCTGGCGCCCCTGAGGAACAGGGACCATTCAGAGCACTTGCGACATAAGGTGGGGTGGGGACAGGGAGGAGAGGGGGCTGGGACACATGTGTTCTTTCCCTTCTTGAACCTCTGCATCCTTGCACCTTCCTCCCCATCATTCAATCCCAGAAAGGAAGAAAAGGGGAGTTGGATGGGGGGGGGGGCGGAATTCCAGACACATTGCAGCACCTCCACCAGGCCATCTGGGAGAAGGGGCTGAGCAGCTGCCCCCCCCCCCACCGTGGCTGTGACGGCTTTGAGGAGGGGGTCTCCGGAACTAGAGGACAGCAGTGGGACAAAGGAGCGGGAAGTACCAGGGGACAGCAGGCTTGAGAGTCATCAAAGGAACCAGGACTATGTAGCAGGAGAAAGGTTGCTTCCTGCGGACGTGAGTATTTCTAGGCTGGATGGCCTCCTGCACAGGAGCTGTGGGCTGAGGGGTGGGAGCCTGCTTAACCTACATTACAGGGGAGAGTGAACTAGATTAATTGTAAGAGCATTAGTACAGCTCACGGTGTACCCATGCCTGGCACCGGGCTAAGCCCTCTGCTTATAGCAACTCATTGAATCCTCATAGCAGCTCTGTCAGGTACAAACTATCATTATATATTTTTTAACAAAAAGGAAACCGAGGCACAGAGAGATGAAGTCAACACCAAAGACTTCGGCTGGTGAAAGGTGGAGCCAGGAGATGACCTTTGAGTTCCCTGCAACTCCCAATTCTAAAATCCTAGGCTTCTGAAGTTTTTAAGATCTTGTGTTTTAATTCTAAAAATCTATAATTTAAGGTGAATCTAAGGTGCTCTATTTCTAACATTCCATGATTCTCGGAGCCTTAGAGACTATAATTTGATGCTAAGTCTGAGGATCTAAGACTCTGTTGCTCTAAGATTCTCCATGTCTATTATTTTATAGGTGACACAGGGGGTTATTCAAAACCAAACCACATGTGGTAGAGAATTTCTTTTCTTTACTCCCTTCCAAAGAGAGAGGTCAATGCTACATTTCCAAAGCTCTGAGTTGTCTCTCCCCACCGCTAACCCTGGAGGTGGACAGGGGAAGCCAAAACCTTTGCTATGTGGGGCCCATTAATCTTGGTGTCCCCGAGGGGGATGGCTAGAAACCAACGCATGGGGAAGAAAGTGACTCAGAAAGCAGAGAGGGGTCTTCAGGGGCATTTTCTAGAAGTGGGCCATCAGCACCACCCCCCCTCCCGCCTTTGCAGTGGGGGTGGGGGAGATCCTTGGAGGGGAGGGGCTGCAAGTTGTGTCCCAGGAGGTTAGTCCTAAGGAGGTGGTCCTCCCCAGGCCCCGCCCCCAGTCACTGGATTCCTCTACCCGGTCAGTTTGCCCTACGGTATGGGTCACTGTCTGAAATCTTCCTCTTCAGTCATGTGTTCCTGTTTATTGCTCGTCCATCCCTATTGAAATGACAACTTTCTGAGGGCAGAGATCAAGTCTGGGCAGGGCATGAAGTAGGTATTTGTTCTCAGAATGAGTCTGAATGGCACCATCAGACCAAGACAGAGACATCATCCTGGCCTCCTCACCTAATCAGTGGCTCAGTCCAGGTGGCCTGTCTCCTAAACAGCTCTGGGATCCACTCCCTCCCCAGCCCCACACCCCTCTTTTTAGTGTCCTTGTTGAGGGCATAGGCTCTGGAACCAGGATGCTGGGGTCAAATCTGCCACTTACTAGCTGAATGACCTGGGGCAAGGGAAAATCTATCTGTGCCTGCTTCTCTCTACAAAATAGATGACAGTAATCATACCTACCTAGAGATAGTGAAAGAAATGTCTGTCTACAGTGTTCAGAATGTGTCTGCCCAACTGGAAGCCCTCAGTCAGTGTCAGCTGTGGCTACTGGAGAATCATTATTACTATTATACCCCGTTTCCCTAATGCCTACTGAAGGAGGTCTCAAAAGCCCTTCCTGGTGTGGTCTCTCTTTCCAACCTAATCCCCCTCCCCCAGTCACAAAGACTTCCCTTCCTCCCATATTTTCTGGCCTCCCTGCCTTTGGACACACCGTTCCCCTGCCTAGAAGGCTCTCGCACCATCTCTCCCTGGCAAGCTCTTACCCTGCCTGCATGAATGAGCTCAGATGCCACCCCCTCGGTGAGGCCAGCTCAGAGGTCCCCTCCCCCACCTCTTCTGGAAGCCCCCTGGGTTGCCAGTACCTTCTCTGGGCTCCTGCAGTAATTGACACATTCCAGGTCCCACCTCCAATCACCCAGCTCCAGCACCTTCTCTTACATTCCCCAGGGCAGGGACTCCCTCCGCTGTCTTTCCATCTCTGTGTCTCTGGTCCCAGAACCCCACTTGGAACAGCGTGGGTGTCCACGAGTGATTACTAAACAAACAAACCAAGTGCGTAACGTCAGGTTCTCTTGGGTCCTGAGTGACTCACCCTGTCTGAGCCTCGGATGCCCCATCTGTAATATGGCTGTGAGAGCCCCTGTGGGGCCCTCCCTCCCAGGAGAGCAAAGAATGCTGGCATCCTTAGGCCGGCGGCACTCCAGGGCAGGGGCTGCGAAAGGGAAGGAATTCTGCTATTAAGCTCATCAATTCTAGCGTCTGGTCTTTGGGGAGAAGAGCTTGCCTGGTAATTAGGGTTGTTAGGGGAGATACAGGCGGGGCTAGTATTGATGCCAGGATCGACCTAGGGCAGCCACACCCGAGGCTGCGGGCGGCAGAGGCGGGCACTGGGACGGGGCTAGGTGGGCGGGAACCTCTGCCTCATCTGTGAGGCAGAGAAGGACCAGCGTCTTCCTCCTGGTGTGGGAGGCCCCGCGGCGGTCCCGGATCCGGCCTGAAGGTGGCGCTGCAGGCTCTCGCAAGGACAGCTCAGCCAGGGATGCAGCCCAGTGCCTGGAGGTGAGGAGGGTCTGGAGAGAACAGAGCGCGGGGATGGGGGGAAAGAGGGGCGGAGGAAGGAGGAAAGGCAGAGAGCGGGGAGAAGGGGGATATAAAGGACTGGAGGAGAGGACAGAGAGAGAGAAGCGGGGAGACCAGAGGAGGGAGGAGAGAAAATGCTAGGGCGGGAAGGGGAGCGGGAGGGGGAGAAGGAGGCTTCTTCCCATCCCAGGGGCTTGGACGAGCTCGATACTCTTGGAATCCCCTTCCCCCCAATGCCTACAGAGGGGTCACTTCCTCCCTTACCCCCTCTGCCATCCCTGCATGGCTCCCAGGGCCCTCAGGGTGAAGCCCAGCCTCATCCTCTGTGGTCTGACCCTGGAGGACCCCTGCCCGTATTTCTCCACCTTCCCACCCGCCATTCCACCCTCACATCCCAGCCCCAGCCATGCAGCCCTGCCTGCCACTTCCAAGGGTCCCGGCTCTCCCTCTCTGCCAGACCTTTGCGGGTGCCGGGTTGCTGCTGCCAGTAACAACCTTCTCCCCCATTTACCCCGCCTGCTGGCTCCCCCAGATCTCAGCATGGGCACCGTCTCCTCCCAGAGGGCCTTTCTGACCCCTGTCCAGGGTCAGGGTCCTCTCCTGGGCTCCCCGTCCCATCCCACATCTCCCCCCATCTCAGCACTGACCACTCTGGGTTGTGAATGATTCATCTGTTTCCCCAGCCAGAACAGGAGCTCCCTGAGGACAGGGACATGGCCTTGGCCCCCTCGGTGTCCCCTTCATGGCCAGCCCAGGGGCTGAACAGGCACAGGTGAGCAACAGACCATGCCTGTAGGATGAGTGAATGATCCGATGAAGGGTCGAGTGTGGGAGAAAAGGCAGAGAGAGACATGGAGGAGGAGGAAGAAAACAAAGCCGAGAAGAGATGGATTAGGAGAGAGAGCACTGAGGAGGGCACCCCAGCCCCCAGGTGTGAAGGACGCCCTCTACCGTCCCCAGGGCCTCAGCACTGCCAGGCGAGGCTCTCCCTCCTGAGGTCAGCTAGCCACCTGGCTCTGGACCCCTCTGACCATCCGGCAGTTGCTCTTCACGGTCAGAATCAGGGCCCCTTGAGTCACAGGTAGCAGAATCTGTACAGCTGCCCAGCGAAAGGAGAGCTTCCTGTTCCGACCCCGTTCTGTAGCTTGGATGCTGATTGGAGGGAGAGCAGGGGGGTTCAGGAAGGACCTGAGGACCAGGCTCTGTCCACGTGCCTTTCTGTTTCTCTCCTCACAGGGTTTGCCGTCTACTCTCAGCATCACCCACAACCCAGAACTTTACACAGCCTCGACCCAGTGATCCACAAACATCTTTCAATCCCCCAAGTATGCATGTGTGTATCTACAAACACGTCCCCACTCCACACACATGTTTTATGAGAAGAGAGGCCAAAATCTTAAGAATTTTACTGACTGGCATCTTAGAGCAACATGGAAGTTGGCGATACAGCTCAAATCCAGTTCTAGGCGATCTGGCTGCTCTGGGTCGATGCTGGCGTCAATACCAGCCTGGTCTTTGTCTCCTGTAACAACCTTAATTACCAGCAAAGCTCTTCTCTCCAAAGAGGTAAGGTGCCGGAACTACATCCTACTTATTTCACGGCTCACATTAGGCACCACCTCTTCTGGGAAGCCTCCCTTGATTGCCAAGCCCTGATTAAGTATCTCTTCTATGAATGTCCACAGTCTCCTTGCTTCCCCTATCATGGCACGCAGTTTGGTATTTGCTTGTCTGTCTCTTCTCACTGGACCATGGATCCCATGAGGACAGGGACTGTGAATCATAGCTGAATCTTCAGGGTCTCTTCCAGGTGCTATGTGTTTAATCAGCACTTGTTGAATGAAGGAATAAACCTAGTGACTCCGATGTCCCCACCTACCTCTGAAGCCCTGTTTTGCTCCTACTCCAGCCTGGATCCCTGCTCTGACCCTCTGCTTTAAGTAATATGCATCTGTCCTCTGTCGCATCCCCTCACTTGCTGGGGAAGTCACAAAGGGGCCAGGAGATGTCAGAGTTACAGACTCACAAACTCCCAGCTCAGTCATTTTCTAGCTGTGTGGCTTTTAGGAAGTTCATTTTGCCTCTTTGGGTCTCAGTCTTCTTTCATCTCTAAAAGAGACAGTTTGCAAGCAAAGGCAGAGAGATTTAATAAACTATTTAATAAACTCCCTGGCAGAGGCAGAAGGGAGTCTGTGCGGAGCAGGGCATAAAGGGGAGAGGAGCAGCAATTACAGCCGCCGAGCAACAGAAGCTGTCAGCAGGTGCCCACCGTGTAGAAAATGACATCTGGACCTCATTCCTCATGGCAGTGACATAGAGAGGGCCACAAGGTGGGGGTGGGGGGTGTTGCTGGGTTGCTGAGCCTGGGAAGGGGCCAAGGATAGGGCTTCTGGAGGAAAGACGGGTTCAGGGTCCTGTTGTCTGGCCCCAGGGAAGGGAGATTGTGAATGGAATTGAAGAAGGACCATTTCCTCTGCCAAGTAACTGATACTTTCTCAACCTGGTTTACATCAGCCCAGCCCAGCCTGGGGAGCCTGACCCTACTCTACTGAAAGTGGCACCTGAGGCCACTGCAAAGCATTCTGGGCAATGGGGGCAGGGACTGGCATTGACAACCTGTCCTCATCACTACACACCATCGATGCTACTTGTGGAACACTTGCTCCTGGCCGGATGCAGCGGGCAGATCATGTCTTCCTGCACACCTAGCCAGGCAGTGTTTGTTTGCTCATTTTACTGATGGGGGCCCCGAGGCTCACAGCCCCATGTTCTTCCCATCCCTCCACATTCCCAGATTCTGTTTCTTCCTCTGTCATGACCTAGCTGTGTCACCATGGGTGGGTCCCCTGCCTTCTCTGGGGTGAAAAGAAGGAGCCATCAGGCCCCGTCTAGTCCTGACATGGGTGGTACTTGTGCCATGAAAAACGTTTAACAGGCTTTTTTCACTCCATCTGTAGGCAGCCAGCTAACTTGGCAAAGCTCATCTTCCATTCCCTTCTCTCACCATGATTTGCTGTTTGGGGTCCTTGGAGAAGCCCCCGAGTAAATATTAATAATGTGTCTTTGTGTACATTGGCTGAGCGAGAGAATGAGTCATTTCCTGCTTTCCTCCTGGGCTCAGAATCTTAAGTAAAAATATGCTGGTTCTTTGGGTAACTTTGATGGGCTTGGTGGATGGGGCTGAGGCAGTGCCAGGAAATAGCTCTCCCACTGGCTGCCTCGATGCCTGAAATTCTATCTCCCCAGAACTGTGCCTGGACTTCCTTATTAGCACAAAGAATCCTGGGACCAAAAGGCTTGGCTTTGGCACATCCCAGCTTTGCCCCCCTGACTTTCGGGGGGAAAGGGGTCTGTGTTCTTTCCAGCAGCCTGGCCTGGACACTTCCACATGGCAAGCTCATTCCATCGGCCCTGCTGTCTGATCTGTTCTTAGTGCCACAGTTTCTGCATGGAACGAGATCATGAAATGTGGAAGGGAAACATAAATCACCCTCCAGGTTGCTGAGGGGACACAAAGCGAGGGAAGACAGGTGGAGATGACAAGCCAGTCTTCAAGCACTGGCTTGACATTTGCCATTTACAAAGCTGTTTGCACACCCACTGTTTCATTTGATCTTGATAACAAGCCTGAAAACGACGGAGAGCTGCCCCGATTGTACAGATGGGGAAACTGAGGCTTGTCAAGGGACCTGCCTACACCTCCATGACTAGTGAAAGAAGAGATGTTTGAGCCCAGGACCAATACCAAATCTCATTCTTCATCCTCATTGAGCTGCCAGGCAAGAGTCAAATGAGGCAGGTCAGGGAGGGCATCCTCAGGGAGGGAACTTTTGAGTAGTTTTGGAAGGAGAGAAGGAACAGGAATTGAACAGAGACAGGAAAGTCCAGGCATAGGACCTGGAGGGAGGCTCTGCAGATGTGGTCAGCTCATCATCGAGAACAACAGTTGGTTGCATTTACTTGAGCATCTACTATGTGTCTGGGCTTTGCAAGCACCTGAGATGTGTCATCTTATTTGCTCCATAGATGGCCCTTGATGGGGGCACTATGACAGCTGGTGAGTGGTGGAGCCGGAACCCGACCAGGGCTATCCGGACAGAACCCAAGGTCCCAACTGCCACACCCCAGATGGAGCTACTGCTACCAAAATCCTCCCCTCACTGTGTGCCTATGGCCAAGTCACTTAACCTCTTTGAGCCTCCATTACTTCATTTGTAAAATAGTGATGATAATATCTCTGAAACACGAGGAAGACATTTGTGATCATCACAATTCTTCGTGGGGAGAGTGAAGTGTTTGTCTGGAAGATGCCTATGTGGACCAAAAGCTGACATATTTGAGGGCACAGAACCAGCTGGTATGAAGGTGACTGGAGGGATGCCAGTAAAAGTGCTGTGCACAAAAGAAGCCCAGCTTCCTGCTGAGAAGCGGGGGAGCAAGAGACAGAGCAGGGCTGGCGAGGCAGTGAGTCTGCGTCCCTCCCTTCAACCCCACAAATCTCTAACACCAATAAATTCAGAATGCTTGGTGTAGGTGGGTTTCGGGAAGAGAGAAGGGGCTGAGCTTTGCCCTGGGCACAGTCCAGGAAGAAAGACCTAGACCAGTGGACAGAGCTGGATCCAGACCTGGGACTGGGCAGTATCACAGGCCATTCATTGGACTTGGGTAGCTGGGCTTGAGCCAGTGACACCCGGTTCTCCTGGGAACAGGAAGCCCCTGTTGGCATCTGAGTTACACCTACTGAGACCTCAACATCCCTCCAGATACCCTGGAGCACATATTTCTGCTCCTTCGCCCTGGACTCCACCCACACCCCTGGGTGCTCGATCTTCCTCTGGATACCGTATCATTTCCATGAGGCTAGCACAGCGAGCGAGCTTCTCCCATACTTAATTCAAAAGGGAAATAAAGACCCTGGTCTACCTCCAACCTGTCTCCTGCTCTCTCTGCCCTCTTCCACTTGAACGAATTACCTGCATGGGCTGGCTCCCACTTCCCTTCCATTGCTTCTTACCCACTACAGTCTGGTCTGACTTGTCAAGGTTATAAATACCCTTCATAGCCTCACATTTTGTGAACACAGTTCTGTGCTTGTGTCCTTTGACTTCTCTGTGGCATTTGACCCAAGAGACCACTCCCTCCTTCTGGAAAAGGCATTTCACCTAGGCTTCTGGGACTCAGTCTCACTTGCCTGCTTTCCTTCCTACTCCACAGGCCAAGGACCAATGAGAAAAAATTCTAGAACTTTCTACAAGTCAAAGGTGTCTAGGGGTATAATAGGCTGCATACAGAGGGAGAGGCGGATAAGGAGGAAGGGGGATTGTGTGTATGTTGGGCACCTACTATGTGCCAGGCTCCGTACAAGGCACTTAAGGTCCCATTGTCTTATGGGGTAAGAACTTTCATGCCCATATTACAGAATGTGAAATAGAGGCCCAGAATGTATAAAGGATGACCCAGAATCATCACATAATGGGTGGGAGAATGCTGGATATAAGGAATAATAATAATTGGTACCGTTTATCCAGCATCAGTGGGTGCTGGGCCTGGAGCATTTTCTTTTTCTTTTTTTTTTTTTTTAACATCTTTATTGGAGCCTGGAGCCTTTTCTCTGAGCTGAGCCGTCTGGTCCTCGCCACAGCCTGGGGAGAAGGGGGCTGCCGTTCGTATCAACATTTGAAAGGGAAGGAAGCTGTCCCCTGCCCCCGGGGCTGGGAGGGGACTGACTTGAGGAGCTGGACGTGGAGTCTAGGTCTCTGAGTCCACATCTCTGGAGGGAACCCAGCACCAGGAGATGACCCCTTGACAGGGTCCCTGCTCAGGGGCCCAATCAGGACATCAGAGCCCAATGACAGGGAAGACCCCTTCCCACCCAGGATTCCCAGAGGCTGCCCCCCCCCCCCCCCCCCAGAGAGACACTGTTCCTGCACGTGCCTGATTGGCAGCTGCTACCTTTGCTCTCTGAATCAAGGTTTTCAGACTGCATCACAGTCCCTTTCTGTAAAACAGTCATTTGTGCTGTGAAATCCACTCAGAGTAGCCAGGAGGGCAGGCCCAGAAGGAGAGGCCAAGTGGGATCAACCTGGTGTTTTACTTGATGTAGACCCAGCTTGCCTGTGCCGGGGAAACGGAGCTGGGAATTATGGGGGGAGGGATCAGCTGGTGTGTATCGAGCACCTGTTCTTCACTGAATCATCTAATCTTCACTGAAACAACTCAGCGAGGGGGCACTCATTGTTGTCCGTTTGTTATAACAAAAGAGAAAACAAGTACAGAGAAGTTAAGCAACTTGTCCGAGTTCACAGAGCTGGTAAGGGGTGGACCACAGATGCAAGGCCAGGGATCTGTGATGTCAACCCACACTTTCCAGTTCACTGAAAGGAAAGAAGGGACAATTTACTGGGAACATTCACTGAGACCATCCTAGGAGTCAGGGGCTTTGCTTTCATAACTCTGTTCTCATCTGATACACATACTGTGAGATCATTACTTCTATCTCCATTTTACAGATGAGAAAACTGAGGCCCAGAGAGGACACTTGATTACCTGGGGTCTCACATGCTGCAAACGGTAGAGCCGAGACCTTGAACCCAGGGTCAGCATTCCTTCACAACTTTTGGGGGAGAGAGGAAGACATTGGGAAAGGCTCTCCTCGTCAGATCAAGGTCATCCAGGTGGAGGCTGCTGTCTGTTCTGGGAAGGAGATGCTGGTGATGGGAAGACAGTGTTAGTATTCCTTGCAAGCTGGTGGCCTCCTGCCGGGAAGCTGGCAGCTGAGGCCGCTCTTGAGTGTTTGCCCGCAGCATTGCTGATGCTGGCCGAGAGCACTGTGGGGACTGGGCTGGAAGCCTACAGCCCCTGTCTCCCCACAGGAGGGTGACAGGCAGCTACAGGGATGCCGAAGGTGTGTGGAAGGAGGTGCAGCATGTGACAGATGGAGAGGAAGCCCCAGGATGTAAAACAAGGTCTGGGTAGGAAATGGAGGGGAGATGAGGGGCCCATGTGGTCGGGGGCCAGCTGGCATGGAGGATGCTGGGAACGTGCAGAGAACTATGGGCAAGTGGCCTCAAATGCCCAGCCAGGACAACTGACATGGAGACCTCTGGGTCTTGGTCCAGGACTCATGAGTGTCGATGTAAATGTGGCTCCTGGTAAATGTTTTCTAGAAGCAGCTTGGGACAGTGGCTGGGGGACTGGGTATGGAACCAGAACAGGCAAGGTGTGAGCCTGATTCTGATTCTAACCCACTGTGCAGCCTCAGGGAGCTCACTCAGCCTCTCTGAGCCTCAGTTTTCTTATTCAAGTAAAGGACGAGAGTGACAGCCTAGGGGGGCCTGGGTGTGTGAGGGTTCAACAAGCCTGGATGGTCCAATGTCCTGTACTACTCATCGTCTTTTGTGGTTCTAGAGACTTTAGGACTGCGGATCTACTGACATTTAAAAAAAATTATTAAATGTGGTAAATACAAATCCCACAGAAGTTACCGTCTTAACCTGTTTGAAGTGTACAGCTCTGTGGCATTATGTTCATTCACTTTGTTGTGTAGCCATCACAATCATCTCATCCACCCCCAGAGCTCTATTAATCTTGCAAAACCCATTAAACAGAAACTCCCCATTCTCCTCCCACCCCAACCCCTGACAACCAGGGGTGCCTCACATAAGTGGGATCATACAGTATTTGTCCTTTTGTGACTAGCTTATTTCACTTAGGGCAATATCTTTACAGTTCTTTCATATTACAGCACGTGCCAAAATTTCTTTCCTTTTTGGGTTGAATAATATTCCATTGTATATAAAAGTATGCTACATTTTGTTTATCCATTCATCCATCAATGGGCCCTTGGCTTGCTTTCATCTTTGGGCTACTGTGAAGAGTGCTGCTATGAATATGGGTGTATGAATAGATCGTCAAGATCTTGCTTTCAGTTATTTTGGGTATATACCTAGAAGTGGAATTGCTGGATCATATGTTAATTTAAATTTTTTGAGGAATCACCATACTGTTTTCCATAGCAGCTGCACCATTTTACATTGCTACTAACGTGCGTAAGTTTTCCGATTTCTTCGTATCCTCACCAACATTTGTTATTTTCTTTTCCCTTTTTTTGGATAGTAGCCATCCTAATAGCTTTCTCACTGTGGTTTTCACTTGCATTTCCCTAATGAGTAGTCATGTTGAGCATCTTTTCAAGTTCTTATTGGCCATTTGCATATCTTTAAAGAAACATCCATTTAAGCCCTTTGCCTATTTTAGAATCTGTTTTTGTTGAGCTGTAGGAGTTCTTTATATATTTTGGATATTAACCCCTTACTGGATATATGATTTGCAAATATTTCCTCCTATTCCATAGATTGCCTTTCACTCTGTTACTTGTATCTTTCACGCACAGAGATTTGAAATTTTGATGTATATTGCCAGGTTTTGAGGCGACTCAGAGGAGCAAAGTGGAAATAATCATGTTCCAGTGAATTCTGCCCAATACAGAGCCCCACACCCAATATCTCACCAGTCCTTCCATTAATGGTTCCGCTGTTGGGAAAGGACTAGATTCCATGAGATAAAAAACAAAATCCACCCTGCTTGTGTAGCGTCACTGTGCTTCAGAGAGCAGCGCCGGCTGTGGCTTCAGACTTCAGACCGACCTGGGACAAATTTGGGCAGGCCACAGTTCACCTGAGCTCCAGGTTGCTCATCTGAAATACAGAAATAACTCTCACTTTGCAAGGGCTGATGTATGTGTGAAAATTCAAGATCTGGCCCTCATGGGCCTTTCAATTTGTGTTTGCAGTCTTCCACGGGACAGAAGCTTTGGGGGCACCTGCGAGAACGTGGCCACTTCCTTGACATCATCTTCAAGGGGTCAAGGGCTTTCTTTCCACACTCCCACCCACTTCCCTCAATGGCCTGAGACAGCCTGGGGTTTATCCAGACCATCCGTGTGGTTTCTCCCATGAGGGTCAGGGAAACTGACACTTGTGTTGCTCTCTGGAGCTTCCCCGGAGCTTCCCCCTCCACGTCTCCCAAATTTCAGTCTCTTGGATTTGAGAAACAAATCTGTGTTCCCCCCCCTCCACATTTCATTTGGATCCCCTACAGCTCTCAGCTAAGAATGTTCACTAAATAAGCATTGATGACACAGTGATGGGGACAAAGGTTTGTGCATCAAATTCTGGGGAGGGTTAGGAGGATGGGTCACGAGAGCATCTCTGGCCAAAACAGAAAAGGGAGCCAGGGCGGTCTGGGCCGCAGGATCTGCCTTCACCATCACCGTCACCGTCACCATCACCATCATCACCATCACCGTCACCATCATCACCGTCACCGTCACCATCATCATCATGGTTACCATCACCTCCACTGTAATGTAGAGTTTGACACAATTTTTTATGTTGACCACTGACAACATTCAGGCCACATGCTCCCTATTCCCCTTTCCATCCTTATCTGGACAAAATGATAAGAAGGCCCATGCTCCCTTCCCTGGCACTGGCAAGAACTTCAAAGCAAGCAAACCACGTCCCATGCACAGGAACACTTACCCTGGCCTCATCTCTAACCACAATAAAAACCAGAGCCCCTCCCTTTGCTCAAACCAAATGGACAGCTTGGGTGCATGCCCTGCTCTCTTCAGAAGGCCTCATTATGTGAGTAATAAATCTGTTCTTACCTCCTGGGGTGTGTGTGTGTGTGTGTGTGTGTGTGTGTGTGTGTGTGTGTATGTGACATCATCAGATTCAGATTCAACATCTAAACCACTTTTGTGTGTGTGTGTGTTTAATCCCACCCTCCACAGGGCAATCATGAGACAGACAATGATCATCACCACCATCACCATCAACACCCCCATCGCCATCACCACCAGCATCATCACAACTCCATCACCGTCAACACCTCCATCGCCATCACCACCAGCATCATCACGACTCCATCACCATCATCACCTCCATC
>NW_021703774.1:157653360-157827076 GCF_005190385.1 Monodon monoceros | reverse complement strand
ATCACCACCAGCATCATCACGACTCCATCACCATCATCACCTCCATCACCATCACCACCAGCATCATCACTATGACTTAACTCAGTGGTTTGTGCTGAGCACAGCCCTTTACATGGATTATCTCATTTAATCCTCATGCAACCCCATGAAATGGATTGTCAGCAGCTGTTGTTCACCTTTTAAAGATGAGAAAACTGAGTCTTGGAGAGAACAAGTCCCTTGCCCAACTTCATATTGGGGGAGGGTTGGGCTTCACGCTCACCTTCTTAGCCTCTACGCTCTTTGGGTCCTTCATGGTGAGAAAGTTCTTCTCTGTGTCTAACCGTTCACTTTCCTGCTGCAGCCATAATCTAGTTTTTCTTTCTGACTTCAGAGGAGTCCATGGGCAGAATCCAGCCAGGGATTCCAGGGCTCCCCTTGGAGCTGCCTCCCCTTCATCTCTTCTCCTCCCACACTCTCCCCCGGGGGGCCTCTTTTGCTCCTGAGATTTCAATTACGAACTCCCTGTTGATAAGTCTCACACGCCTCCCACCCCAAGGGGCTCTGCCTACTGCCAGGCCCTCAAACAATGCTCACGTGGACACCTGCTCTGAGCTCTGGTGCTTTGCTGGTTTGTCAGTGATGGGTCCAACAGCCCTGCAAGGTGTACCTGACTCCCCTTACAGATGGGAAACTGGGGCCTAGAGAGGGAGACTAGAGTTGGGGCCACTGCTTTCTGGGCTCAGAGACTGCACTGTCCCTGTGTCCACCATCATCCCACCTGCTGCCTCTGGACTCTGTCCCCACGTGGATCACTGGTGTCACCGAGCACTGGCTCCAGGCACCCCTGGAAGTGCACTCCGTGGGCTAAATTCCTTAGTCCTCACTGCATCCTCTGTGGTGGGGCCATGAGGACCTAGAGATGAGGTGTCATTGCACTGACCACCGGGTGCCACCTTGGTCACCTCACTCTGAAGCTTGCACTCCTATCCTTGAGCTTCAGTAGTGCACCTACTGCATCCTCTGCCCGGGGCAGCCTCCACCTGCCCTACACCGTTTCCACTGGGAAAGATACACTATTGATTCAAGGGCCAAATCAAGTGCCGCTTGCTCTGGGAAATGTTCCCTGATCGTCCCTCCAGGAGCCTCCACCCAGGGCGGAGTCCCGCTGTGAAACCATCAATCTCCTGCATCCTTAGGGTGCACCCATATGTCCTTCTCCCCTTCCAGACAAGGTCCCCAGAGTGTGACCCATGGTGGCATCAATCAGCCCTGATGAAGGACTTGGTTATTTAATGGAAACTGCATTGCCCTGGGAGTCCAGGGTCAGTCAGGGGTCTATGGAACGTGGGGAGAGAAAACCCCAAGCTGCCTCCAGGCTGGATTGATGGCAGGGGGTGGGGGGATGTAGTGAATGATCTAATATCTCTTCCAAGTAGGGTTTGCAATTCTATTAATTCTGCAGTGTTGCCCTGATACTCATGTGAGAAGAGATGCAGGGGAGAACACGGTATGAGGTGAGAGTGGGAGATGCGGCCGTGGAGGTAGCGGGGCTGGACGATGGAGGAGCTGAGTGTTAGACAGCAGCAGGCCCGGCAGGTGGCCTGGGAGCCTCTAGCCACCCTTGGTCTGTTAGAGCAGTGCCTGGCACATAGTAGGTTCTCAATAAATACTTTTTGGATGAGCAAATCAATATCCTTCCCAAAGTGAATCCAAATATAAATCATCATCATTGTCACTGGTGGGTGTTCACTGTCTTCTAAATCTTTACTTGAAGAATAAATACAAACTATTTAGAAAACTACTATTTTTACCAATTGTGAAATGAAAGAGACAGTCTCACCTCCCTGCCACCAGTTGCTGCCCCAGGTCCTTCTTATATGGTAGTTCTGGAGCTGCTCCAACTGCAGGCTAAGGGTTTGGATGTTATTTGGGAGGTGATGGTGACAGGAGCCATCAGGAAAACCGTTAAGCCAGGAGTGAGATGATGAGGTCTGCAAATAAGAAAACACCTCTGGAGACAGCCTGGAGTTTGGAGGCTGAGGCAGGAGAACTGTGCGGAGGCTGTTGGAACAGCTCGGAGAGATGCAGGGGGCTGCACTCTGGCAGGGGCAGCGGGCGTGGGGAGGGGGGCTGGAGAGAGAGAGGGCCTGAGCTCAGACTGGAGGAAGAGCGGCTGGACATCTCCTGACACACAGAGGAAAGGCTCGGAGGCTCCCCACGTGCCTGCCACTTGCTTCGCATCACTGCCTCCACTCTTCCCAAAAGCCCCGGGAGGCAGGCACCCCCATAAGCCCACCTCACAGATGGGGAAACTGAGGCTCGGTGAGGTGACAAACACAGTCAAGTTCAAGCAAAGTGGGGGCAGCCAAGCCAGGCTGGGCCAGTTCTGGACCCGGGCATGCAAACTGTTGATCTACCCATCTGCACCCAGAGAATCTGGGAACGAGCGGGTGACACCATGCCCTGCCCACCGGCCACGGAGAGCTCTGGTCAGACAGCTGTGGTGGGGTGAGCTGCTACGTGGGAACAGCCAGTGGGACCAGGGAGGGAGCCCCTGTGGAGTCCTCAGGACCAGACCCTGGGCCCCGACTTGAGGTCTGCAGAGCCCTTTGTGCTGTTTTCCCCTCAGGGTCCTCACCGCAGCCCAAGTCACAGGGATGGGGACACTGGGCTCAGCATGGTCATTCCAGTGGCGGCCGGGGGCCGTGCCTCAGGACAGCTGATCAGGATAACGCCAGCCACGGGGAGAAGCCTTGGAGTCTCTCTCCTGCAGTGGGATCCAGCTCCACAAGGAGTGACGTCCTCAGGATGAGAACCGTGCAGGCCCAGCAGGTGGCTTGCCTGGTGGATGCAGGATGTGCCGCCCAAGGAAGTCCTAGGCTCATGTGGACCCACGGCTGTGGGTGAGCGTGGCGCTCAGGATGGACCAGGTCACCAAGGGTGAGTGGAGCGCCTGGCACCCGGCGGGCGCCGGGTCTCAGTGGTGGGAGGGCTGATCCGTCCTACTTCGGTTCAGCGGGGCTGGTCCTCTTGGACTGCTCTGGACCCCTCGGAGGCAGGTGGGGTTTTCCAATGATCAGCTCTTCGATCATCATCCCTCCGCTTTCCGAAGGAGCTGGGGCTTTCTGTCCTGAGGGAGGCAAAGGGCGGGCGCAGGTGGCTGGAGACTGGAGGGGCAGGAAAAATGGGAACAGTGCTTGCATCTATAAGAGAAGCAGGAGGGAAACAGCAGTGTTTTTTTGTATGTGTTTGTTTGTTGGAACTCAGATGGATTTCTGAGTCCTTGCCGAGACAGCTGGCGTCAGGAAGCACATGGTAGAGTGAGGGCAGGGCTTCGTGGATGCGACTGCCCAGCTGTGGGAAGGATGGGGGGATGTGCCCCAGTGACCTCTAGGTCCAACTAGCCGCACTCAGTTCCGGCAGCCCAGCGGGGACGGCCTGAGCCTCATGCTGGAAGCAGACATTGACTGAGCGCCTGCTGTGCACCAGGTCCTGTGGATGAAGCAGAAAACCAGGGAGGCCAGACCCTGTCCTCACGGAGGGCACATGGCTAGCCATTCTCTGCTCCCTCCCACTGCCCATCCCACCGAGTGAACCCCACTCTGGCCTCCCTGCCTCTCCCTCCACTGAGAGAGTATTGACACTGGGGACAGTGCTGTGTCCTGGAAACAGCACAGGGTTGGCAGAGCTGAGTTTCCATCCCAGCTCTGCTGTCAATGTGCTGTGTGACCCTAGGCAAGTCACTTCACCTCTCTGGACTTGAGTTCCCTCATCAATGAACTGAGATACACCTGCCTGTCCCCGACCTTGTGTTCCTTAAGCCTCCATTGCTAGCTGACCTCACTCCTTCCTCAGCCGGGAGCCCGGCAAGACATGACCGGTGGTCTTCCTCTCACCCTAAATTACAACCATCAGTTATAACAGGGGAAGTTAACCCTTAGGTGACTCTGGCATTTGGCAGAGCGAGAATCCCTTCTGTTTCCTGCCTGCAACTGGGAACGTTAGCTTTGTGGCTGCCAGATGACTGCAGGCTGGGGTGGAAGGCAGTCCCTGCAGAGAGACCGAGGCCTCCACTAACCTGACCGTTACTGACCCTTTCCAAGGGCAGCGTCTGACCCTGGATTGGGGATCAAGTGCAGCGAGCCTGGATGGGAGCACTTAGGATGCAAACCATCCTGGAGAGGTCAGAAGAGGGGTGAACCAAGTCCTGGATGGAGGGGCAGAGTGGAATAGGCTCCCAGCCCTGCCACCATATAGCCACCGTCTAACGAGCCCAGGTCACCCAGAAGGTGGGAGGTGGTGGAGTCTGCAGTCTCTGAGGGCTCTAGGAGGGCACCCAGCGAGAGCGCACACCGGACATCCTTGGAGGGAGCCTCATGGGCCTTGAAGTTCATCAAAGCCCCTTGACTTCCTTCCCATTACTTTGCACTGTGGGAAGCAGAGAAAATAGTGCCTCTTCACTGGTTATTGTCAATGTCACCATGAGGTGGCTGACGGTCTTGGAACATGAGCTGCCATGAACGAAGGCAGGCAAGGAGCTGGAAGACCAAACCCCGGGAAGGAGATTCCTGAGTCCTGGTTTCCAAGCCCTCTTGGTGTCCTCTGAGACCCAGGAACATGGATGCCAAGTAGAGGCAGTGAAAGACCAGCCTGTGGATCTGCAGGGATGGAGACCAGGAAGGGCGGGTTCCTGCTTCTCTGCCTTCCCCTCCAGCCACTGGGCAGGTGTTTTGTGTGCACCTGTCCTGTGCCAGGCACTGAGCCGGGTGCTGGGGATAGAGCTGTGAGTGAAACAGACCCTGTCCCTGCAGCTGTGGAAATGATTGTCCATGAGGGTCATGTCCCTGACACAACACGAAAGCATGGAGAATTGCAGCTGGGATCAGGGCTCCAGATTCGGGGGTCATGGCATTATGGGGATGGATAATTAGGGATGGAGGGTGGGCTGTCACTCATGGTTTTCTGCTGCATCCTTCCCCTCCATTACCACCACCAGCATCATTATTATCACCATTATCACTTGTATTGTCCCTGTTATCATCATAACCGCCACCACCATCATAGCACCATTGCCGCCGCCACCATCACCATCACTATCACCAATACCATAATCATACCATCATCACAGCTCCCCCACTGAGCCCTTGTTGTATCAGGTGTTGTGCAATGAAGTACTTCATGACAAGACCTCATGACCTGCCCTCCTCCAACACCCCCAAAGGCAGGTACTATTATTCTCCCCTTGCAGAGGAGGAAATGCAGTTCAGGGAGGTGAGATGGGGGACCCAGAGGTGGGCCCAGGCCCCCACGCTCCAGCACAGAGCTCTCTCCCCCAGGACCTCCCTCTGGGGGTGCACAGAGGTCGACCACCCAACAGCCCCACCTCAGGAGGACTGTTGGGGACGGCGACTCAGAGGAGCTGGGACACATTCCTCGGTGGGGTGGGGGGTGCGGGAGGGTGAACAAGGCCCCGGGCCGGGCCCTGTGAACGCAGCTCAGAGTCTCTGCCTCCGTTGGGGCCCAGCCTCTGGCTTCACCTCTGTTTCCTTCCCTGTAACTACCCACCCGGTCTGACCCCTGCTGAGGCTCCCACCCAGACCTTCCCCCAACCTCCACTCAGATATGCCCCTGCAACCACCATCAGGGCCTTCTCCTCTGTCACCCCAGGTGACACCCCCATCCCAGACCTGGGACTTCACTGGGTAGCTCGCCAGAAGCCAAGCTCACCCCGCCTTCTCAATGGGAGACTGGATGGCAGCTCCCTTCCCGGGCTCTCCCAGCCCAGCAAGTGTGGCCAGAGTGATGGGTGGGCCCCTTCTGCCCCCATCAAGGGCGATGACTCCATTAATAGAGGTCCTTGTTTGAACACTCTCTTGCTTCTCCCACTGAATGGCTTCTTCTACTTTAAGGAGATAAAAATGGACATGGATGAGACAGGGCAGAGAAAATCAATAAGAAATAAAAGTTAACATGGGAGCAAATGTGTTGTTTCAATCACAGAAGGAACTGAGGAGGTGTCTGAGGACTGAGATGCGCCAGTGACACACCTAAGGGCCTGTGAGCCTGGGGGAGACTCAGCCTTGGGGGTGTGTTGGTCAGGGTGGGGATGAGTGTGAGTGTGGGTACGGGTGTGTGTGGGGGGTGGAGAGTGGGCTCAGGGGCTCTACCCACTGCCCACTGGGTCCAGGGTCTCCTCAGGAGCCCCTCACAAGCCAAGGCAGTGGTGGAAGGAACTGAATCAGAAGCCCATGTGCCCTCCAGCACCTGTCTCAATGTATTCATTCATCTGGTCAGTAGGCATTTATTGAGCACCTGCTATATGCCAGGTCAGCATGGCACAATGGTTAAGAGTGTGAGCTCTGGGATCTGACTGCCTGGGCTCACATCTCATCTCTGCCATTTGCCAGCTGTGTGTCCCAGGGCAAGTGACTCAGCCTCTCTGTGCCTCAGTTTTCTCATTTGCCCAAAAAAAAAAAAGTGATGTTAATATTAGTACTAATCTTACAGGAATGTGATAAGAATTGAGGGAGATGATTCATGCAAACTGTTTAGATCCATGTCTGCACATGGTGAGCTCTTGATACATTTAGCAATTTTTCGTATTGTCACAGGCCCTGCACTGAACAAAGCAGCCTCAATCCCTCCCCTCTTGGAGCACACCTATGGGGTAGGGACCATGAACTTCATTTTAACAGATGAATAAATTGCATTTTGAGAAACTTGTAAAGGTTGGATAGGTCTTACTGTCTTACCCAAGGTCACAGCTAATCAGTGTCAGAGAAGGGATTTGAGTCCAAGTCTGTCTCTATCAGTTATAACTGTGTTTAACTGTAAGTAACAGGGACTTTGTCTAACAGTGGCTTGAAAAAACAGTGGCTTTTTTTTCTCACTGGAAAAGAGGTTCAGATGCAGGTGACCACTGGCCCTGGTTCAGCTGTTCAACATGCCACACAGGACCCAGGTTCTTTCTGCTCTGCCATCTTTAGTATATGTGGCTTCTTGTCCTTCAGTTGGTAGCCTCATGGTCATGAAATGACTGCTGTAGCTCCAGCCAGACATCATGTCTGGATAGCAGGCAGGAGGAAGGTTTCAGGCAAAGAGCAAGAGAGTTGTATCAACTCAGACTGTCTCTTTTATTTAGAAAAAAAATTCTTTCCTAGAAGCCTCATCTAAGAGGGATTTGCTTCTATTTCATTGGGTGGAAGCTAGCAACTCCTAGACCAATTATTGGCCAAGGAGATGAGATCACCATAGCTGGTTTAGGCCAATCAAAACCACTCCTCAGAGGTGAGCTGGGAACACCCTCTCTGGTTACAAGGGATCCCTGCCTCTGCTGGCCACAGCCTGAACAGATGAGGGTATATTGGTGAGTGATGAATGGGGCCAGACACACAGTCTAACCGCGGGGACACGCTGCCAGCCTGACATTGTTTTTTGTTTGTTTGTTTGTTTGTTTGTTTGTTTTGCGGTATGCGGGTCTCTCACTGTTGTGGCCTCTCCCGTTGCGGAGCACAGCCTCCGGACGTGCAGGCTCAGCGGCCATGGCTCACGGGCCCAGCCGCTCCGCAGCATGTGGGATCTTCCCGGACCGGGGCACGAGCCCGTGTCCCCTGCATCGGTAGGCGGACTCTCAACCACTGCGCCACCAGGGAAGCCCCAGCCTGACATTCTTTACCCCTCAGTCAACGTGCAATGAAGCCCCGGACTGGACCAGGCCTGAAGCCAGGGTCTGGGGCTGCAGAGTGATTTTGAGCTGTGCCTCTGCCCTCAGGTTACTCCCAGTCGGATGGGGGAGGCAGATGGACAATTGGGTGGTTCCATTCTGGGTGGTCAGTTGCATGAGGACCGGCACGTGGGGCTGTGGGAGCTCAGGGCAGGCCTCCCTTGAGAAGGGCCATCGCTGCAAAGACCTGGAGGCCCCGGGGGAGGTGATCAGTGAAGGGGGGCTCTCAGGGCAGAGGGACCGGCTTGTGCAAAGGCCTGGGAGAGAGTAGGGGAGAGACACAAGTTAGCAGGGTGGCAAGTGGGTCTGTGTGGCCAGAGGCAGGTCGTGGGGGGTGACGAAGGATTGAGACGATGGAGGGGGCAGGGGGGGCTGGGTCCCAAGGGGCTTCAGGGGCTGCGAGAAGGGACTTGACCTTGACCCCGAGTGCAGTGGGAGCCCTGGGGGACAGGAAGCCCTGGAAAGATTTGGTGGGATGTGCATTTTAGAAAGATCATGCGGCTGCTGTCTGGAGGGTGGGCTGGGGCCGGGGAGGACATGAAGTGAACAGATTAGTCGTGGTTTTGTGCTAATACTTCATTAATTAAGTGTCCTAAATACTTTGAAACCTGGGCATTTAATGTAGATTTACAGGGACAGTTTAGGTTTATACGACCCGTTATCACGCATTAAGTATAGAAAATGCCAGTTGGTTCTCGTAGAAAACGTTCTTGAAGCATAAAAAGAGACCTCTGTGAACTTGAATTTCCCTCGTGTGGAGGTTGAGCGCTGATGGGATTGTGGGGCTGTCACTCCTCATCTCAGGTCTCCTCTTGGGGACCGTGGTGTCGCTTGCCCCCCACCCCTGGTGGTTATTTAATCAGATGCAGACGAGCTCCAGGAGGTGCAGAGTTGATGCTGAAGATGCCACGGTGGGCGGGTCCAGGGCAGCCGGAGAGCAGAGACCGCGGGGCAGCAGGGGCGGTGGAAGTGCCCAGGACGGGAGTCTGGAGCCCTGGGTTCTGGTCTGAGGCTTGGCACTGCCTGGCCTGTGACCTTGGGGTGCTCACCCCACCTCTGGGCACTTTAGACTTCAGAGCTCAGAACCAGGAAGGGCAGGGCTGGTGGCCTGGACCCCTGCCGGCTCTGACATTTGGTGGGTCTTGTCCCACCTGTGCGAGGGGATGACCACTTGGTTCCCATCTGCTGATGGCTGCTATAGCCGCAACTTCCCTGTCTGTTTTGCTCTGTCACACACACACCTCCTTAGGGTCCATCTCTCCTCAGAGAGCTATGTGGCTGTGAATTATTCTTAAGTGACACAGACAGTTTGGATTGGAAGGAGAGAAAGAAGGGGGGTCTGGCTCTTTGGTGATGTTTGGGGAATGAGTAAAGGGAGGAGTGAAGGGTGGGTGGGCGAGTCCACCACGCCTGGGAGGTCTGGCAGCAGTAGGCAGGATCCCAGTCCCAAAGGAATGGAGGCAAGGACAGAGATATTGGGGAGACAGCAGCAGCCCTCTTCCCAGAGCTCGCACCCAGGTGGGCAGGGCCCTGGGAGAGTAAGTAGGGCCACCAGTCCGTGTTGCGGGCGGGACCCAGGCAGTGGCCAGGCTGGCAGTTAGGGTCAGTCCGGGCCCCTTGGAGGGCAGCCTTCTCACTTTGTGTCGGCACCCGCACCAGGCAACTCAGGAGTTCTGCTGTGAGGCCCAGATGCCCGCAAGTCCAGGTGCAGGCAGAAAGCTCAGATATCAGGGCCCTGGAAAAGATGCTCATTCAATGATTCATTCACTCACTGTGCGCTCTGGGCCAGATGTAGGCACTGGGACACAGAACTGAGGAGGCAGCCACGGTGTCCTTTCCTGGATCAGAGGGATCCAGGAAGAAAGTGATGAGCAGGGGAAGGGCCAAAGGAGAGAAGGGCTGACTTGGGGGTGCATGGGGTCTTTCCCTGGCCCTGCCAGATCCTGTCCTGCTGGCACCTCCGGGTCCCTCCCACCCCCAGTTCCAGCTAAAGAACATGAGACTTCAGGAGCCTGGGCTCAGTCTCCAGGGCCAGGGAGCAGCCTGCCGCCCAGGTCACAGCCCGTGAGCCTGATATTCTGCTGCAGGATAATTAGTTAATGAGTCACGTTGAGGGGCGTGCTGGCCCTGCCACCCAACTAGGCCAGCTCACCTGGAAACACACACGCTCAGTGTTCAGTCAGGCCTGACCACTAACCCGGAGAACACGCACAGTCAGTGCGTAGACAGGTCTGACCACTAACCCAGCTCACCTGCAGAACACACAGGGTCAGCGTGCACACAGGGCTGACCATCACATGGAACCAACCAGGCAGAGCCATGAGCCCCGCTGCGACAATGACAGAGGCAAATGGAGCAGGAGAAAGAGCAAGCACAGGCTCGGGGGGCACACACCCTGGCTTAGCTACTCACTGCGTGATCCTGAGCCTCTGTTTCCCCACCTGTGACATGTGGGCAATAACTCACCTTCTCTCACAGGCTGGTTCTGAGGATGATACTGAACCGTTTACTCTGAGTTCATTCGTGCTGAGACTCTCCGGCTGATTTCCTTCCCTTTGCTTAGAGAGGTGATCCTGGACCAGCCCCTCTGCCTCTCTGAGCCTGTTTCCTCAGCTATAAAATGAAGGAGTTGAAAAGATAATCCCTGTGGTCCTGTCGCCTCTGTTTCTACATCAAGTGGGGAATTTGGTAACCAGTCAAACTGGGGGGCAGAGGTTTCCAGGGTCTTTAGGGCAAGGGAGCAGGTTGGGGGGTCATGACTGCAGGCTTCTGAATCTGTGAAGATGGAAGGTTGGTCTCACCCCGTACTGGCTGTCGCCTTGGGCAAGGTATGTCCTTTCTCCATGCCCTGATTTCCTCACCTAAGAATGAATCTATCTCAGGAAGTTGGTGTGAAGATCAGGGAGGTGATGTCTGTGACACCCTGAGAATGGCACCTGGCACATCGTAAGACTGGCTGTTGTTATTACATTCATGGTCTTCATTATCTGTCTCTGGCTCTACACTGATGTCCAAAGGGCGAGGACCAAGCATCTCCTTAGATCACTCAGGCCATGTACAGTGCCTGGCACTTTGTCAGTGTGTGAATCTGCTGTAATAAAATCATTAGCTGTTATTACTCATAAATGCCTCTTTCTCTTTTAATAGCATGTCGGCTCCATGTGTGTAGGGACCACATCTGTCCTATTCTGAGTGATTAGCACAGTGTTTGGCACAAGGTAGATGCTCAGTAAAAATTGTTAGGTGATTAAATGATGAGTTGTGTCCCCTCTGCAAAGGTAGAGGTGAGTCACAGGGGGTAGCAGAGGGCAGGCCAGTGTTGGAGGAGATGGCAAAAGCTTGGAAATTTTAAAAAATCTAAGTGATTCCTGTCTCAGGGCCTTTTGCTTAGAAAACTCTTCCCTTGGGTCAACTCAAATGCCACCTCCTCTGAGAGGCCTTCCCTGACTACCTCTCTAAGGCAGAGTAGACCCCACCCTTCCCCCACTACACAGACCACTTTTATCTTCTCCACAGCACTTCTCACCACCAAAGGATGCAAATTTCTTGTTTACCTGTTCACTTGCTGTTGCTCTCGGTGGAATGTAAGCTCCACAAAGGACTTTCTTACCCACTGGTGAATCCCCAGCACCTGGCGCAGTATTGGGTGCATAAAGATCTGCTGACTAATTCCTAGGTTGGGCCTGAAGGTCTGTGATGCATATGTCCCTTCCTTCCTGGGGCTCTAGTTGATCCTCTCCCACCTGTCACCTGGGGTTGCTCAGGACTTAGAATTGGGGCACAACTGAACCATGAATCAGGGACCCATTACCTCCCACTGACCACCCACGTCATCATCATGGCCACCATCACCATCGCCACCATCACCATCACCACCATCATCATGGCCATGCAAGAGCCACCCTTGATCAAGCACCGAGGGAAACACAGCCATGAAGAGATTTGAACACATCTACTTACTGGTCCTCACCATCACCCTATGAGGATGTTCTCCTATAGCTGACTCCAATTTATAGATAAGGAAACTGAGGCTCAGAGAAACGTCTTCAAAGTTATGCACCCAGGTGGACAGGAATCCAGGGCTGTTGGATCCCAGAGCTCATAGTTTTAACCATACATGATGTCACCTCCTGTCTGTGTGACTGGAGTCAGACCTCAGCAGACTCTTGGACCCATCAACATCAGTGACCATCTTCTCCAACCCCACGGTCCACATGGGGAAACTGAGGCCAGAGAGGGGAAGGGACTTGCCCAAGGCCATGTTTTGAGCCAGGAGCAGAGCTGGGCTTGGAAACCAGTTCTCCTCTCTTGTCTCTCTTTCTTTCTTCCCCATACTGCTGCCCAGGACATGACCTCTGACCCCCTCAAATATTCCATTCATTCCACAAAGTCTGATGAACACGTATGCCCTGCACTGGGCTCTGTCCCATGAGAGGGTTCAAGGAGAGGCCAGACGAAGATTTTTCCCAAGGACCTTGGTATCCAGAGGTGACCACTCACACGGCTAATTAATCCTGGCTCCAGACCCACCGTGGAATGAGCTTTCACAGGGAAGCATCCAGCAAGTGGCAGGGAGGTCAGGAAGCCATGGTGGCTGGGTTAGACTCCAGGGCTCAGGCCCAAGCGTCAGGGTCTGATCAGAAGCAGGTGGTAGAGCAGAGGCACGGCCACCCCTGAAACTTGAAACAGACCCAGGACCAATAAGCTCAGGGACTTGCAGGCCTGGAAGGCTCACCTTTGGAAGCGAACACACCACGTGGTATGCAGGAGGTCAGTCATCCAGGAGTGCATGGTGGCTCTGGACCGGGGCAGCAGGTGTCCAGGCCCCCTGGAGGTGGGAGCAGCTCCAGGACCTGTAGCCCAGCCCCCTGTGGCTGTGAGCCCCTGACTGTGCCCCTCAGATGGGGGATAGGGAACTACCCTCTGCCAGGGTCTGCAGCCTCCCCCTGGGCTCGGGCAGAGAGGAGCAGCCAGTCTCACTTCTCAGTGGCCCAGGAGCCCCTGGCAGCTGACTGGTTCCAGGAACCAGGTGTCCCCTCCATGGACACACCCAGGCTTTCGGTTGAGCTTTGGAAGTGAACACAGCACATTGGAGTCCCAGCACCTCCTGTCACTAAGAAGTGTGCCCGGGCCCCTCAGCTAATCTCACTGACCCCCCAGGTCCCATTTGCCAAATGAGTTCAGGACACCTGCCTCCTAGGCTGCCCTGAGAATGAACAAGAAGATGCTGTCGCCTCCATCACAGAACCATCATTTCTTGTGTTGATAATTCGTATCTTTCTCTGAACCCTCCACGCAAGGAAGGTGCTATCACTGTCCCCTCTGCTGACGAGGACACCAAGGACCTGCCGGGTGAGGTGCACACCTCAAGTCCACAGCCATCAGTGGCCCGGCCAGAACACAGGCCCAGCCCAGCCTCCTGCAGCCCTGCTTGCATGTCCCCCTCCTGCTGCCATGTCCTGCAAAGACAAAATGCCCGTCGTTAAGAGACCTTGTTTTCAGTAGAGTGAATGCAGAGCTTTTGGACACATATAGAACCAGGCAGGGCTTGGTTACACGCAGCTTTTTTGATGGTCCTTGTTTATGTACCCAGGCCAGGCAATCTGGTTACATGTGTTGAGATGTTGCTTGATGTTGCTTGATGGTCCCTCTGTGAGGGGACAGATTGTGCTAACATATTGTTGGTGGGGGAGGAGAAAGAGAGAGATAAAGAGAGAGAGAAAGACAGAGAAAGACAGAGAGAGAGAGAGAGAGAGAGACAGAGGGAGAGGGACAGAGAGAGAGAGGGAATATGCACAGAGTTACGTGTCAGGACATCATGAATATTGAGATGAACTGCTTTTCGTGGTTCTAGGATGTCCAAGGGATTTTTGAAAAACAAGATCCTTCAGTAGAGAGAGGAGGGCACATGCAGGTGTGGAGCCTGCAGAGCACAGGGACTCCTGCAGAGCGTGTGGGCAGGGGGACCCTGTGCGGGCAGCAGGAATTATTGAGTCCAGGTGCAGAATGGCCGCGTGTGAGCAGAGGAGAAACATCTGTTCCTGGGAACCCGCTGCCCACACAGCAGTGTGGTCATGAAGGCCCTGGAGGCCAGGTCTGCCCTGACAAGTGACCAGAGTAACTCAGCCCAGTGCAGAGGTACGAGCCCCAGCTCTTAAGGGGCTCACAGACTAATGCATGAGGCAGAGGAATAGACAAGCACAGAGCAGCGTGGTTAAGAGCCATCATGACACCGCCAGTGTTTATTGAGCATTTACAATGTGCCAGGCCCTGGGCTTTGTTATTTCCATGCAGGGCAGTCCTGCCCCAGGGCTACTGTGTCTGCACTGGGCTTGTGTTCTTGTCCCACTCTTGCCCCACCAAACTGGCCAGCGACTGATGTACCTGTCTGTTTTTCACTCATCTGTGCTGGACATGGAGCAGCTACTGAAAAATCTGTGTGTTGGGGGCACTGGCACCTCTGCCGGGGCACAGGTGCCAACCTCAGCTATCACCAGCATCACCCATCCCTCCTTTGACCTTCCGTGACCTGCTCCCTCTCCCTCTAGGATAATTCCAGGGCCCTACCTTTCTCAAAATCTGCTTCCAACCCCAGCCCTGTCACTGGCTCAGTCCCCTATAGCCCCTTCAGTATTGGAGAAAGAGGCCATGGGGCACCCCTTCCCCCTTTCCTCAGTGACTTACCCTCACTCATCTCAGGGGCCCTCTGCTGATGTAAGACCAGACGCTGTACCTTCCACCGGATCCCGCCTCCTTCCATCGCCGCGGAAACTCTTGCCATCTCCTCTCTTCCCATTTCCTGAGCTTCCCCAACCCACCACTTAAATTCCCTGTGTACAAGCTACTCAAACCTCTCCCATCCTTGGCCTGAAAGTAAACTCTTCTCTTCATAATCCCAAGTCCCTTGAGCCACTGCCTTCTTGTCTTATCAGCAGCTATTATCTAAAGGAATTATCTCAGTTCTCTTTTTCCATTTTTGTCTTCCCTGTTCCAACTGCCTGGGTAAGCCATTGCCCATGCCCACTTCAGCTGGCTAATGCCCACTGATTCTTCCAGACCCAGCTCAGATATCACCTTTTTGAAAGCATTGCAGTAGACGCTGCTGCTAGCTCAGCCAGGTCCCCTTGGCCCATCCTGGGTTGTTCTGTGGCATCGTCAGTTCCTGGCTTGCTGTCAGCCCCCCTCCTAAAACATCCACTGCTCTCTTCTTCTCGGAAGTGCACTTTCTCCAGCACCTGGGAAACTTGCTCATCTGTGATGCAGCGTCTAAGTGCAGGGGACTTAACACATCCCAGGAGCGGCTCTCACACTGTGGGGGCTGAGGGTCAGTGGATTAAAAAGCAGCCTCCCCAGCCACCAGGAGGACAGTTCTGAGGTGTCTCCATGCAGTTCCCCAGAAGTCCCCAGTGGGACTGAGCCCGGTGGTGCACAGAGGTACCCACCCATGGATGCTCCCTTTGTTGGCTTTGCTCCCTTTCCTGCATCATTCTTTACAATCCCTGACTGTGCTCCCTGGAATTGCCTCCCAAATAAATGACCAGAACCCATGTCCTTTTCTTGGGGTCTGTCTTGGGGGCACCCACTCTGAGATAGACGCCTGTCCCACTTGACCTCCAAGGAGACCTCTTCTTGCTCTCTGATGCCCACTAGGCATTTCTCTGTCCTGGGCCAGACTGTGAGCATCTTGGTTAAAAACAGGCTCTTATCATCTCTGTATCCCCATCACCGAGCACAAGGCCCTGGAAAATAGATGGTTATTAAATGTTTGTCAAGAGAGTGAGGAAGTGAATGATTGAACGGATATGTGAAAAGTGAGTCTCAAAGTAATCTAAGCACCCTGGCCAGACCCAGAAGGCAAGTTACACCAACGCATCTGGTCCTCTCAAAGCTGACCTTCACCAACAGCAGAAGGTGTACTGTTGCACGCCCTGCCCAACTCAGAGACCTTTTACTCTGTTCACTAACCCTCCATTCTTCCCTCCACAACACAACCTGCTCTGGATAGCCCAAGGCATTCTCCTGCCAGGAAAATTCTTCTGAGCATTGAGCCTCTCAGTGGGAGGCTCCAACTCCAGTTAAGTAAAAGTTAGAGGAATCCAGTGAAATGCCATTATAACCTGACTTAATTCAATGCCACCTCCCAGCAGATGTCACTTTAGAGGGATGGATTTATCTCAGCTGGACTTTGGGGTTTATCCAGAAGCACACAGAAGGACCATCTATTTGCAGCCAACGATAATAGCATTGAGGAATGATCATTTTAACAAATCAGTTGATTTGGCTGGAATGGATCCATGGAGGTTTGCAGGAGGGGCAATTAAAATTGTTGTCGTGGAATCGAAGTGGCTGCCTCTAAGCCAACGTTGGCTGAAAAGCGTTTTGTAGCCTGTTATTCCCCGGGGAGGAAGGGATACTCTGAGCCTATCCCCAATGCCTGGGGCACTCAAATGCAGCATGCTTATCCCACAAACAATCGTTTTACAATGAGAAGAAAGGCTTAGAAGGGATAAGAGTGACCTAAGTTTCTACTGCTTGTTTGTGGTGGAGTTTGGAATCTGTATCTGAATCTGGACAACTCCACCCCCTGATTTCTCTGGAGAGCAGGTGGGGTGGGAACCATGCTGAGATCCACGAAACATCCTGGGCTGGTTTCTGGAGTTAGAGACATTGGCCTAGGGAAGCTGGGGTCTTCCAGCTCCAAAAATCTATGACACTCTTGGTCTTAGTTTTCACATCTTTCAAGTGGGCACAATGCTCTACCTCTTAGGGTGCTGTGAGGATGAAATGAGGTCCCGAAGAAGCTCCTTGGTACAACTGTATGGAAGTAAACCCTGGAACAGCACTTCCCATCACTCACACACCTGCAGCGAGGTGGACTGAGGGTAGAGCTAGGTGCACATATGAGCTGCTACATAGAGTAAAGGAGAAACAAATGTATCACTCCCCTCTAGTCTGGTAGTTCTAAATTAAGAAGGGATCTCAGGGTGAGCTATACTCTCAGGTGGGTCTCTGAGGCCAGGACCCCTCACTGTTTCTACCTGTGAGATGGAATTTCATATTCAGCCTTCTAGTCTAAGGGCCTTGGCAGTTTTGGTCTGTGAGCAAAGATCAAGGTGGGAGGGAAAGAGGAGAAGGAGAGGAGGACGAGGGGAAGAGGGAGAGGAGAAGACAGGCTTCTTTCTCTGGTGCAAAATGTCAAAAGTGTGGGCTCTGGATATGGAGACACCTGGGACCAAAGGCTGGCTCCATCTCTCACTGGCTGAGTGAGTAGGGGAAATTTCCTCAGTTTTAATCCTCAGTTTTCACGTCTGTAAGTTGGGAATGAAAATGTCACTTCTCTCATAGCAAGGCACTTAGCACCACATTTAGTCCAGGGTAAGTTCTCAATGCTCGGTGGACAACAATGGCAGTGGCAAAGCAGGAGAAATTACTGCAAATCTGCAAAGTGATGTGTCTTCAGGGGGAGGCTACAATGTCCATCCTGCTGACCATGAAGACAGGAAGACAAACAACTTCTTCTTGCAGATAAAACAGATAAATTTGCCCAGGTGGAGAGAGATGGGGACAGGCCCAGAGACCCAGGCCATACACATGAGGGAGTGCAGGTAACAACTTTTTAATTACGTTAATAAGAGCAGGAATTCTTTGCATCTACCCAACAGCAATTATGTTAGTGTAGAGAATAGTTATGAATTCATGTGTTCCTGGTGATTCTAATAATTATTATAATAAGAAGTTGAAGGGAAATTCCATTCTAATAGATCAGCGTCCCACCATGAGCAAATGAGTGTCATGTGGATAAACATTGGGTAAATGTTAATGAGATGGGAGAGGAGGTGAAGGGGCACTGACCATGTGCAGACACCCTGGGCACTCACTGGGGTGGACATCAATATCAAATGAGGCACAGCAGGTGAAACAATATCCCCCAAATCCCAGGGTGGGTGAGTGGAGCCCAGATTCAAACCCAGCTATCTGAAGCTGAGGCTCTGACTCATTAAAACTGGCCAGCTCCATGTCTTCAGGTTGGACCTTCCCAGGCCTCCCAGGCCCAGGAGATTGGGAGACAGAGCAACTGGGGACAAAGTGGTATGGATGGCTGGGGTGAGGGGACCTTCCTTGCGGTCCTGATGGGCATAACCAGAGACATGTCTGCAAGGCCAGAAAGCTAGAAATGCAAAAGCATATTTCCATATGAGTTATAATATCCTTAGGACATAGAGTGTCCTGGTTGGAAAAGCCTTTAGGGATTGTCTGGTGTAGCGGTCTTATTTTAAAGGTGAGGAAACTGATACTGGAGGGAGTGACTTGCTCAAGGTGACGAGGTAGTCCTGTGGTCTCAGAGAGGAACTAGACCCCTGGGTTCCTGACCCCTCCCCAGTTCTTTCCCCACAGCAGCCTAATGACTTTTTCTACATGGTTGTAATTGTGTAGTGGTCTTGATAAAGTGTTGCCTCAATGCAGTGGGTTGGGCCAGGTGAATTCTTTGTGACCCAGAGGTGGGGGTTTACTTTGGTGCCATCACCTGAAAGTTACCGGGTCCCCCCTCTCCCCCCTACACTGATCTCCCTCAAGCTGGTTCCCCAAGAACCTTCTCCAGGAAGGCAGATTCTGTCCATGGTGCTGAACTGGGATCTGTCTATTTCAGCAAATGAGGGCTGGTCTTAAAGTCCTTCCCATCTCAGTCCTTCCCCTGACCTCTCCCCGCTTCACCACTGTCCAACTCAAAATAATGTTGCTGTTTGGGACCACTGGCTCATATGATGGGGGTGCACCCCTTACCTCTGTCTGGCTCTGGCTACGGCCTTCCTCCCCAAGAGCATCAGTGAGGGTTCCCAGGGCAACCTGTTAAACGTTTGTTGCTATGGAGGCCTTTGCCACTCTCTAGTTAGTTCTTCTCTAGCATGGATCCAGGTCAACCCTTTGTGAATCAAGTGTGGGGGCTTTAATAGTATATTCTCAGGGAGGGGCAGAGATCAGAATTGATGCCCCAAGGGGTCTAGTCATGAGGGAAGAGAACCACATATATTGAGTTGAGTGCCAGGTGGTATAGTAGATGGTGTTCATACGTTATGCATGATTAAGCTCATTTCATGAATGAAGGAACAGACTCAGAGGAGCTGGGTCACTTGCCTGAGATCACACAGCTCACACGTTCAGACAGTATACAAATCTGTCCACTGCTTCCCTTCCCTGAAAAGCTGGCCTGGGATTTGGCGGTAGAAGACACACACCCTGCTCCTTGGGGCTCAGCAACCCTGTTCTTCCTATCTCCATGTGACCAGGTCACTGAGAAAGCAGCAGGAGCCCCAGCAACCAGAAAGAAGAGCTTACTCTGACATGTCCATATTCTTTCTTGGAATTTTTGGGACTACTGAGTTGGGAAGATTCCTCTAGAGACTAAATCCTGCTCCAAGTCCAGCATCATCAAAACAGTCAAGGCAAATAGATGATACAGGTGATAGATGCCTTATTCTTGCCTACTAAATCAGAGGTTTAGTCCTGATTTGACTAATTCTTGGCTGTCTGATCTCAGGAAAGTTACCTAACCTCTCTGACCCTCCTTGAAACAAGTCTGTAGAAGAGTAAATGAAGCACCAGCAAAGCTTAACCTCCCAGCCAATTTCTGGAACTTTTTTTTTTCCTCTCCAATCCATCCACTTCTTCATTTTAGTATGTGCTACATGAATGAGTAGGGACCCACTCCCTGGAGGTAGGTTCTCATCCAAGATGGGCCAGTAGAATCCTCCTGGGATTTGGGGGCTAGAAGTGAAAAAGGTAAGTCTCCTCTTGTCTTTTGTATTCTTGAGAGCTAATGGCAACCATGTCCTGCAGGTGGCTGAGGTAGAGAGAGAACTTATCTGCAGGGAGAAATCAAGGGAAAAAAAGCTTCCTTTAGACAGACACAGTGAGATGGATGAAGAAAGCACTTTCTGGGTTTGCTTCTATGCCAGCCCCTTCCTGGCATGCGTCTCAGCCCTAGATACCCTATAGTCCTTCAACAGATCCTTACTTTTGCTTAGGTTCGCCAGAGTTGGCTGTTGTTCCTTGAAACCCAAAAGGCTGAATGTAATAAATATAAATGTTCTTTGTAAAGTGGAAGAACTGAAGACCCCAGTCCTAAGCAGGACATTTGACGCCTTTTGTCTCCCCCAACAACAGAAACAAAAATGGTGCAATGTCTCAGGCCTGCAATGCTCTTTCCTCCCCACCCTTTTCTGCTTTTGGCATTAACTTTTATCCAGACTCTTCTCCCACCTCTTAAAACTTCCTGCTTAACTTCCAATTATACTCAGTTGCTGCTTCCTTAGGGTAGACTTCCAGGATTGCCCTGGCAGAGCGAATCCCAGTTCCCTGCCCATGAACCCCACATGACCGATGCCATTCAGATATTTGACCTGGAGGCTCTGAGCCTCCAGCGCAGGGGAGAGAGCACCCTAGTTGCCTTAGGCCCTTGAGCAGGTGGAGGACGCACATAGTGGTGCCAGCTTGGGCATGAGCTCCGTGGGTCAGTCTCACTCCCTAGAATGAGGCCCTATACTCTGGACCTCTGCCTCAGGTCCCCCATCCTCTGAATGCCTGGGCCCTTGGTCCCTGAGCCAAGCACTGAGGACAAACCTCACCACTTTTGGATCCCTTTCTCTCTCTTCCTCTTCTGGGTCACCAGGGACCTGATGGCCCCTTGCCCACTTACTGCCCAGGTTCTACTCTGAGTGGGTTCACCTCTTGTCCTCCATGAACCTGCCAGGCAAGAATCTTGGAGAACTGAGGCCAAGACAGACAGACAGTTTCCCCCAGGTCCATTTCTGTCATCTCTGCCTTTTCCTCCCTCTCCATCAACTCCTGGGGCACCACTGCCCTGAACGTGGCCAAGAAACTAGCTCAACTCCCAATTCCATGTACACGCGTTAATAAATAAATGAATGAATGAGTGAATGAGTGACTGAGTGTTCAAACGGATCTTCCCCGTATTTTCACCCCCTAAAGTCACTTAATCCTCACCTCAGAACCCCAATCACCCCGAGTGTCTTGCTTCTTGCCTGTCTGAGACAGAAATCTGGCCCTGTCCAAATCCCCACCCTCATCTCAAGCACCTCCCCTCCCTCCATGTTCCACCGGCTCCCGACAGTTCCTGGAACACGTCCTGCTGCTTCAGGTCCAACCTGCCTGCGAGCTGCTCCCTCTTCCTGGAACGCTCTTCTCCCTTCCTAACCCCTTCTCAGTCCACTCTCCATGGTTCAGACAAAAGAACTTTAAAAACTTGAGCCCGGTGGCATTACAACCCAGCTTAAAGCTCTCCCACGGCACCTACTGCCCTGGGATAAGCCACTAGACCATGGCACAGCCCACGTGGTCCCTCCTGACCTGGTCATTTTCAACTTCCAGTCTTGTTCTAACCACACTGGTGGCCTTTTGTTACCAGGATGCCCCAAGCTCCTTTCTGCCTCGGGACATTTGCATAGACAGTTCCTGCCACCAGGAAAGCTCTTCTCCTTATTTTTTGCTTTACTGGCTTCTTCTGACCCTTCTGGTATCAGTTCAAATGGTTCCTCAGGGAGGTCTTTCCTGCAGTTCAGACCCCATTGTTCAATCTCACGTATTGTCCTGTTCATTCCCTTAACATGATACATCCCAGTTTCAATTTGTACATTCATTCATCTGAATGTCTGATTATCTCTGCTATCCCCTAGAATATAAGTTCAGTGAGGGCAGACAGCATCGAGTTTTTCACACTGCCTAGTACAAAGTAGTACCTAAGCAAACATATTGAATGAATGAATACAGAAAAGCACAAAGCAGAACGTCCTCAGGGCCCCTGAGTGAGAGGGACACGTGGAAGCGCATTCCCAGGAGAGCCTGCCAAGCATCTTCTCCCCCAACTGCTTGTTTTCTCTTTGTTGAGTGGGCAAGTCAGCAGAGATGCTGCCATCACGGCTGTACACTCAGGAATCCACATTCCATTTCAGGACTATATTTAGTTCCACTCGATTCCACTCATCACTTCTCCCAGAAAGATCGTAACGTTTGACATTACTAGGGACCTGGAGATGCAAGTGTATCAATGTCAGGCAGAGCCCCGCTCCCTGCATGCCTTGAAAGGCTCCCATCCAATGGAAGGCCATTATGTCTTTTACATGTAGGGTAGGATGTGTGGTGAGGGAGGTAGGGAGACCCCCAGAGGCCCAAGATCAGTGAGAATCTTGAGGCACCATCAATGATAGCCCACCGGCCTCTTAATAGGAGCTCATGGCAGTGCTCAACACACGATTGGTCAAACAAATGAGTTCATCTGATTGGTTGAGCTAACTGGGAGCAGTTGATGAGTGGTTCTTCCTGTGACTCACTTGTGTGATAATTACCTGTCTCCCCAGCCCTGGTATATTGTAAGGCATCCTCCTGTCTGCTGTTTATTCATTCTGCCTGTAGCCCACAAGGAAGCATAGCAGAGACCACAGCCCTTGGGAGCATCTGGGGTATTTGGCTCCTCCAGGGCCCAATGGTACTGTGATGGCAGATCCAGTCCTGGACTCAAGTCCCTCCAGAATTGTTTTCTCTTCCCACTGACAAGTGGAGAGCCAGGGGAGCTGACTTGACAGTGTTTTCCACGAGGCCTGTCTCCTGAGCCCTTTGAACTGATCCACCAACACAGGGGACCCCACTCTCAAATTCTGTGGGCTTAAGGGGGCTATAGTCATATCAGGAAGTCCCTGTTCTCCCAGGGTTCTATGAACCAGAGTGTGCACTTGGTCCTGTAGAGGACCTCTGGGGTGTTTTTCCCAGGTCTGAGGATGGTATGATATCCAGGTCTGTTCTACCTGCCAGGCCATGTGTCCGGCTCTACAGTGGGAAGGACCCAAGAGGCTGAACCAAGCCATTAGGGGGAGGAAGACCACAGACCCCAAGCCAAAGCTATGAACAGAGGTCCATAGACAGGACCAGTACTGGACCATGGAGCCTCACTTATGGTATTGGTCATAAAAGAGATAAGGGCTCAAGGAACAGCATCTAAAACAGAGCTCCCTCCCCACTGGCCTCCTTCTGAGTCCACCTAGACAGGTGAGAGGGTACACGTGGGGCCTTTTCTGGCTTCCTGACAGCGCTGAGGCAGGGCTGACAGACCCAGCCAGACCTGCATCGCTACCCTGAGCATTATAGCTTGAAACAGAAGCCATGAGCACCAGTTAGGAGCAGGTATTTAAAGACAGATCTACAGCAAAACAACTCAACCTGTACTGTGAAACTGCCTGAGTTTACAAACTTGCACTTGGCAGTATTTCATGTTCCAAATGAGGATGATTTTAAAAGCCACAACTTCCAGGAGTTCACAGATTTCATAGATTCATCCTCCTTTGTAGATCTTTCTCAAGACAGGAGAATGAACAAGAGATATTGTCATTTAAAAAAAGAAGAAAAGGTAACAGCTTGTTTAGTGAGAACCGCTTTCTATATAATGCGTCTTAAAAGGATTGGCTGCATTTTTCAAATTGTCAATGACGAGCCTCTAGCTGATGAGGAGGGAATGGGGGAGGGTGTGCGCACCTTGAACTGTTTGTAGAGGCACAGTATGGGACCCCGACATGTCTGGGCTCCCATCATTAAGTGGAAAAGAAAACTGTTACCTATGATTCTTGCAGTGAATTGTCAGTCTTCATGTTCACAAGAGAATCAGTCTCCATAGACTGAGTTCAGGCCAGACACGTGCCCCGCCCCACCTCCCCGCCACATCAAAGCAGGACAGGGAGGCACACAATGGCAGGGCGGCAAGAAAGGGACAGGCACAGACCCCATGTGGGATTCTGGAAAGGACACCCAGAGCAAATGATAGTGTGGGAATAACAGCCCTCCGTTTTAGTGCTTCACTGTCTAAAAGACCTCTGCAGAACCCCCAACTCGGGGTGACGCCCACTGCCTCTGATCCAGTGTGTCTGCTGGGCCAGCCCTGGGCCAGGTACTTTATGAGGATTATCTCACTGAATCCTCACCGCAACTTGGAGGGAGGTGCTGTTATTATCTCCATTTTGCAGATGAAGAACTGAGGCTCAGAGAAGGGGAGGGGCTTGCCCAGGGCCACACAGCCAGGAGGCAGTGGAGCAGGACACACTCACAAAAGTGTGACTGTGGATGTGAAGGTTATAGGAGGTAGCTGGGATGGGTGTACAGGGCGATGTAAACCTCCATGAATCCGAATTCTTCTTCTTTTTTTTTTTTTTTTTTTTTTTTTGCGGTACACGGGCTTCTCACCGCTGTGGCCTCTCCCGTTGCGGAGCACAGGCTCTGGATGCGCAGGCTCAGCGGCCATGGCTCACAGGCCCAGCCGCTCCGCGGCATGTGGGATCTTCCCGGACTGGGGCACGAACCCGTGTCCCCTGCATCGGCAGGCGGACTCTCAACCACTGCGCCACCAGGGAAACCCTATTATTCTTTTTTAGCTGCTCTAGTTTACATAACTTCCAGGAACATCTAGCTCCCACCAGATACTCTCCCTCCAGAGTTTATGCTGATGCTAGAATCTAGTCAGAATGGGATGATATCTTTCCTTTTTCTCAGCTGCAGGAAAGCAGGACAAGGAGTTGAAATAAGTGTCCAGGTGTGGCCAAGGTAAAAACGACAGCTGAACAAAATTGTGTCTGAAGATCTGCACTTAGCTTCATTTTCAACCTGTGTTCCACAGTAAAATGAGGGTGCAAACTGTGTTCCTCCTCTTTCCCACCCCTCCTCCAGCTCCCCTCCACATGGAGGACTGGGAGCCTGGTGATCTGCGTCCTCACATTCCCTGCTTATTGGGCTGTGGAGAACGAATGGGAATGGAGTTCATTAGAAGTTCCAGGACAGGACCCCAAATCCACTCTCTGGGTTGTTAAGAGATGACTGAGGTGGGCTGCCTTAGTTTCCCCAACGTGGTCCTCAAGAGACAAGAGAGAACAGCTCAGAGATATCTTGATTGGAATATGGTCTTGGTTTATTCAGCAATCAACTGTCCTCAGAGATGGCCCCAAAGGACCACCCTCAAATCCTCGGTTCTTAGCTTGGTTCCTCGTGCACCTAGGAAGCAACAGGGTCACTCACTGCTGAGCAAACCCTGCTCCCAAGTCATCAAGGGATGTCACTGGAGGGAACCTCAGTCAGCCAGGTCTTGAGCTCTTCACCTATGAAGGTCAAGTCCAAGACAACTTGGAAAGGAGCCTGGCCATTGCAGTAGGGCACCCCTGAAATTGAACACTGAGGGGGCTCCAGGATTCTGACACTGGAGGGCTTTGAGTGGGGGGTACATCTGGGGGGAAGCCAGGGCTCTCTCTTGTTATAGCAAGAATACCGCTTTACCATACATAATGCATCTATGGAAGATGGCAGGGGTGTGATGGAGAATATAGGATATGTTAAGTCCCCCAAAGTCACTTCTCCATGAATCAGTGTTGGAATCCTGACTCTACCTTGTCCTGGCTGTGAACCTCAGCTGTGTTCCTTCACTTCTTTGGTCCTGAATTTCATCGTCTGTAAAATGGGAGTAATGTTGCTGTGTTGTTGTGTGAATAAAATGTGATTAACATTCGTAGGGGCTCAGCAGAGGGCAGAGCCCATGGTGGCCAATGGCAGCCACACCTTGAGTCTATCCAGAGTCTTTGGGACAGGTGAAGGGAGAGTTTACCCGGAAGGGAGCCAACAGCAAGACTGCAAATATGTGCATCTCACAGGAAACACCTGTCTTACTGGAAAATTACTGAGGGTGCTAATCTCTATAAAAACCCAATTTTAACATCTCCAAGGTGATGGCAATACACGTGATGGGAGGAAAGGATGGGACTTCGAGAAGGCACAAGCTGCTGAGCAGGTTTTTATTTCCTGGTTTTTAACCACTTCACTGAAGAACAATTGACTTATAATGACTTATAATAAATGACTCATTTACAGTGTACAAGTTGATAAGCTTTTTAAGAAACACTTTTATTGGGGTATAATTGATTTATCGTAAGCTACACATATAAAAAGCATACAATTGGATAAGTTTGGACTGATCTATATACCTGTGAAATCATCACCACAATCAAGATAATGAATATAACCAACATTCCCCCAAATCTCCTCCTACCTCTCTGTAATCCCTCCTTTACACCACCTCCCCACCCACCATCCCCAGGCAACTTGCTTGTCTGCTTGCTGTTATTGTAGATAATATAGAATTGTATATGAATGGAACCATATAGAATGTTTTCTTTTTGGTCTGGTTTCTTTCAATCTGCATAATTATTCTGTGATTTATCCATATGGTAGTATGTATTATTTCATTCTCTTTTTTTCCAAACATTTCAGCTCATTAAAATCATGATTTTGATGATGTGCTATATATTTATTTTCATTAAGTTAAAAATATTTTCTAATTTCTTTTTTGATTTCTTCTCTGGCTTGTGGATAATTTAGGAGTGTGTCATTTGAGTTCCATATATCTGGAGATTTTCCAGAGATCTTTCTGTTATCGATTTCCAATTGAATTCCACTGTAGTCAGGAAACATACATTATATGACTTGATTCTTAAATTTATCGAGACATTTTTATGATGTAAAATATAGCCTATATTGGTAAATATTCAATACATATTTGAAAATAATGTGTGTCCTGCTGTTGTGGGGTGGAGCGTTCTCTAAATGTCATTTAGGTCTCGTTGTTTGGTAGTGCTGTTCAAGTCTTCTATATCCTTGATTATTTTATGTTTACTTATTCTGTTAATTATTGAGTGAGGGGTATTGAAATTTACAACTGTAATTTTGTATTTGTCTCTTTTTCTTAGATTTTTTGGTGGTATTTCTCTATCGTCTTTTAAAAATCTCTGGGGTCAGTAGTGATTTCTCCTCTTTCATTTTTGATTTTGGTAAATTGTTTTTTCTCTTTTTTTCTTGGTGAGATTGGCTAGATATATAAGTTGTGTTGATTTTTTAAGAGTCAGCTTTTGTTTTAAAATTTTTCTCTATTGTTTTCCTATTTTCAATTTTATTGGTTTCTGCCCTATCTTTATCATTTCTTTTCTCCTGCTTATTTTGAGTTTAATTTGCTTAAGGTGTGAGCTTATGATACTAATTTTAGTCCTTTCATTTTTTCCTACTATATACATTGTTATGGACTGAATTGTATCCTCCTCAAATCCATATGTTGAGATTCTAACCCTCAATGGACTATTTTTAGAGATAGGGCCTTCAAGGGGGTTATTAAGTTTAAATGAAGTCACAAAGGTGAGACCTTTATCCAATAGCTGGTGTCCTTATAAGATTAGGAAGAGACACCAGGTGTGTGCATGCACAGAGGAAAAGCATGTAAGGACAAAGAAAGGAGGTGACCATCTGCAAGCCTGGAAGAAAGGGCTCACCAGAAATCAACTCTGCTCATATCTTGATCTTGAATTTCTAGCCTCCAGAACTGTGAGAAAATAAATTTCTGTTGTTTACAACACCAAGTCTGTGGTCTTCTGTTATGGCAGCACGAGCAGACAAATATATGCATTTAATGCTTGGAATTTCCCTCTACATACTGCTCTATCCCCCAAATTTTGATATGTTGTATTTTTTATATTCTCTTCATTCAAAATAATTTTTTGCTATTTCCCTTAAGATTTCTTTTCTATTTATTGTTTAATTTTCAAATATTTGGTTATTTCCCATACATATATATTTTTGTGATTGGTTTCTAGTTTAGTTCTGTTATTATTTGAGAATATAATTTGTATTATTACTATTCTTTTAAAGGTGCTCAGGTTTATTTTATGGTCCAGAATATACTCTACACTGATGAAGGTTCCATGTGCACTTGAGAATGTGTATTCTGCTATTGTTGGGTGGTCTATAAATATTGGGCAGGTCAAGTTGGTTGATAATACTCTTCAGGTCACATATACCCTTACTGATTTTCTGTCTATTCAATCTATCAATTACAGAGAGAGTAATGTTGACATTTCCAGCTGTAATTGTGAATTTTAAAAATTTCCCCTTTCAGTTTTATCAGGTTTTCTTTCTTAAATATTTTGAAGTTCTGTTGTTAGGTGCATCCACATTTAAGATTTCTATGTCTCCTTGGAGAACTCTTCCACTTATCCTATGTAATGTCCTTCTTACTATCTGATGATATTTCTTGTTCTGAAGTAGATTTTATCTGATATTTATATAAGCCACTCCAGCTTCCTTTTGTTAGTGTTTGCAAGGTGTATGTTTCCCCATCCTTCTACTTTTGACCACTTGACATTTTTATATTCAGAGAGAGGTTGTTGTAGACAACATATAGTTGAGTCTTACTTTTTAATTTACCTAGAAAAATATCTCCCTGTTAATTGATGCTCTTAGTCCATTTATATTTATGGTTTGATATGGTTGATTTGAAATCTATCATCCTGTTAGCTACTTTCTAACTGCTACATTTATCTGTTTCTTTTTTCTGCCTTCTCTTAAGTTAATTGAGCATTTTTGTGATTCTATTTTATCTCTCCTATTTTCCTCTTTTCAAAAATTTTAGTGGTTCCCAAAGTGTTTATAATTTATATTTTAATTAATATGAGTATACTTTAAAATAATATGTCACTTCATGAGTAATATAATGACCTGTCAACAGTATATTCCTGATTCCCATCTTTGTACCATTTTTGTCATATATTTCAGTTTCACACAGGATATAACCACAGGACACATTGTCACTATTTTTCTTTAGGCATTTATCTTTTAGAGGAATTAAAAATAATGAAGAATTAATTTTATTTTATCTTCATTTATTTAATTTATACTTTTTCTTTTTGTAGCTCTAAGTTTGCAATGATATAGGCCTTTGGCCTGAAGAACTTCCTTTAATAATTCTTAATCAGAGTAGGTCTGCCAGCAATAAATTTCTTTAGTTTTTTTTGTCTTGGAAAATATTTATTTCTCCATTGTTTCCAAGGACGTTTTCATTGGGTATAGAATTTGGTTGACACATTTTGTAAATTTTATTTTCCCAACACTTTTAAGTTACCATTCCACTGTCTTCTTGTTTGCATGTTTTCTGACAAGGAGTCTGCTGACATGCTTATCTCTGTTCCTCTGTATTCATGTCTTATTTCTTTGGCTCTCTTTAGGATTTTGTTTGTTTATGGTTTTCAGCAATTTGAGTTTGAATTTATTTTTGCATAGAGTTTTTGTTTTGTTTTATTTATATAGTCATTCATTATTTTTTTTGATATTGACCCTGTTTGATGTTCTCAGAGCTTCTTGAACCTGTAGGTTGATGTCTGTCATTAATTTTAGAAAATTCTTGGACATTATTTTTTCAAATATTTCTCTTCCCTCTATTTTGTCCTCCTGAGATTGCACTTACTTGTATATTATACTATTTTACATTACCCAACAGTTCTTGGAAGTGCTACTGTTTTTCACATATCTTTCTTTTTGTTTTGTTTTGTTTTAGATTGGGTAATTCATTGATCTATCTATAAGTTCACTGATTCTTTCCTCTGATATCTCAAGTCTACTGATGAGCCCATGGAAGGTATGTCTCATGTCTGTAACAGTGGTTTTTGCTTTTTAATATTACCATTTGTTTCTTTCTTAGCATTTCCTTCTCTGATGAAACTAATCATTTGATATTGCATGTTGTCAACCTTTTCATTAAAATCTTTAGTATATTAATCACAGTAATTTAAAATTCCCTGTCTGATAGTTCCAGTATCTGTGTCATATCTAATTTGGTTTTGATAATTGCTTGTTATCTTTTTATCTTGCCTTTTCATATACCTTATGACTTTTTATTTAAAGCTGGACATGTTTTGTAGGATGACAGATACTGAGGTAAATATTTTTTATGCTTGGAAATATGCATACCTTTTCTTTGCTAGACCTCTAGTGTGGGAGTAGCGTTAATCTACTCAGCAGTTGAGTAGTCAGGCTGGGTTTGAGGTCTGTGGTTGCTATGTTTATCCTCAGTATACCACAGGCTTTAAATTCTTCTAGTGATACTTAAGGTTAAGATTTTGAGTGGTTTTCTGGCGGTTAGTTTCCAATGTCTGTTCCCCATCTCCCTGCCTTTGGATCTTTTCTTTGTGTTGTCCCCTGGAGATACCCTGACTCTTAAAGCTCTCCCAGACACAATCCATTTTTATTTTTACTCAGTGCTAGCCAGTGTGGGAGGAGTGTGGGAAAGTATATTTCTTATGATGTGATTAATTTTCAGTCTTAGGCAAGTACCATGTCTCTAATGTAACAGTTTTTGTTTCTCTTTGCTCTGCAGATTAAGTCATATAGTTCGTAAGGCTGGGTGGTTTTGCAGTGGGAAGTACCCCTTCCCTTGCTAGCACCACATGGATGCTGCCTCAGGAACCTCCTTGATCTTCCCTGTGAGTTCCTGAAATTTGAGAAGAAAAAAACCTAAACTAATTTTTTAAAAGTTTATCTGTTTATTTTTGTAGGCTTACATTCTTCCATCTGCCCCAGATATGTGAATGCTCAGGTTCTATTTCTCCTTGAAGACCCCTCTTTTCCAAAATTCAGGTTATCTGTTTGTACTGTGACATCAGTTCTCTGATAGGCCACAGAGAGTGAGACTCTCCACTCTCTGTGCCTCAGTTTCTTCATCTTCAAAAGATCAAGTTCCTTCCAACTTCAAAGTCCTACCAATGAGAAATGGGTTTGCTGCCCTCAGGCTCTCTCTGATAGGAGAAGGTGCAAGAAGGCATAAGGACCAGGGGTTAGGGACCCCCAGTGAGGTTCTAAGCAATGTCTTCCTGGGAGAACCTCTGAGCCTCCTGCCCTCCCTATGGGGCCTAGGTGAGAACAGAAGGGTTAATGCCTGAGATGCTCTGATCAAGCTGCTGGAGCCTGTATCCTCACCCATAATTAATTCAGTTTGGTAAAGTGGTATTTACACTGGAAATTTAATTGTCATCTATGATGGTAAGGGAATTGAAAAATAAATGGAAAGTGTCAGACAGTGCATTAGGGTGAGTGATGGAGTGGAAGCAGGGGCCACCCACATGGCCTCCCAATTGGGTGATTTTCAGACTCACACAATTAATCAGGTTACTGGTTCCATTATTTCAGGTTAAGATTCAGGGATGACAGGGTGAGAGGGGTGGGCACAAGGAGGTCTGGGCAAGGTTAGGAGGAGAGATTCCAGTGTGGAGGTGGAGGCAGCATTAGGTATCTTCCAGCCCCAGCCCTGAGTCACAGATGAGGTGATGGGCCCAGAGAGGGGCAGAGGCATATTCATGGTGACACAGGAGGGAGGAGAAAGCTCTTGGCCTTGGCAACTCTGTCTCAGGACCCAGACACCTCCCCCACTCTGCCCCTCTGCCTCAAGTCCAGAGATGTTGGTGCTGGTACCCATCTATTAAAGGAGCCACCTCACTGATGCTGATGGTCTCCATCAGGACAATGTGAGTTTGTGTCTATAAGTTTTCAGAGTCTTGAGTTATCTTCAGTGGTATCAAGTCTCATCCCAGGGAGCCCCTGATACTAGTGAGGACTGAGATTCTTTCATCAGACTGCATATTTTTAAAGGCATGCCATTTCCCCATCTATATGAGGACTTCTGAAAATGGGCCTATTTCTGTCCTCAGATTCTGAGACCCTAAGGGAAGAATTGTGTGTCTCTCTTCAGACACAGAGCTAATGAGCACTTAAGAGCCTGTGCACAATTATTCTCAATCACTTTTTCTCTCTGTCTTGATGACTAGCAAGCCTGGAGTGAGAACAATGTGCATCAGGGCCCCAGGTGACTAGAAAGGGGTGGTAGCATGAGTAAAAAATAAGCCTTAGTGGTATTAAGCCACTGAGATTTGGGGCTGTTTGTTACCAAAAGGTAGATAGCCTAGGCTGACTGATACAAAGAACAGTGTCTGGGGTTGGAGATGTAAGTTTGGAAGTCATCAGGAATTGACAGAAAGCCACATTTGTTTCAGACTAGATGACCCTGGGAGAGAGAGTAGGGAGAGAAATTCCTTTTGTCTTTCTCTGTCTTTAACATGAATGAGCTCACTATCTTTCCCCCCAGAACTTACCTCCATCCTAACCTCTTCTCATACTCAACTCTGAGTCTTGGCCAACTGTGCTCTCTCCCTCTCCTGTCAGCTCGGATTCTCAGGTCTCTGTACCAGTCCTTCTTCCCCACCCTTATGGACATGGTCCCAGATATGTCAGTCTTATGTGGTGGCTGGGGACATGTGCTGTGGAACAGGTAGCACTGGATTCAGGCTTGGAGTCTCCCACTTATAAGTTGTGTGACTTCAGATGAGTAACTTCACCTCTCTGAGGCTTGGTTTCCTGGAAACAAAAGAGGAGCTACTCATAGAACTTATAGGGAGGTTATGATGGTGAAATAAAGGTGAAGTATTTGAAGTGCTGATTACAGAGCTGGGCACACAGTAAGTGCTCAATATATGGTCATGATATTAGCACATTATTTTATGATCAGGCTTTGTGACGGTTAATTTTTGTGTCAACTCGAAGAATGTTTTTGAATGAAATTAACATTTAAATCAGTGAAATTTGAGTAAGCAGATTGCCCTCCATCATGTGGGTGGGCCTCATCCAATCAGTTGAAGGCCTGAATAGAACAGAAAGACTGGCTTCCCTGAGCAAGGGGAGATTCTCCAGCAGGCTGCTCTCAGCTTCATCTGCATCCTGGGTCTCTGCCTGCTGGCCCACACTACAGATTTGGACTTGCCAGTCTCCATAACCAATTCCTTATAATAATTCTACCTATATCTATATATTTATATCTTTGTCCTATTGGTTCTGTTTCTCTAGAGAACCCTGACTAATATGAATATTGGTACTGAGAGTGGTTCTAGAGGTACAGAATTTTAAGGATAATTATTTTCTGAAATAATTCTAGGGTTTTTTGAACTGGCTCTCTAAATCTGATTATATATAAATAGACTAATGACTCTATTTCCAGTAGTAAAAAGAGCACTGAGAGTCCATGGTATGTCCTGGCAATAGAAATATGGAAAATATCACTATCGGATACTCCTAATCAAACACTTATAAGAAGCAAGGATCTGAGACCATGTATACAATACATTTAAATATTTTTGTCAAACTAGTGAATATAATGAGATTGGATTGTTGCTCCTAATGTCACTGGGCAAAGTGGGGAAAGAAAAGGATGAGGTCAGGAATTCGAATTCCCAACTTAAACGAGGGAAAAGTGATCTGAAAGTCTCTATGTCTGCGCTGAAAGAGAGGCTTATCTCCGGTAGCCACAGGACTGAGATTGTTAAAAACCAAACCCAGAACCACATCCTGCAAGTGGTTGATCTACAAGCAGATGGAATCCCCAGCCTCCCAGTGTGTCTAGTGTTACAGTGAGAGCATTGACTGGGGAGGGATGGGATCCTGAAAATTGGAAAGGGGACACGTGGGAAGACCTTGATAAAGATGGGGATATTGAGCCACTAAATTCTGACGAGCCTTCTTTGCCAGTAGAAGCAGCCTCTCCACCCCCAGGAGAAGCAGCCTCTCCACCCCCAGGAGAAGCAGCCTCTGCATCCCCATCTGAGAGGGTTAACTCTGCATTGCCACTGAGGAAACGGCAATGTCTTCCAATTGCTTTGTAAGGCAGTACTGATTATTCTCAGTACCCCTCATTCTTCTTTGCTTCTAGACCTATAACTAGACTCAAGTCCCAGAAGCCCCCAAAGTGAAGTACAAAATGTGACTCACGATAAGGTATGCTACACGCCGAGAGGACTACTTGAATTTTCTAATTTATACAGACAGAAATCTGAGGAACATGTGTGGGAATGGCTATTAAGGGTGTGGGATAGTGACGGAAGGGACATAAAGTCGGGTCAGGCCAATTTCATTGATTGATATGGGCTCACTAAGCAAAGATTCTGCATTTAAAATTACAGCTCAGGGAGTTAGAAAGAGCTCCAGCAGTTTGTTAGGTTTGTTGGCTGAAACATGGACCAAAAGGTGGCCCACAGTGAGTGAGTGAGAAATGCTGACCTGCCTTGGTTTAACGTAGAGGAAGGGATTCAAAGGCTTAGGGAGATTGGAATCTTAGAGTGGATTTGTCATTTAAGATTTACTCACCCACCCTGGGAAGGTCCAGAAGACATATCGGTCACCACAGATGAGAGAAATAAAGTTGTAAGGGGAGCCCCAGCACCCTTGAAGGGCTCTGTGATTGCTCTTCTCCGTAGGCCAGAACTTACAGTGGGAGTTGAGGTCACTGAATTGGGAAACTTAAATGCAATGGAAGTCATTGGGTCCTGGTGTGCTAGAGGCCATGTGGCAGTGCTCGACCGCCAAAGGCAAGGTGGTCGTGGTAATGGACACAGAGCCAAGGCAGCGATCAGAAAAGTCTGGCTCTCACAGACCATGGTGTTCCTAGAAGTGAAATACATGGAAAGCCTACTGAATTCTTACTTGATCTCTGTAAGCATAAAAGTTCTAGGTCAAGTGAGCAAAATTCTAATCTGAATCATAAAAACAGAGAGTCACGGCTCCTCGATCAATTCTCAGACTTCAGTTAGTTTACAAGGAGGCTGGGCGTCCTTGAGAAAGGACCCTGGTACACTGCCAAAGTTTATACAGTTAAAGTTCCTCCCAGCCTTCCCTAAAGGGATTCTGGCCTTTTACCCGGGTAACAGTGTACTGCGGGGAAGGAAATAATCAGAACTTTTGGGGACTACTGGACACTGGCTCTGAACTGACACTAATTCCAGGAGGCCCAAAATGTCACTGTGACCCTCCAGTCAGAGTAGGGGCTTATGGAGGTCAGGTGATTTATGGAATTTTAGCTCAGGACTATCTCACAGTGGACCCTGTGTGTGCCTGAATCTCCCCAGTTCCGGAATGTATAACTGGAATAGACACACTCAGCAACTGGCAGAATCCCCACATTGATTCTTTGACTTGTGGAGTGAGGGCTATTATGATGTGAAAAACCAAGCAGATACTACTGGAACTTTCTCTACCTAGAAAAATAGTAAACCCAAAGCAATACCACATTCCTAGAGGGGTTGTAGAGATTAGGGCCACCATCAAAGACTTGAAGGATGCAGCGGTGGTGATTCCCACCACTTCCCCATGCAACTCACCTACTTGGCCTGTGAAGAAGACAGATGGATTTTGGAGAATGACAGTGGATTACCATCAGCTTAATCGGGGAGCAACTCCAATTGCGGTTGCTGTACCAGACGTCCTTTTATGACCTGAACAAATTAACATATTCCCCAGTACCTGGAATGCAGCTGTTGATCTGGCAAATGCTTTTTAAAAATCATACCTGTCAATATGGATCACCAGAAACAATTTACTTTCAGCTGGCAAGGCCAGCCAGACCCCTTCACTGTCCTACCTCACGGGTATATTGACTCTCCAGCCCATGTTATCATTTAGTTCTCAGGAATCTTGATCTTCCTCCCACAAGATATCACACTGATCTCTTTGCTACACTGGTGACATTATATTGATTGGATCTAGTGAGCAAGAATTAGCAACTACTCTAGACTTATTGTTAAGACATTTATATGCTGGGAGTGGGAAATAAATCCAACAAAAATTCAGGAGCCTTCCATTTCAGTGAAATTTCTAGAGCTCCAGGGATGTGGGGCATGTTGAGGTATCCCTTCTAAGGTGAAGGATAAGATATGCATATGCCCCTTCCCACAATGAAAAAAGAGGCATGATGCCTAGTGGGCTTTTTGGATATTGGAGGCAACATATTCCTCATTTGGGGTGTGTTACTCTGACTTATTTATCAAGTGCTCTGAAAAGCTGAAAGCTTTGGACTCATAACAAGAGAAGGCTCTGCAACAGTTCCAGTTTGCTGTGCAAATGGTGCTGACATTTGGGTCCAGCTCATCCAAAGGGTCGTGAAGTGTCAGTGGCATATAGGGATGTTGTGTGGAGCCTGCAAAAGGCCCTTTTAGGTGAATTGTAGTGCAGGCCCTTAGGGTTCTGGAGCAAAACCTTGCCATCTTCTTGGGATAAATACTCTCCTTTTGAGAAGCAGCCTTTGGCCCACCACTAGGCCTTGGTAGAGACTAAACGCTTAAGCATGGGCCACCAAATTATCATCTGACCTGAGCTGCCCATCATGGATGAGGGATTATCTGACCACCAAGCCATAATATTGGACATGCATAGCAACACTCCACAATCAAACTGAAGTGTGGTCGGGCCAGACTGGCCTTGAAGGCAAAAATAAGGTACATGAAGAAGTGGCCCAGATGCCATGGTCCCCACTCCTGGTACACTGCCTTCTCTCTCCTAGCCTGCACTTATAGCATTATGGAGAGTTCCCTATAATCAGTGACAGAGGAAGAGAAGACTCCAGCCTGGTTTACAGGTTACAGGTTACAGGTTCTGCATAATATATAGGCACCACCTGGATGGACATTGAGCACCGCAGTCCCTTCTGGGTCATCCCTGAAGGACAGAAGTGAAGGGAAATCCTCCCAGTGGGCAGAAATGGCCAGCCATGCAATCATTTACCAATTTATGGTTGTGGCCGATGGTTTGGCTGGATGGTCAGCTACTTGGAAGGAAAATTGATGACAAGGAAGTCTGGGGAAGAGGTGTGTAGATGGACCTCTCTAAATGGGCAGAAAATGCAAAGATATTTGTGTCCCATGTGAATGCCCACCAAAGGCTGACTTCAGCAGAGGAGGATTTTAATAATCAAGTGGGTAGGATAATCTACTGGGTGGATACCAGTCAGCCTCTTTCCCCAGGCATTCCTGACATCATCCAATGGGCTCATGAACAAAGTGGCCATGGTGGCAGGGATGGAGGCTATGCCTGGGTTGAGCAACATGGACTTCCACTCACCATGGTCAACCTGGCTATGGCTACTGCTTAACTTAATCTGCCAGCAGTACAGACCAACAATATGGTACCCTTCCCCGGGGTGATCATCCAGCTACCTGCTGGTGGGTTGATTACACTTGACCACTTCCATTATGAAAGAAGCAGTTTTGGGGCCTTTACCGGAATAGACACTTACTCTATACTAATTTGCCTTCCTTGCATGCAATGCTTCTGTCAAAACCACCATCCATGACTGTACAAAAGGCCTGTCTACTGTCATGGTATTCAGTACAACATTGCTTCGGATCAAGGAATTTCACAGCAAAAGAAGTGTGGCAATGGGCCCATGCTCATGGAATTCACTGATCTTACCATATTCCCCACCATCCTGAAGCACTTGGTTTAATAGAACGGTGGAATGGCCTTTTGAAGACTCAGTTACAGGGCCAGCTAGGTGACAATACCTTGCAGGCCTGGGGCAAGTTCTCCAGGAGGCTGCGTATGCTCTGAATCAGTGTTCCATATACGGTGCTATTTTTCCCAAAGCCAGATTTATGGGTCCAGGAATCAAGGGGCGGCAATGGGAGTGGCACCATTCACTATCATCCCTACTGACCCACTAGCAAGTTTTTTGCTTTTGGTTGTAAACAGAATAGTTGTATCCTGTTAGGAGGAATTACTACCTTGTTAATGTCTTTATTTCAAGATTAAGTATGTTTTACAGAGATGTGTATGGTTCTCTTCCTCTGTCAGCTGAATTCTTATATTCACAGAATATAAGTCAACCTTATGCCCGACTGGCTTGGAGGTCTTAGTGCCGGGGGAGGAAAGCTTCCACTGGGAGACATGACAACAATTCTATTGAGCTGAAAGTTAATACTGCTACCTGGCCACTTCGAGTTCCTTATGACTGAATCAACAGGCAATGAAGGGAGTTACTGTGCTAGCTGGGGTGATTGATCCTGACTAGCGAGGGGAAATTGGACTGCTACTCCACAAAGGAGGTAAGGAAGAGTGTGTCTGGAATACAGGAGAACCCCTCAGGTGTCTCTTAGCATTATCATGCCCTGTGATTAAAGCCAGTGGAAAACCTCAACAACACAATCCAGGCAGGACTATAAATGGCTAAGACTCTCAGGAATGAAGGCTTGTGTGATCCCACAAGGTAAGGAACTATGACTATCTGAGGCGTTTGCTGAAGGCAAGGGAAACATGGAATGGGTGGTGAAGGAAGGTAGTTATGCGTAGCAGCTAGGACAACACAACCTGCTGTAGAAATGAGGACTGTAATTATCATGAGTGTTTCCTCATTTTGTTTTGAATACGTTTATGTGTGTGCGTATAATTTTTGTTTTCTCCCCTCTCTTATCTCTCTACCATGTAACATAAGATATACTGACATTGTGTTGTAGTATTTAAATAGTATTAACTTTACATCATATTATTTAAGTTACATCATGTTTAAGAGTAAACGCCATCCAAGCAATCTGTGCCCTTTTCTGGGGAAGGGATTAGTGTGTAATCAGTTGTACACAGGATAGCTGTGCACTGATTGGGTTACGGAGAATTATGATCATGGTATTGGCTTTATTTTGAGAATAACTATGAGTTTAAGGAGATGTGTAAGGTGCAAATTTGATGAGGGGTAGTTTTGTGATGCTTAATTTTGTATGTCAACTTGGAAGTTGTTTCTGGATGAGATTAATATTTAAATGGATGAACCTTGAATAAGCAGATTGCTCTCCATAATGTGGATGGGCCTTACCCAAACAGTTGAAGACCTGAATAGGAGAAGAAGACATTTCTCCCCGAGCAAGGAGGAATTCTCTGGCAGACTGCCTTTACACTTTATTTACACCCTTAGCTGTCCTGGTCTTGAGCCTGCTGTCACACCCTGTAGAGTTGACTTGTTGGTCTCCATAATCACATGAGCCAGTTCCCTATAATAAATCTCCTTCTCTCTATATGCACATCCTATTGGCTCTGTTTCTTTGGAGAACTCTAATACAGTCCCATCACCATGTCCGTAGGTCACTGCTCCAGCCTCCCCATGAGTCTCCCTGCCTCTAGGCTCAAGCTCCAATCCTTTCCCGTGCTCCTTCAGAGACAGCTTCCTAGAGCTCACCCTGGTCATGCCATACTCCTGCTCAAGAACTATCCATGGCTCCCCGTTGCCAACATAATAATGTACAATGGTCTCACCCTGGCATTTGGGGCTTCTGTTTTAGCTACAAATTTCTTTCCCTACCCTCTCTTCTCCCCAGCAGGAAACTCTTAAATGAATCATTTGAAATCCCCTCCCTGGATGGCCTAAAGAGTTCTGACCTGGGAGTTAGAATTTCTGAGTTTTATCTCCAGCTCTGCCACTAGTTGGTAGGGTGACTTTGGTTCATTCCCTTACCCTCTCTGTGCTTTAGTTTCCACATCACTAAAATGGAGATTTGAACTTGGTCATTATATTATACCCTCTTTTAATGCAAACACGAGCTGCTGGGCCACTGGGCGCAGAGATGTTGCAGATAGAGGCCACAGGGGCCCTGTAGCCTTCTGAGTAATTATAGTTCGGGGTGGTGGGATCTGATCAGGCCAGGTCTGGATGGAGATTAGGCTGAAAGTTGCTCCTCATTTCCATGGTTGTCTGGGGAGGGGAGGCAGGGCTCCAACCACTGGGTTGAGAGACCTGTGGAGGGACTGGGGTCATGAGCAGTGCTCTGGCCCAGGAAGAGGCCAGGGAGTGACAGGGACAGTGGCCTTCACTGAGCTCGTCCTATGAGCCAAGCCCTGAATAAAGTGTCTGTGTCCTCTATCTCATCTGCATGTGCTCTGTAAGCGTTCACTCTCGTCACCAGCTCTAATGCTCATTGTCACTGTCATCTTGTGCACTGGCTCCCTCACTGAGTGCTAACCTCGCACTGGGCCCTGTGCTAACTGGGCTCAGAACTCTGGTGGGAATGAGTGGGAAGAGTCAAGACTGCGGCCAAGGACCCCAGAGAGGTCCACAGTCTCCTGAAGTGATGTCTTGATTCTGCTCAGAAACCCAGAAACAGCCCCTGCACTGTTATGGGGGCAGCATCCAGAGGACCAGGGTTCCAGAGTCAGACTCTCCAGAACCTGCCAGAACCTGAGACCCAGGGCTGACTCTGGGCATATCCCAGCAGCCCCTCTGTCTCCTGAACCTCAGTCTTCTCACCTGTAAAATGGGAGTGGCGGTCCCTCCCTCACCTGGTTGTATGGGTTAAATAATGTGACCAAAGCCCCTGCACAGTGCCTGACACATAGTGGGTCCTCCCCAGGGGACAGCTGTTGTTACCTGGAACCATATCCTGGCCCCATGAGGGATGGAGTTCGGTCAGGTGTGAACTTGGGAGCCTGACTGCTAGACTCAATACCTGCCTGGTTGACACCAGACTGTGACTTAAAGAAGCAACCTAAGCTTTCTGTACCTCAGTTTCCTCATCTATAAAATGGGATAATGATAGTATCTCTCTCATAGGGTCATTCTGTGGATTAAATGAGATAATGCACATAAAGTGCTTAGAACAGACCTGGGCTCACAGAAAGCCTTAACAAAGGTGGATTCTTCCTATGTTTGCTATTGTTGTTGCAATGGTCACAGTCCAGCCTTTACCTGAATGGCCCCTCCAGACCTGCACAGGCCTTTTGTCCTATATGGTCTAATAAAGATCTCATGGTTTCCTCTGGGGTCTGCCCTGCCCTCCTTCTTCTCCAAATCCCGACCCACTACCTCTCTCTCTCTCTCTTTCACACACACACACCGCTCCCCCAGCCCTGTGATTCAGGGGGCCCAGGACCATCTCCGGTTCATCCCTTTTGACAAAGTTCAGGAAGCCTCTCCCTGTCTGTGGTGGGGCCCCACCCTCAGCAGTGTGGGCATCACACAGGGGTTTGTGGGTCCACATTCCTCCTCCAACCCCTCCCCAAACTGCCCCATCTGTTCATGGAACTTACTTTATAACATCCCATTTTGCAGCCAAATTAAGGGAGGGGGGCTTGCGATTGTTACCCTCCGCTCTGTGCCAGGTTCTCTGCAGGCCCCTCCACTTCTTTCATTGAAGGATGATTATTGCAAAATAGAGGCCTGCAGGCAGACCCACCCACAGACAGTGGGATTTTTGCCTACACAGTGGGTTTTATTTTCTTGTTTGTTTTGAACTAGATGGTAAAAATTTTAAAATCTGAAGATTTCACATAAAACATCAGAGAGGCTGACATACAGGGCCTGCATTGCCCCTGGCAACAGTCCCTGGAACTGAGATGCAGCAGCCCCTGTAGGGGGACCCTAGCTCTCCATGGTCCCCACTAGCTTATCTCTGTCGTCTGCATTCCCTGCTTGGCCCCTGGCATTATTTGAGTTTGTGACTCTGCTGCAGAGACCCAGCCTGTCCTCTGTACAGATGGGTAAACAAAACCCAAGGAGGAATAGTATGCCATGTGTCCACTCTACCCTGATTGTTACCTATTGGAGGGGAGGGTCATTTGTTTTATTCAGTGCTGTATCCCCAAAACCTAGGGCAATGCCTGGCATGTAGTAGGCGCTCTGTAAGTCTTTGCTGTGTGTTAGAATTTCTGAATGTCACTCGGCAAATTTTAGGCAGATCCAGGGTGACACCAATTCCAGCCCAGTGCTTTTTCCCTCAGACTCTAAGATCCCAAGGCAGACCCTCCCTCCTCCATGCATGTATGTGGCTCCCTTGCCCCTAGGTGTCCCTCATACACATACACATACTCAATGCCTCAACTCAGATGCTTTTAAAGCCCAACCCAATTTAACCCTGGAGAAGAAGGTGAGCCTTCTGCAGACACCACCACTTACCACTATGATTTTTTACTTTTAGGACCATTTTTCAGCATTAATAAAATAAACTGTGGAATTCCTATCTGATACGGGCTGTCCTTTTTTTTTTTTTTTTTGTGGTACGCAGGTCTCTCACTGCTGTGGCCTCTCCCGTTGCAGAGCACAGGCTCTAGATGCGCAGGCTCAGCGGCCATGGCTCACGGGCCCAGCCGCTCCGCAGCATGTGGGATCTTCCCGGACCAGGGCACGAACCTGTGTCCCCTGCATCGGCAGGTGGACTCTCAACCACTGTGCCACCAGGGAAGCCCCGGACTGTCCTTTTAAACTACAGGCAGGAGAGAGCAGTGCTGAGGGCTCTGGTGTGGGCAGACCTGGGTTCAAACTCTGAATCCACAGCATCCTGGCTACGTGACCTTGGATATATCACTTTTCTGTGCCTCAGTTTTCTCAATCATAAAATGGGGTTGATAACAACACCTGACTCATCTAGCTGTTGTGAGGTTTAAATGAGGTGTTCCAGGTACATCACACAGTTCAGTGCCCAGCTCAAAATGGCTGATGCTATTATTATCACTAACACTGCTCATCTGTGATTCAGTGAGGAAAGATGTAATGGACAAATGCTCATGGCAGTGCTTTCCCATGATGCTTTTCAAAGAAGTTTTCTCTTAATCACAGTAGCACACACGTATAATAAAATGGTGGTCCTAGTGCGCCAAGCCAATTATCTTGTCTACACGCTGTGTATGGTAGAGATGAATTTGGGGGCCTCCTTGCAAAAACCACCCCCAGGAGTTTTGGATCCTGGTCAAAGCCAATGGGATTTTTGCCATTCACAGTTATGGGGATGCTGAAGTAATAAGAGTTATGACTGCACTCAACCTAGCCCTCCCTCCCCCCACCACAAACAGAGCTCAGACCCTTCCCTGAGTCAGAACAAGGCTCTTCTCCCCTTACTCACCCCTAAACTCCATGCACTAGTAGCTGAGGTTTGTGGTTCTCTTTCTTCCTGATGAATATATAGTTACCTCCTAGGATGGGTAGAGATGATGGTTATAATAAAATAGGTTCACTACATCCCTCTACACGGAGCCACTTAATGAACATGTCACCAATGGCACTAAGGCTTCTGAGTCAAATGCAAATGAAACCTGTTCCAGGGTATCATTTAGTTAGCTGGGGGAGTTGAGGAGGGGGAAGAGGGGATAGTGTGAGATACAAACAGAAAAATGGGAGATAGTGAGGGCAGAGGGAGAGAGGGGGCAGGAAGGAGGGGAGAGGGTGAGGGAAGGACAGAGGTAGTGAGCGAGAAAGGGGGCAAGAGGAGAGACAGGGCCGCTCCTACGGAAAACAGGATTGGGCAGCCTCATTCTTCCCATTGGAGAAGTGAGCACACCCAGTCCTGCTCTGTGCATCATGATGGGCGCGGGGGATACCACAACGGACCAGACAGACTGCATCTTGCCTCTGTGGGTTCATAATCTGATGGAGGAGGCAGGCATTGAGCAAGTCATCACATCGATAATACATGCAAGTACAAGTAAGCTGTGTGATTATTGTATGAGTTTTGCATGGTTATTGTAAGAAGGTGGACAGGGACTTCCCTGGGGGCGCAGTGGTTAAGAATTCCCCTGCCCATGCAGAGGACACGGGTTCGAGCTCTGGTCTGGGAAGATCCTACATGCCGCGGAGCAACTAAGCCCGTGCGCCACAACTACTGAGCCTGTGCTCTAGAGCCCGCGAGCCACAACTACTGAGCCCTTGTGCCACAACTACTGAAGCCCATGCGCCTAGAGCCTGTCCTCCGCAACAAGTGAAGCCACCACAATGAGAAGCCTGTGCACCGCAACGAAGAGTAGCCCCCTCTTGCCGTAACTAGAGAAAACCCGTGCGCAGCAATGAAGACCCAATGCAGCCAAAAGTAAAATAAATAAATTAAAAAAAAAGAAGGTGGACAGACTTCTTAGAGGGTGAGCTCTGAACAGTGCCTGCCTGGGTTTGAACCCATGTCCTGGTTATGAGACCTTGAGGAAGTTGCTTAACCTTCCTAGCCCCCAGATCCTCTTCTAGAAAGTTGAGATCATAAAATAACTACCTGTTAGGGTTGTTATGAGAACTGAATCTGTTAATACATGTAAAATACTCAGAATAGTGTTTGGTATATAGTAAGTGCTCAATAAATGTTCACTCTTAATACATTAAGAACTAAAATGAGAAAGAAAAATATTGAAGGGTCCTAGTTTAGATCAGTACATCAGAGAGGTCTTCCCTGAGTAAGTGCCATATAAACTGAAATCTGAAGGGATGAGTGGAAATCAGCCAAGGGAACAGAGAAGAGAAGCCATGGGTATCTATTTTATTCTTTTACCTGCCCAGGATCCTTTATCTCTTTCTCAGTTAATACACCCTTATTTTCTTTTGGGAAACAATTTCCTCCTTCACTTTCAGTCCACACAGTAGGGCTATAGCCTCAAGATCTTGCTTCAGAGTGGATACACCATGCAGGCGTGGTTGGTTAACTGTAAATTTTGCTCCTGGTCACTCCTGGTTCAGAGGTGGGCAGATGATCTAAGCTGGACCAATAAGAGAAAATACCAGGGACTTTTGCTTAAATTATCAGCAAAGAAGTGTGATAAGCCTGGGTGATATAAGTCTGGAGCTACTAGTGGCCATCTTCCACCTGAGAATGAAGGTAATACAAAAGAAAATTCAGGTAAGAGATTGAAAGGAAGGTCCTGACAGTATCATTTGACTCCCTGGATCCAGCCATACCCGAACTGGACTTTGCAGGTGAAGGAGCCAGTTAAACAGTCTCGCTTCCTGCCTATATTATTTTATTTAAATCATATTGGGTTCCTGTCTCTTATAACTGAAAGAATCCTGTGTGACAAGGAACATTCCTATCAAAAGGAAAGATATATGATATGGTCCAGGGGAAGAATCAAAGCCTATGAAAGAATGTCAATATAGTTGAAGCTTGGTGAGCAAGAAGAAAGTGGTGACTGTCGGTGTATTAAAGTTCAGAGGGTCCACAGACCTGAGCATAAATCAGAAAAAGAGGTGAGGGGCTTCCTTGGGGGCACAGTGGTTGAGAGTCTGCCTGCTAATGCAGGGGACACGGGTTTGAGCCCTGGTCTGGGAAGATCTCACATGCTGTGGAGCAACTAGGCCTGTGAGCCACAACTACTGAGCCTGTGTGTCTGGAACCTGTGCTCCGCAACAAGAGGGGTCGCGATAGTGAGAGGCCCGCGCACCGCGATGAAGAGGGGCCCCCGCTCGCCACAACTAGAGAAAGCCCTCGCACAGAAATGAAGACCCAACACAGCCCTAAATAAATGAATTAATTAAGAAGAAAAAAAAGAGTAAATTCTATTAAAAAAAAAAAAGAAAAAAGAAAAAGAGATGAGGTCCAATGTTGGATTAAGAGATTGTACCCAAAACAAAGACAACCAACTCCTTTGGATAGATGCCCCCATTGCCTTCCCAAAGACATCACTTATCATTATATCCTAATACTTTGTACACTCTTGGAAAAGCTGAACCAATGACCCAAGATCAGTTAGGATGAGAAAGGCCTTTAAATGCCACATAGTCTAATATCTCCATTGTCTTAGTTGGCTTGAGCTGCTATAACAAAAATACAATAGATTGGGTGGCTTGACAACAGAAATTTATTTCTTACAGTTCTGGGAGCTGGAAGTCCAAGATCAGGTGCCAGCATGGTTGGGTTCTGGTGAGAGCCATCTTACGAGTTTATAGATGGCTGACTTCTTGCTGTATCCTCACTTGGCTGTGAGTGAGCTCTTGTCTCTTTTCTAATGGAGACACTAATCCCACTGTGGGGGGCTCTACTCATATGATGTCACCTAACCCTAATTATAATACCTCCAAAGGCCCTACCTCCTAATACTATCCCACTGGGGGTTAGGGTTTCAACATATGAATTTTGCGGGGACACAAACATGCAGTCCATAACACCCATTTATATTATTTTGTTTCTAATTGATCAGTAGTACATGCATATATTCTTTTGTTGTTGTTTGTGGGAGGTAAGTTTTATTTATTTTATTTTTCTGATAATGAGTGTCTTTATTTTCTGATGCAATTTATACCTTTATTCACAACATGGGTATTTAATACAATAGAAATGAGTGATATGCCTGAATGGATAACCAAATAACTAGATTATCTGATACTAAGAAATAAAGAAAATGTGTAATCTGCTCTGGTTCCTTGATCTATGAATACTATATCCTTATAGAAGAAAAGGAAGAAAGGAAGAAGGGAAGGAAGGGGAAAATGAAAAGGAAAGGAAAAGGAAATTCTAACCAAATGGATTAAAAAGAAGTCTCATTTCCACATGGGAAATGGAGTCTGGAAAGGTTATATGACTCATCTAAAGTAAGACAGCTCATTAAACGTAGTTGGTATCAGGATCCTGGCTTGGCATTTCTTACGCCATCAAATATCTTGCTATGGACTGAATGATTGTGTCTTCCTTGCTCCCCTCCCCATTTATATATTGAAACCCTAGTCCTCACTGTGGTGTATGTTGAGATGAGACCTTTGGGAGATAATTAGGTCATGAAGGTGGAGACCTCATTATGGAATTAATGCCCTTATAAGTAGAGATCTTCCATTTTTCTCTGCTCTCTGCTACTTGAATGTACAATGTGGAGACAGCTATCTACAAGTCACTAAGCAGGCTCTCACCAGACACCAGATCTACCAGTGCCTTGACCTTGGACTTAGCCTCCAGAACTATGAGAAATAATGTTTGTCGTTTAAGCTACCCAGTCTATGGTATTTGTTACAGCAGCCTAAGCCGACTAAGACATATCTAAATATCCCTCCCGCAAAACACATCCCCCAGTAAGGTTGTTAGATCCCTGAGGATATGAATACCCTCTTAGACACTGCCCTTCCCATTATATGGAAAAGCTCTTGGGGATAATATAATATATTTATTATTATATTATATTAATTATATTTTATAAATTTATAAAATATATTTTATAAATTAAATATATTATATCAAATATATATTAAATCATTATATTATATTAAATATTTTAATATTTAATATATTAAATATTAATATATTTATATTATAATATATTATATTTTATAATATAAACTTAAAACATTTATCTTATTTATTACTTTTGGCTGCATCAGGTCTTAGTTGCGGCATGTGGGATATTCGTTGAGGAATGCAGGATCTTTCATTGTGTCATGGGCTCTTCATTGTGGCATGCGGGCTTCTCTCTACTTGTAGTATGTGGGTTTTCTCTCTCTAGTTGTGGTGCCCACGCTCCAGGGTGGTTTGTGGCCCATGGGCTCTAGTTGAGGCACGCGAGCTCAGTAGTTGTGGCACATAGGCTTAGTTGCCCCGAGGCATGTGGGATCTTAGTTTCCTGACCAGGGATCAAACCCGCCTCCCCTGCATTGTAAGGAAGATTATTTACCAATGGACTACCAGGGAAGTCACAATAATAAACTTTTAAAACATTTACCATGTGTCAATCTCTATGTTAAGTTTTTTATTCCCATCGTTTCATTTAATCTTCATCACAGCCCTATAGGTAAGCATTCTTACTATCTTCATTGCCGGACACAGCAATCAAAGCATAGAGAGGTTAAGAAATGAGACGCAGTTCATGCAACTGGTAAGCGGTAGATGAAGAATTTGATTACATGTAGTCTGACTCCAGAGTCTGTGCCCTCATTTCTGATTACAAAGTACAGTCTGCAAGAGCAAATTTCCTTTAGCAGCCAGATAATTCCACCCAAAGACAGAAGCTAATCAGTGGCTCCTGAATGCTGAAGGGGAAAGCCTTCCATTGGCCTGCAGAGCTCTCCATGGTGCTGAAACACAACCTCACGTAACTCCTTCATCTCAGTACTTGTCTTCCTAGAGCTTGCCCCTCCCTGGTCCTGGCTACTCTGCTAACACCTCTGTTCTATAACTTGACATTAGATCACTCCTTTTCCCATGAGCTGCCTCAGCTCGTTCCTGGATCAACAGCACTCGTGCAAGGCCACATCTCTACCGGCCTTTTCTCCTAACCAAACCTTTTCTCATCCCTGAGCTTAAAAGAAGAGAGGAGAAAACAGAGTACCTGCTCCCAAGGAGCTACAGTCAATGTGGGGACATAAGACAGGCAAGGGAAATACTAGAGAAGGCCTAAATATCTTAGCACAGCATACAAGGTCCTGCAGGATTTAACGGCATCTCTGGCCTCTTACATCAACCTGCAAGCCTGCAGTTCTCCGGGCACAGGATGCAACTCTCACCTCCAGGACTACTCACGTGCTGTTCCATCTGACCTGAGGCTGGAGGGTACAGTTGAAACAAATGCTGTCACTGAGTCTGGGGGACAGGGGTTGGGCAGGGGCAACGTCAGAGCCTTGTGAGCCTTGTTGAAGAATTTCGATTTTTCTTCTGAAAACCATAGAAAACTATTGACAAGTTTTAAGTGAGGAATTGACACAACTAGATGTGGATTTATGGGTACAAGGCTGGAGGCCTGGAGACTATCCAGGAGGCTATTGGAAAACTCAGGTGAGAGATGATGGTGGCTGACCAAGGTTAGAGGAAGTCACTTTCCATCACGTGCCCCTGTCCTATTTCCTTCCCAGTACCCATCACACTCTAAATTTCCTAGTTTTTTTCCCACTTGTTATTGCTTTTCTGTCTCTTTCAATGAAATGCCAGCAACAAGAAGCCAAGGGCTTCCTCTGCCTCATTTACCACTGTATCCCTGACAGTGTCAGATACAGGGCAGGGGCTAAATGAATGTTTGTTTAGTGTAGGGAGGGCTGGAGTGGGGAGATTGGTGTTCGTGAATCCAGGATGTCTGGCATAGAGCACAAAGCTTAAGGTACAGAAATTGGTGAGGAGCCCCACGGGTTGGGGCTGGAGCCATCACATTATGGGTCAGGGCTGATCCAGGCTTGGACGGTGAACCTGCCAGTGGGCCCAAGCCACCCTAGCAGTGGTATGGGAGAAGAACAGCCTGCTGAGTCTACGTGGGCAGTGTCTGACTTGTTCTGATGGTGACCTACGTCCATAAGGGTGCCCAGCTGAGTCCGAGCAGAGGGCCAGGCGCCAGTCCCTCCCAGAGTCTCTGAATTCCTTGGCCAGAGTTTAGGATTCCTGGAATTGTCCTCCCCTCCACCATCCCTTTTGTGATGTAAGGAACTGAGTGATTTAGAGCATGCAGTAAGAGAGAGAGATGAGTAAGTGGTCATCTGGGAGGCCAACACATGGCTCCACTTACTGGGTTCGGGCTCCTCCCCATCCCTGGACCCCAACCCACCAACATGACCCTGGGGATGGTGCGACCTTGATCCTGTGTCAAGGTGCCTCCTCTGGGAATCCTGGCCCCAGGTGCTGGGAGGCTGGGGCTGTCTCAGGCTATCGCTGCCCTGGAGGAGCTCCTGGTCTAGGGGAATTGGGAGCAGGAAGGAGGACAAAGGACAAAGGTGGACCTGCCGCCACCACATCCCCCCACCAGCATTGGCACAGCTGCCAAGTGTTAAGAGGAGGGTAAGCCCAGAAGTTGTGGAGGTCCTGTGGAGGAGCCCCTAACCTCACCTGGGGGTGAGGAAAGGCTTCCTGGAGGAGTTACTACCTGAGCAGAGCCTTAAAATGTGAGCTGGAATTAGACAAGTGGCAAGTAGAGGAAAGGGAGCCCAGGGAGAAGGGCCAGCAAGGGGAAAAGGAGTTGGGTGCAGGAGGGGGTGCGGCAGGGAGCCCCAGTGCCTGGAGCCTGGGGATGCGGGCACGAAGTGAGGCCGAAGGTGAGAGCAGGGGCTTCGCCATGCTCATCCCAGAGCTTCTGCTGTGTGCTCAGGGACCAGACAATCCTCTCTGCCTCAGAGACCCCACCTGTGTGACTCAGGAGGCTGGAAAGCCTGATCGACCTCCTGATCCAGTGGAGTCCTGAGCCTGGGGTAAGCATGCTGTTCAGGCCAGTCCTTTGCCCCCCTGCTGCCCCATCCTGGAGGTCCAGGGCACTAGGATGGAGGAGGTCTGGGGTGGGAGAGCTGTCGGCAGGATGCCGGCCTCTCTGTGGCAATTTGTGGAAGAGGTTTCCAGAAAGGGCAGCTGCAGTTAACTTAGATGAACTGTGAGACTCCACTTGGCTTAAAGGTTTTGAAATCGCGATGTTGGTGGTGGGGGGACGGGGGTGGTGAAGATGGTGAGAGGGAGGGGCCTGGAAGCCAGCAAGGCTGCCACTGGAGTGCCTTAGTCAGCAGATGTCTACCACATGCCTGGCTCCTGCTGGGCTCTGGGCATCAGAGACAGGTGTGACCCAGGGTGGCCATGGGGAGCTCACAGCTGAGGCACAATGGGGAGATGGGGAAACAGGTAAATGCTTTTATAGGGGAAACACAGGATTGTGAAGGAGGGACTCCTAACTTTATAGGGTGTGGTTGGGATGGGGAGAGTGGACATCATGCAAATGGCCTGGGTTCAAATCCCAGGTCCCAGCCTAGTGACCTTGGCCAGGTGCTTCGTGTCTCTGAAATTCAGTTTCCTCTTCTGTAAAATGGGGATAATAATGATCCCCACAGGGGAGTTGTATTAAATGAGATAATCATGCAACGCTGATAGCCTGGAGCATACACACCAGTTCAATACACACCAGCTGTTAGTGGCACCCGCTGAGCAAAGCTGTAAGAAAGCTGGTGTCGGGCAGGGCCTGGGAAAGGGTGTTCAGGGAAGACAGACTAGCAGGTGCAAAGGCCTGCACACAGCTGGGTGTGTGGGGTCAGAGTGGGAGGCGGGGGTGGAGAGATGGGGCTGAGGAGGTCTGCGTGGCCAGTTTATAAGAGCCCTACAGTCTGTGTGAATTGGGATCTTAGTCTTCAGAGAAGCAGGAGCCATGGAAGGTCTTTGAGAGGGGGCGTGGCATGTTCATTTAAGCTGTAGACTGGGCACTGGAGTTGGAGAAGAGGGCCGGGCCCAGGACAGTGGGGCAGCTGTACAGCATCTGGGGAGAGAAGACGGTGCCCTGGACTACGTCGGGACAGTGCGGACAGGGGACAGAGGAGGGGAGAGACAGCAAGGTGAGCAGGGCAGGGCGTCCCCCTGGATGGGGCTCCAGGGAGGCAGCAGCCCAGGACGGCCCAGCTTTACGACTCCGCCAACAGATGGGGAGGCGGGTGCTCGGGCCAGGACCCGGGGATGGAGCAGTGTCTGGGGCCAGGGGCTCTCTGCCTCAGGCCCCTACAGGTGGCAGTGCCCAGCCTGGGCCGTGGGGGGACAGGAATGACCAGACCCTTCAGCCACCCTCTGCCCAGCATGGCTGGTCCCGCCACCCTCAGAACCGCCCAGACCCCGTTCTTCCAGCCGGAAGCTCCCTGAGCCCCGCAGCTGGCGTGGTCCAGCCTGGCCCTGCAGGCCGCCCTCTGCGGCGCTCAGCTGCTGCCGAAGGTGACCTTGGGCCAGTCCTGCTGTGCTTCTGTCCTCCTCGCCACACCCCTTGGTAATGCAGGGAAAGCCCTGGGTCATCTCCTGGCAGAGAGAAAGGGTGCAGGAGGGTGAACCCCAGCACGGTCAGGACAGACCCGGGGCCGCTGAAGCCCAGACCAGGAGACAGTTGGGAACAGGGGCAGCCAGAGACACAGAGGGACTCAGTGACAGAGCAAGTGACAAGGAGAGAGAAGCAGAGAGAGGGGCGCCCAGGGAGAGGCCTTGGACCCAGCCCCACGCACGGCCCCTCCTCACCAGGCCAGACTTGTCGGGGGGCAGGGAGTCACCGGCCTCCAACGGCCCCCCTTCTCTGTAGTTCATATTCTCAGAGAAGAGAAATCAGTTTCCGTGCAATTAATCTAATTAGACGCAATCAAGTTGTGGAGATCTGTGCAGCAGGGTGAGCGATTAGGAAAAATTACCTCCCCACAAAGAGTTTAGACCTAATTTTCAGTCCATAAGCTGAAGACCAAATAAAGAATGGGCTTTCTGCCCTCATACTACCCCTCTCTCCCCACCTTACACCAGCTGGGGACCAGAGAGTTCCCTGAAAAGGGGGCACTGACTCAGACAGAGGGTCAAACTACAACCTGCACAGTGACCGTTGTATACAACTTAAGACAGCCGTGTCCTCACCCTAACGCACACACGCACACACACACGCACACACACACATGCACACGCACACACACACCATCTCACAGGGATGCACTGTCAGGCAGGAGCCCTGGGTTAGTCCTGGCTCTGCCACTAGCTGGCTGTGTGAACCTTTGCCACTTTCTCTGGACCTCAGTTTCCCCACCTGCAGCAATAAGAGTTATAATTGACCTGGGGAATACCTTCTGGCTATCGCAGTTTGGAATTCGATTTTTTCTCTCTCAGCCTCTCCCTCCTTTTTTCAAATCCAGGCTGGCTGAGAACATAAAGTCTGGGAGGGGGCACCCAGGGGAGTTTATAAGGTGACGCTCCTCAGCAGGCAAGTCCTCCATCAGCAAAGCAGGGACTCACCCGAGCCTCCCCACGTGGCCCCAGAGCTGAGTCCAGTGCTGGGAGGGCACTAGGGCTTCACTGTCCCCGTGAGCAGACACGTCTGCGATGCACAGAGGCTGCCCCCCTCTCACGCTGGGCCGCGTCATTAGCAGCTCCAAGGGTGGGAGTTCCCAGCCAGCGCCAGTCCCAGGCCAGGCCTCACCCTCCCGGGCCGGCACCACGGCACCACCTGCTCCTTGAATATTTCTCTGAGAATCGAGCTGGAGAGGGACCAGCACCCGGGAGGCAAGGGGAAAGAGCATCTGGAGGCCGAAGGCTGAAGATGGATTAATTTATGCCCTGAGGCTTCTCAGCTGGAGTGACGCCCTGGGGACATTTGGGGGAAGGGGGTGGACAGAGTCCCCAGGTGCAGGCACAGCCTGGAGTCAACAGAGGTGGGGAGCACATCACTGAGGGTGACAGGGCCCAGCGTGTCCCTGAGGGGTGACATAAGAGTCCTGCCTTGCTGCCCCTGTCCCTCCCCCTCTCTGTTCAGCTATGGCCGCCTGAGCCCCACTTGTGAGAGCAGAAGGCTCCAGGTTCCAGGACCAATCCTGCCCCAGCTGAGGGGGTTTAAGGAGTTCCGGGGGCAGGTAAGGGGGCGGGGTTGGATCTGGAGTCTGGCCTGGTTTTGAGTCCCAGCCCCTGACTCACCACCAGATCTTAGCAGCACCTCCCACCCACCCCCGTTCTCTGGGCATTGGGTTCCTCATCCTCCAACAGAGTGAGGGGCTTGCAGGGACCCCTCACAGGCTCCCAGTGTTGGGGGGATCTGCAGGAGCTCAGTGGACGTTTGTTCCCGTCCCCTCTGTGACCCCGCGGTGCCTGGCTCCAAGTCAGCGCACAGTAAATATCAATTAACCTGGTGAGATGATGAAATGGGCTAATGTTTGTGTCTGGGCCTCACGGCACCAAAATCTAAAATGATGCTGGGAAACTGAACAACCAGGGAGACAGCTGGGTGGAAGAATCGGGGGTTTGGCTATCAGTCTTGAAGGAGAACTTCCTGGAAGAGGCAGGCCTTGGGCTGGGTAGGACTTGGATAGAGGAGGGAAGGCGTGCTAGGAGGGGGGGACTGCACGTGCAAAAGCAGGGAGGTGGGAAGGGGAGGGTCAGGGTGAGCCCTCTGTCTCCTGTGTGCTCCTGCCAGTGGTGTGATGGGTAAGGGTTTGGGTTTTGGAATCAGACAGACCTGGATATAACTTGTTTTTGGTGTGACCTTGGACAAGGTCCCTTTACCCCTTGGGGCCTCAGCATTGTCAGCTGTGAAGTGGGGGTAATGACACCCTGTCCTCACAGGGTTGCTGTGAGGCTGGTGCCGTGTATTGTGTGTGTGTGTGTGTGTGTGTGCGCGCGTGTTTAGGTGGGGGGATCCCAGCACAGTGTTGGGCTCCCAAGGGACTCTGGGTAACAGGGGCTCCCTCCTCTCTGTTAGCTCATCCAGGTCACCTGCTGTCCCCAGGGGTGGCCTCCCCACCTGGTCATATGTGACGTGTGGTCCCAGCAGGGAGCAGGGACCTGGGTGGGGGCATGGACACGTCACTCCTCTCAGGGAACCAGGTTGTGAAACACAGACCTTAGAACCTCAGAGCTTGGAGGCCCCTCCAGCCCCTTTGCCCTGTAGGAACCTGACACAGAGAGGTTAAGGGAGTGGCCCAAAGTCACCCAGCCCCCAAAGAAGGCCCCCCGGTGCTCTGTTCTCTAATCAGCCTGGGGGAGGGTCCTCTGTCTACAAAGCCCTGAACTGAGTGACTCAGGGGTCAAGGGTTCCTCTTCTCCTTTCGTCCTCCCTCTGCCCTCTCATCCACCTGTTCCCTGGGCTGAAAAGTGCTGGAAATGGAATCTGGGGGCTCCTTGGGGGTTGAGGCCAGTGATCTGTAGACCTGACTGGCAGAAGCCTGGGTCTGTGCTGGGAAGGGGAGGGTTAAGCTTTGAGCAGCCTTTCCTGGTTGGTGTTTAACTTGCAGTTTGTAAAGGCCGTCAGGAGCCCCACAGAGCAATTCTGACTTAATGACACTGCAGCAGATTAAGGAGGAGCCCGTCTTCCAGAGAGCATGAAAGAAAGGCCATCCATTACCCTGCACGGTCCAGGATGGCAGCTAGAATAACTTTCCCAGAGATCTGGGTGGAGAAGGAGTCCTCTCCTGCCATAAGCAATTTTTTCCTGGTCTCCCTGGCCCAGGACCTGGGGGAATGCAGGATACCAGGTACCAGACTGGGAGGACATTGAGATAGGCTGAGGCTCAGTTCAACATGAAAAATATCTTCCAGTCCTAGTGGACCACAAGATGACAATCATTGGCGTCATTGGGCTGTAATATATTAAAGGTTGGCTTAGGACGGGAAGCTGTCTCCTTTCATAGTTAGCAAGGTGAGCCTCTGGGGGCCCAGCACAGATAACCCCATGTTAGAGTTATCTAAGCTTTCTCCTCCTCAGGTATGTGTTCCAAAGGCCCAAGTGCTTAGAACATGTACTGTACTTGGGGGTGGGAGACAGGGGTCCATGTTGTGCCTCTGGGACTTTGGAAAAGAGGCTTTCCTAATGAGGACCACAGCTCCCATTGGTTGAGCCTCTACTGTATGTCCACCTGTGCCAGGAGCTTCCATCCAACCTCTCACTTAATCTTTACAACAGACAGCTGTCTTTGTGTCCATTCTATACACAAGAGGGCAGGCTCAGAGATATGGGAAAAGACACAGGTCCAGCTCACCCAGAGGCAGGATGGGATTCAAGGCCAGGTGTCTGCTGCCAAAGCTCATGCTCCTCTCTTGAATGACATACGACCCCCGTGCCTCAGTTTTGTCATCTGTAAAATGGGAGCTCTATACTCTGTATACTTCACAGAGGGCTGGGTAGTGCTAGTGAAATGATGGATGAGAAATGCACCATGCATGTGGGAGGGGTGTTGGACACAAACATACATGTGCACACACACACATGCACGCACACATGCTCACATGCAGAAGTTTGACCACCCAGGATCCTGGTTACTAATTGATGACGATCCAGGAAAAAGATCTCAAACTCGATGGGTTTTCTAAATCACAGAGCTTTAACTATTTACCTTCCATTCTCAGGTTACTTTAACACCTAAAATGTGAAAATTCCCTGATACTCAGCTTATGAGCATATCAATTCCACAGTATGGGTTATCAGCCTTGACAATGCTTACATTTTTCACCAGCCATTCTACCATCAGAGAACGCAATGAAGGCTGAGTATCCAGGTTTACTAATAAGGGTGATTATTGCAACGTTGAAGATGATAATCGACAATTGGAAACACCCAAGTGTCCAAGAGGGGAATAGATGGGTAAACTATGATGGAATATTATGCAGCCAATAACAGTCATGGCTGTGAAGCATATTTGATAACACGGGAATAGAGCAGAGAACCCACAGCTACCTATACAACAAGCTCCCCATAGAGGCATCTCTGCAGGTAAAATGACAAGTGATTTCGGGTTTCTTCTGTTTATTTTTCTGCACTAAATCAAAGTAGGTTATAAAAAGCAATGAATAAAATGCACCTCCAAGACTGACCTTTGCAATGATACAACGTGGATTGTGGAGAATACCTGGTGTGCTCTGTGGCCTGGAGTCCTCCTCTTGCCCCTGTGTGTTCTAACCCCAGGACATCCCTAGAGACATTTGCCTCACACTCAGACCCAGCCTGCTCTCCTCTGCATTCTCCAGTCTCCTTTCCAGTGTTTTCCAGGCTCCACATGTTTCTTCTTGCTGGTGTCAGTGTTTCTGCGTCTAGCAGTCCCCTACCCCTCCTAACGTCCTGACCCTGACCCTCAGTGGGTGAGGAACCAGATCACAGGGAGTGTCTGCAGTAGGAGTCTCTGCTCTCTGACTGAGAATGTGAAGGGAACACTTCTGATTCAAATAGCAGTAATTAATAATAATTACTCTTATTATTTGTGCTCTGGAACATGACCCCGGGGTTTGCATTTTGGTAGCTTCTGTGTGTTTTGAATTTGTTGTTTGGTTCCAGATCACCAAAGCTGCCAGATACCCAACTTTTGGATAAGTGCAATGTGGCTGAGTATAAATATGCAGCTGTGGCAAAGACCTGTATATTCACTCATTACCAACTAGTAAAAATTCTGAGTCCCTACTCAGTGTCAAGCGTAGTTCTGGACACGGGGCACTGTGCTCAAAGTTGCGGGGAGACAATAAGTAAATAAACAGGTATGGGTAAGGGCTGTGAAGAAACCAACCAGAGTGATGTGTGAGAGAGCAATGGTGTGAGGGCAGGGTGGGAGGAGTGGCAAGGCTGGTTGGGGAGCCAGGACTGGGGGGTGTGACCTGTGGGTAGAGGGAGGGTGAGCACTATGGAGCTGTGAGTGTGGTCACTTCCACCTGAATGGCAGAAGATTCCTCTTCCCTGAGAGCCCAGACCACACAGGGATCTCTGGGTGCAGCCAGGGGAACCCCAGAGCAGAGATGGCCTCAATCTCAGGTCAGCCCCACTCAGAGGCCAGGGCAGGGCTGGCCAGCTGCCCTCTCCCTTCTAGACCCACTGATGCCTCTGCTCCCTCAGATCCCTACCCAGCCCCGAGGTTCCACTGCCCGAGACTGTCTCTGTGTCTGGGTGGAGAATTGTACTAGCGTCTGTATTTCTGCGAGTGCATGAATTTATGGTCTATGTGCCTATGGCAGAGCCGTGTGCGTGCACCTGTGTGTTTCTGCACCTGCTCCAATGTGTGGACATGCATGGACTTGCATGTGCGGCATGGGATCCTGAGCCTAGGTGTGTCTGAGTGTTCTTGATCACGTGTATGTGTGTTTGTGTGTGGCCGTGCACCCTCATCCATTTGTGTATCTTTCTGTGCTCACACTTTCTTCCATGTGCCTGTGTTTCCGTATCTGTCTGTTGTGAATATGTTTCTGAGTGTTCTATAGGCGGGTTCTCTGTGGCTGCAGAGCTGTTTCTTTCAGTACCCATTCCTGGGTCTATAAACAGGTGTGTATTTGTGTGTCTGTTTATGTTTCTGTTCTATGTCTATTTCTGATGTCTGTGTTTATATTTTGTCACCAGTTTTTATCAATGTGCATATCTATGTTTGTATCAATAGGTTTGGGTCTGGGGGTTTACCTGGGCCCAGGTGGTATTGTGCTTATGCCTGTGTGACTAGATGTTTCTGATCATCTGTGTGTGAGTTGTCTGAGTATCCACGTCTGTCTCTTTGTGGCTCTGACCCTCTGTATGTGTCTGAGTGTCTGTCTGTATAGTGTTGGTTCATGGATCTTTCTGTTGAACTATTTATCTCTCTGTTTCTGTGTTTCTCTCTGTAGGCATGTGCCTATATATTTCTTGCTCTGAAGGTGGGTATGTATCCAGGTGCCCACTGTAGGTCTGTGTCTGCCACTCCCTCAGGCCAGTAAAGAAGCCCCTTTCTCCCATCTTGTGGCTTTGGAAGAGATGCTCACTGTGAGATAGGCAATGACAGGCTCAGGAGGGCTAAACTCTTGGGAGCTAAGCCCTGCACCTCCAGACAGTTCTTTGCTCTTGAACTAATTGGGTGAATAGAATGCTACGTTCAACAACTGCAGATTACACATTATTTTTAAGTGCACATGGAATGTTCACCAAGAGAGACCATGTGCTGGGCTATAAAACACATATCAATCAGTTTAAAAGAATTGAAATCATGCAGGGTATATTTTTGTTGATTACAGTGGAATTAAATTAGAAGTCAATGAAAATAATGCATCTGGAAACCTCACACGTATTTGGAAATTAAACAACGTATGTCTAAATAACCCGTGGGTCAATGAAGAAATCACAAGAAAGGTTAAAAAACATTTTGAATTGAATTATAATAAAACATTAACATTTCAAAACTTGTGGGATGTAACTAAAAGAGTCCTGAGAGTGAATTATAGAGGTTAAAAGTCTTGTATTAGAAAAGAAGAAAAGTTTAAAATCAATTATCTAAATGTCTTAAGAAGCTAGGAAAAGAAGAACAGAAGCCAATATAATAGAACACAGAGAAACAATTCAAAATACCAAAAAAGCCAGAAACCTCTTCTCTAAAAAGATTAATAAAATGAATAAGTCCCTAGCTGGGAAAAAAAGAGGAGAAAGTAAAAGTTTTTAACATCAGCAATGGTAAAGGAGGCATCACTAAGATAGTACAGTCCTTAAAATGGTAATAGGAGAATATTATAAATAACTTTATGCAAATAAATTCAACAACTTCAAAGAACTGGGAAAATTTATTGAAAACACAACTTATCAAAACTAACAGAGGGGGACTTCCCTGGTGGTCCAGTGGTTAAGAATCTGACTTCCAAAGCAGGGGACACGGGTTTGATCCCTGGTTGTGGAACTAGGATCCCACATGGCACACGGCAACTAAGCCTGTGCACCACAAGTAGAGAGCCCACACGCTGCAACTACTGAGCTTGTGCACTCTGGAGCCTGCGCACCACAGCTAAAGAGAAGCCCTCGCGTCGTAACTAGAGAAGCCTGTGCACTGCAATGAAAAGACCCCCGCATGCTGCAACGAAGATCCCGCATGCCGCAACGAAGGTCCCACATGCCGCAACTAAGATCTGACACAGCCAAATAAATAAATGAATAAAAATTTTAAAAAATTGGTTCAAAATAATGAAAAGACATTTTGTAAAAAACAACAACAAAACTAACAGAAGAAGAAACAGAAGCACTGAATAACCCTATGTCTATTAAAGAAATTGAATTTATAATAGAAAACTTTTTTGCAATGAAAGCTCCAGGCTTAAATGGCATCACCTTTGAATTCTTGCTAACATTTAAGGGAAAAATAATACTAACCTTACATATACTCTTTCAGATAATAGAAGAAGCGGGAACACTTCCCAGATGGTATGAGGACATTATAACCTTGATAAAAAACTTGAAAAGGACATTAGAAAAAAAAGAAACCAATTTAACTCAATAATATTGATGTAAAAATTAATAAATAGCAGCAAATTGAATCCAGAAATGTGTAAAAAGGATAATATATATATCATCACCAAGTGGAATTTGTCTCAAGAAAGCAAGGTTGGTTCAATATTTGAAAATCAATCAAGTGAATTTACCACATTAACAGAATAAAGGGGAAAAAAAGGATCACCTTGGTTTTTTTTTTTGGCCAAGCGGCTTGTAGGATGATCCCCGACCAGGGATTGAACTCAGGCTGTGGCAGCAAAAGCCCGGAATCTTAACCACTAGGCTACCAGGGAACTCCCAAGGATCATCTTAATAGATGCTGAAAACGCACCTGAGAAAAGTCAACATCCCTTCATGAAGAAAAACCCAACAAAACTCAACAAACTAAGAATAGAAGGGAATTTCCTTAATCTTATAAAAGAGAGCTATGAAAAATCTATTGCTAACATTATTCTTAGTAATTAAAGACTGAATACATCACTCTTTTTTTTTGAAGTTTTGAATTTTAGTTTATTTTTTTATACAGCAGGTTCTTATTAGTTATCTATTTTATACATATTAGTGTATATAAGACTGAATACATCACCCTTATCAGGAAGTATTCAAGGATGTTCATTTAAACCACTTCTAATCAATATTTTACTGGAGGTTCTAGTCACTTTAATAAGGCAAGAAAGAAATAAAAGGCTTAAAGTTTGGAAATGATAAAGTAAAATGCTCATTCAGAAACAATATAATTGTTTTTTTAAGAAATCCCAAGGAATCTACAAAAAACTAACTAGAATAATAACAGAATGTAGCACGGTTTCAAGTTATAATGAATGTACACTATTCAACTGATATAATAGCAATAAAAAATGGTTAAATGAAATTTTAAAAAAGCAATACCAAATATTGATAAAAATATTTAGGAATAATATTTTTTTAAATGTGCAAGACTCTGATGCTGAAATCTGTAAGATAGAGCAGAGATAAATTAGAGAAGATTTCCATAAATGGAAAGACATATCATGTTCATGGCTTGAGAGAATCAATACTATTAAAGATGCCAGTCCTCACAAACTTGATCCACAGATTCAATCCAAATATCCAGCTTTTAGAATAAGCTGGTTTTGAAAGGTATACAGAAATGTAAAAGACCTATAAAACACAAAAAACGCTTCAAAAAAAGGATCATCGAACTTAGAGAACACACACTGCCTGATTTCAAAACTAACTGTAACGCCATTATGGCCAAGACAGAATCGGAATGGACAAGTAGATCAATGGAGTAGAACAGAGGCATCAGCAATAGACCCACACAAATAATTAATGTATTTTAGACAATAATTATAAAGTAATTCAATTGGAAAAAGAATAGTGTTTTCAATAAATGCTGCTGTACCAAATGGATATCCATATAGAGAAATAGTAAATCCAGACCCCTACCTAACACCATACCATACTAAAAAATTAATTTGAGATGGATCATAGACCTAAAGGTACATGCTAACACTATAAACCTTATAAATTTTAAAAATGAATAATATATTTGAGACTTTGGGGTAGGAAAGATAGGACTCAAAAAAGCACTAACAAAAACAATGATGAAATGCACTTCATCAAAATTAAAACTTTTTGCTCTTCAAAAGATCCTGTTGAGAAAAATGAAAACACAGGTCACAAACTGGGAGGAAATAGTCACAACACATATATCTGACAAAGGATTTTTATGTAAAATATATAAAGAACTACAAATCAATGAAAACACAACTCAATAACACATGGGTAAACTGCTTGAACAGCAACTTCACACAAAAAGAGATATGAATGGCCAATAAAATGCTAAATGTTATTAATTATCAGGGATATGTAAATTGAAAATACCTTGAGATAGCAGTCAGGCTAAAATTAAAAGGTTTGACAATACCAAGCGTTGGTGAGGATGCAGGACAACAGAAATTCTCCTACCTTGCTTCTGGGAGTGTAGACGGGTACAGCTGTTTTGGAAAATAATTTAGCAGTTTCTTATGAAGTTAAATAAACAACTACCCTATAGCCTGACAACTTTGCTTCTAAAAGTCCTGAAAATTCTCATCCACAGATAGGCTTCTACAAATATTTTCATAGCATCTTTATTTATAATAATCCAAACCTAACTCAGTTGTCCATCTTTGGGTGAATAGATAAACAAATTGTGGCACATACATAAAATGGACATTTATGGAGTGATAACAAAGAACGAACTATGAATAAAGATAGCAACATATACAAATCTCAAAAACTTTTGTGTTGCTTGAAAACCAGAAAACTACACTATGGTTCCACCTATATGGAATTCTAGAACATGCAAAATAAATCCACAGTGTTGGAAATTAGATCAATGGTTGCCGGGGGCTGGGGAAAGAGGATTGGTTGCAATAGAGGAGAAGAGACATTATTGATGTAATGAGATGTGGTATATTTTGAAGGGATGTTGGTTAGATGGGTGTGTACAAAATTTCTGTACCTATATAAACTAGGGAAAGGAGCACACACCCATTCACTTGTAAATCAATCTAGGTGGAGCTGACACCTAGACTCCACCTGACGCTTTTTTCAGCCCATCACAGCCCCGCCCTCCCTGAGTATCTCTCAAATCTGGATTACTCTGTCCGTCCGCTGCTGCTGTCATCGAGGGATCAGTGCTGAGTTTGGGTTCCTCCAAAACAGCAGCTGGTTTATGTGGGAGGTGATCCCAGGAGGCACAGTGAGGAGGGGGCAGGGGCGGGAAGGAGGAAAGCCCTAATGGCTGAATCAGACAGCAGGTCACACTGTGGGTTCAACCCTGCTGGGCACCCTTGTCCCTCAAAGGAAAGCTGGGTGATCTATTTATCACCCATCACTCCCTGGTTGAGAGGTGCCTCTGGGATGTTAAATCCCTGGCACTTTGGGCCTACCCTTCCCAGGGCTGGTCAAGCCCCCAGGACACTGGAGAACCCCTGGTTGGTGCAGCAGAGGGAAGCAGGGCCTGCGGAGGGAGTGGTCAGCACTCTGGGAACCAGCCAGCACAGGTGCAGGTGAGCCCAGAGCTGGTGAGGAGACTGAGTATCAGTAACGTCTGCTTCAGGCATTATCATCACCTGATGCCCCCTCGTGCCCTTCCTGTCCACCCACCAAGGCAGCAAGAATGGGCTTCCCAAAAGACAAACCTGACCACATCAAACTTCTGCCTACAACAGTTCAGTTGCAACTCTTGGCTTTGGGGACATGGCATTCCAGACAGTGTGTGATTTGGCTGCTCTGACACCTTACCCCGGCTGACCTGTATAAGAGTTGCTTTTCAGCTCTTAAGACTTGCTGAAATTTGAACCTTGGCCTGCCCAGTGAACCAGATGGCCACTGCCCCTCCTCCCTCCCTCCCTCCCTCTTCCAGGGTGGTAGGCACCCCTGAAGACTGCCCCCAGTGATCCTGGCCTCTTGGTATTCATTTCCCTTGAGCGCTGGCTGGACTTAGTGACTCAATTCTATGTTTACGATGACCTTGTGTGCTATGGATGGTGGAACAAACAAGAAGGGAGTCTAGAACATTGACAAAATTGTGCATGAAGCCACCATAGAAGCCCAGGAAGTCTTATATTCAGAATTCTCTTACATGAGAGAAACATACATCTTCAATTTTTTTAAGCCACTGTCTTAGAGATTCCCATCAGTATCTGAATTTATTGCTAACAGGTAACACTGAGGCAGGGTCAAAGATGGAAAAGATAAAGCAAAACCCCCAGTTTATACATGGAATCTTAATGGAGCAAGGGAGAAGATCTAAGTTTCCTCATGACTCCAAGGATCTCTGACTACACCCCAGGCTGGATGGGTAGGCGTTTAGAGAATATGGAGCAGTAGGAAATGTCAGCCGAGGTGAGAATCTTGAACATTCCACACATGCCACCCCCACAGACTTTGTTTACCTTCAGCCTCTTCTCTGGCTCCTAGAGTTGTCCAGAGTGTGGGAGGCACGTGGTCAAGTATGAACATCCAGGGAGGGAGTCAACCGATGCCAATAGATAGAGTGAGACCTGCCTGGTATAACTTTAAATGTGGAAAAGATCCTAGTGGTCTTCTAGTCCAACCATCTCTTTGATGCTTGAATTCCTTCAACAACCACCAACACACTATAAAATTATCATCACTAATAACATCCTCATCAGCATCATCACCATTCTCTTCACCTTTATCATCATCACTTTCACTGCAATGATCGTCATCATTGTCGTCACCACCACCACTGACGTCATTACCACCATTTACTGAGTACGAAGTGCGGGTTGCTTTACATGCTTGGTTACACTAAATTTTCACAACAATGCAATGATATGATCCCGACTTACAGATAGGGGAACTGAGGCTGGCAAAGGTGAAGTGGCCCAAGGCAGCACAGATAATAGAAGAGGGAGTGTTTAATCCAACGCTCTTTTAGTCGTAGAGGCTAATTGTCCACTACTTTGCAGCCCTGAAAGTTGATCTGTGCTTATACACCTCCACCAGCAAGCATGGTCCAACTTTGGTCAGAACTGACAGAAGGGTCTTTGTCTTTCCAAAGTGAAACCAGCTTCCTTGTTGGCCTCACTCGCATTCCTGGTTCTTTGGGGTCCCCAGAATAGTATTAACTTCTGGTCCATATGACAACCCTTCCAAAGCTGGAGGGCAGCACTGTGTCCACCTGAGAATCTTTTTAGGATGAATGTCTTGTTCCTTCAACAGTTTCTGTGTAAGTGACCACCTCTCATGCCTTCCTATACCCCACCCACATCCAAGTCACTGCCATCTCTCACCTGGACTTATGCAATTCCTCCAACTAGTCTCCATGATTCTACCTGACCACCCTCTCTACTAGAACTCTCATCTCTGGTCCCTTTCCAGTCCTCATTTTTCTTCATAGAACACATCACTACTTGATCTATATCTATATCTCATATATATTATATATACATACCTTATAATATTATAATATATATAATGTATATATACATACATTATATATATGATATTATTAGTCATCCAGGATATGTAAATTGAAAATATCATGAGATAGCAGTCATGGCTAAAATTAAAGACCCTGACAATACCAAGTGTTGATGAGGATGCAGGGTGACTGGAATTCTCATACATTGCTTCTGGGAGTATTACAAAGTATACCTATTTTGGAAAACAGTTTGGTAGTTTCTATATACAACCAACCTATAGCCCAGCAACTTCACTTAGAAGTACCTACGAAAAAGTATTGAAAAATTTTATATAGAGAGATTTAGACATATATATTTATTTATATATGCATACATATTTATATATACATTTACATAATATATTATGTAAATTATATATATATATATAATCTAACATTTCATGGATATAAACTCCATGAGAACAGGGGCTTGTCGATCTTCTTCACCTCTCTGTCTCCAGCGCCTACAAGAGAATCTAGAACATAAGAGCAAACTAAGAAAACTAGCAAATTAATTTATTTACTCATGTGACCTTGTTTCCATGCCCTTTTTAGTCTGGAGGCACTTAGACAAAGTTCAGCTTATCTACAACCCTCTAGGTTTGTTTCTCAGAAGGGTGCATAGGTCTCAGCCTCCCAGTTAAGCCAGACTCGCACCTCACTTCTAGACTCCATGCCTCTATTAACATATCCAGGCAGTAAGGTACACAGAAGAGTGTTGGCTTCAGAGTCAGATAAACCAAAATTCAAATCTCAGCTCTCCACTTACTATCTCTGTGGCTTTTAGCTTTCTGAGCTTCAGTTTTCTCTTGCTAATAATGCCAACCTTGAAAGTGTGTTGGGAGGATAAACCTCATGTGAGTACCTAATACACAGTAAACACTCGATTTCTATGGGTTCACATTGAGTTCCCTGTCAGCTCCTATCAAAGCCTGTCTCTCTCCTCTGTACCTAAGCCATTGATTTGCTTTTCTCATCTCAGCTCAGAAATTTGCATTGCATGCTAAACTCACATTTACATATGGAATCCCTCCCTGTGAGTCTCCTTCAGCAGCTCTAGCCTATGGGGACCTTCTTCCTACCCCAGTTCTGCCATCCAAAGTGCTTTCTCTTCCTCCAAGAACCTGTCATCTGAAATCTGAAGCAAAGCTCACACTTATAATGCTGAAGGTCCCCCCCTGCCCTGCACCCGCCTCGACTACAGTTTTCCAGAGTGGCAGGAGCTGTAGTTGACATTCAGTAGACACTCTCCCAGAGCTGAAGAGAGCCCAGCACAGAGGACTCGCCAGGATTACGGGCTGGTGGAAAGTGATGGCGTCAACGGAGGAGCTGGGGGGTTGACAGCTCAGGGAGAGGCAGGGCTGGCCAAGGATGAGCTATCATCCTAGCCTGAGGCATTGGCATCACGTGGACCTGGGCCAAATGGCAGCCCTGCCGTTTACAGCCAGCTGATGACTTAGGGCGAGTCCCCTCCCATCTCTGAGGCTCCTGTCTCCTCCTCTGTCCAGTGGAGATGATACCTCCCATTGCAGGCAATGGAGACTGTGCATATGGATGTGCTGTGGAGGGGATGGCACACTCACCATGTGCAAGGCAGGTGATGTCACAGGTGAGGTCGGGGTGGCCTTGAGGTCACGCTGCTGTGTGGAGATGTGGGTAAGAGTGTGGGCTCTGGAGTAGACCTAGGTTTGAATCCTGGCTCTCCTACCTCCTGCTGTGTGACAGAGGCAAGTGGCTCACCCTCTCTGAGCCTCCCCTTTCCCCCTCGGTGTCATCATTTCCCTGTCAGAGTGTTGTCGGGAGGATCACTTTATGACTTCAGCTTGCCAGCTCTGCCAGAGGCTCCGTCGCTGTCAGCTGCCCCCTGAGAGCACGTCCCTGATGGGCAGCCTGGGCAAGGAGGCCAGAGAGCAGAAGAGGCAGCAGGGACATGCCCAGGTGCACACGTGTGCACGGAGCCCCAGCGGTGCCCACCTTCTTTACAGAGAGGTGGCGGCTCTGGGGCCTGGCTGGTGCTGACTAGCAGACAGGCACCCCCAGGCCTGGTCACACTGAACTCTGAAGAGCCGGGACAGGCATTTGCTCCCTGAGCAGGAAGGACATGTTGACTCGGTGGAACAAGTGCTGGGCAACCCTCCCCCTCCTTCCAGTTTCCGGCAGCTTCTCTGCGGAGGTCACAGCCCCCATCGCCCTTACCAACCCACCCAGGACACGGGCCCAGGACTCACTCAGCACTGCCAGGATGACCTGCACGCTCGGCGGTTTCCTATATGGGGACAGATCTGACCAGACCCTCCACACTCTTGCCTGACACGTGTCTGTGACACATGAGTGAGCCGTCAAGGGAGGCTTAGAGGTCAACCAGATGGGGGAGGGGTCAATCAGAAATGAACAGAATAATTTCCTAATCGAGTTGGAAGATCTTTTAACCAAATTGTTGTAGAGGCAATCAGTTTTATTGAAGTATAACTTACATAAAATAAAGCTCTTTTAAAGTAAATGGTTCAATGAATTCGGCCAAATGTATAGAGTCCTATAGCCACCACCTCAGTCAAGATGTAGAATATTCCCATCATCCTATGAAATTCCCTCACCTCTCTTTGAAGTGCATCTTCTCCTCTCATCTCCAGCCCTTGGAAATCACTGGCTTGATTTCTGTCTCTATAGTTTTGCTTTCTCCAGAATAACATATCAATGTATATAGCCTTTGGTGTCTGGTCTCTTCCACTTAGTGTAATGCTTTTGAGATCCATCCATGATGTTCTGCGTATCAGCAGTTCATTCCTTTTTATGGCTGGCTGGTATTCTGTTGTACGGGTGTACCATGTTTTGTTTATTCATTTGTCAGTCTATGACTGTTATGAATGGAGCTGTTATGAAATTCACCTACAAGTCTGTGTGTAGACACATTTTTTCCCTTGGTAAATGTCTAGGAGCAGAATTACTGGGTTGTATGGAAAAATGTGTGCTAAACTGTGTAAGAGACTGCCAAGCAGTTTTTCAAAGCAGCTGTCCCATTTTGCACACCCACTAGCAATGAATAACATTTCTGGTGGCTCTGGATCTTCTCCTGATAGTGCAGTCTCCTCCATTTTGGCCATTCTAGTGGGTATGTAATGGTGTCTCATTGTGGTTATAACTTGCATTTCCCCAATGACTAATAATGTTAAGGATCCTTTAGGTGCTTATTTGCCATCTGTTTGTCTTTTTCAGTGAGGTGTCTGTTCAAGACTTTTGCCCATTGTTAATTGATGTTTATTTTCTTATTATTGAGTTGTAACAGTTTTATATATATGAGTTTTTATATATTATGCAAGACTTTTATATATTTTATCAGATGTTTGATTTGGAAACAGCTTCTCCTAGTGTGTGGCTTTCATTTCCTTGAGTATGTCTTTCAAATAGCCAATATTTAAAAATTGTGACGATGTCCAATTTTTTTTCCTTTTAAGGTTTGTGTGTTTTTGTCCTAAGAAATATTTACCTGACTCAAGGTTACAAAGATTTCTCCTACATTTTCTTCCAGAAATTTTATAGTTTTAACTCATGTTTAGGTCTGTGATTTATTTAGAGTCAATTTGTGTGTGTGTGTGTGTGTTGTGAAGTGGAATGGATATAGGTGGTTTTTTTTTTTTTGCACATGGCTATCCAATTGCTCCAGCACCATTTGTTGAAATGACTATTCTATCTCTTTGAATTACGTTGTCATCTCTGTTGAAAATCAGTTGGCCTGTGTGTGTGGATCTATTTCTGAACCCTATTCTGCTCCATTGACCTCTATGTCTAATACACCAACACCCACTGTTATCACTTGCTATAGGTTTATAGTAAGTCTTAAAATTGGGTAGTAAGAGTCCAACTTTTTAAGTTAATTAATTTTTTTGAGGTACGCAGGCCTCTCACTGTTGTGGCCTCTCCTGTTGCGGAGCACAGGCTCCGGACGCGCAGGCTCAGTGGCCATAGCTCACGGGCCCAGCCGCTCCGCGGCACGTGGGATCTTCCCGGACCGGGTCACAAACCCGCGTCCCCTGCATCCGCAGGCGGGCTCTCAACCACTGCGCCGCCAGGGAAGCCCCAAGAGTCCAACTTTCTTCTTCTCTTTCAAAATGGTTTTGGCTCTTCTGGATCCTCTGCTCTTTCATATGAATTTTAAAACCAGTTTGTCAATTTCATTAAAAATCCTCCTGGGATTTTGATTTGTATTGCATTGAATCTATAGATCAATTCTGAGAGGACTGTCATCTTAACAATACTGAATCTTCCCACCCATGAACATGATATATCTTTTTATTTACTTAGGTCTTTTAAAACTTTTCTTAACAATGTGACAATCCTTTTCTTTTATTTGGGGTGTTGCACTAATTACAATTTTTAAAAACATTTATTGAGGCATAGTTTGTATGTAGAAAAATTCACCTTTTTATTTTACCATTTTATGAATTTTGGCAAGTGCATAGAGCTGTGAAACCACTACCATAATCAATATATAGAATCATTTATCACTCTAAAAAGCTCCCTTATGTTCTTTTGTAGCCAACCTCCTTCCCTTACCCTCAGCCCCTGACAACCACTAATCTTTTCTCTATTCCCCTAATTTTGCCTTGTCCAGAATTAGAGCATTTACATTTCATGGAATTACTTAAATGTTAAATTTAAACATGCCATCTTGCTTTTTGTTTTCTTGTTGTTATATCTGTTCTTTGTTGTTTCTCTTTTCCTGTCTTCTTTTGGATCAATTGATTATTAGAAATACCTCTTTTATTTTTACAGTGGTTGCTCTAGCATTTACAATACCCATCTTTAGCTTATCATAGTGTACCTTTGTATAATATACTTCTTAACCTGTAGGGTAATAATATAATGGGGTACATATATCTTTTCAAATTAGTGCCTTTGTTTTCTTCAGAAGACAGAAGTAGAATTGCTGGGTCATATGGTAGTTCTATTTTTAACTTTTTGAGGAACCTCCATACTGTTTTCCATAGCGGTTGTATCGATTTACATTCCCATAAACAGTGCATGAGGGTTCCCTTTTCTCCACATCTTTGCCAGCTCTTGTTATTTGTTGTCTTTTTGAGGATAGCCTTTTGACAGGTGTGAGGTGGTATCTCATTGTGGTTTTGATTTGCATTTCCCTGATGATTACTGACGTTGAGCAAGTTTTCATGTGTCTGTTGGCCATCTGTAGTCTTCTTTGGAAAAATGTTTATGGCATATAATTCATTTTATACATTGTTGGATTTGATTTCTAATATTTTTGAGGATTTTTGTGGCTATGTTCATGACAGATACTACCTGTAGTTTTCCGTTCTTGTAATGTCTTTATCTGTATTTTATATTAGAATAATTTTGGCCTCATCATGGTATTTTTATTTTGTATTTAATGTCATACTAAGTGAAGAAAAAATTAAGATATTTCATTATTAGCATAAATTTTACTGTTCACGTTTATATTGTATAATGCTAATTTGTATAATGCAAATATAGGAACATCTAACTCATATGTAGGATCTTTGAAATTACACAATTTGTATTTTGTAGCTCATCATAAACATGTATTTCGTTCTTACCAGAACGGTGGAAGCACTACACAAAGCTAACTGAGCTGTGCTTATTTTATTCTTATTAGGCACACATTCTACCAAAACTCTCTGCATTCAGCTTATTGATGAGAAGGAAGGGCTGAAAAGCAAAGGAATCCCCTACTTTCCCTTTGCTTCTGTGCCATCATTTTCAGCATAACTGGTTGTCTAATGCAAGGAAGTAACACAAGTGAAAAAGGATGTCTAGGATTTCTTGGTCATTCATGTTTCTTAGAAGGCCATGACTTTCTTTCTGCCTTTGAATCAAGTTCTGGTTCCATTGTGTGCTGGTTAACTTTATGTGTCAACTTGACTGGGCTAAGGGATGCCCAGATAGCTGGTAAAGCGTTGCTTCTGGGTGTGTCTGTGAGGGTGTTTCTGGAAGAGATCAGCATTTGAATCAGTAGACTGAGTAGAGAAGATCCACCCTCACCAGTGTGGGCTGGCATCATACAATCCATGGAGGGCCCAAATAGGACAAGAAGGTGGGGGAAGGGCAAATTCTCTCTCTCTTCTTGAGCTGAGACCCATCTTCTCCTGCCCGTGAACATAGGAGTTCCTGGTTCTCAGGCCTGGGACTCCAGGACTTACACCAGTGCCCCCACTCCTCCCTACCCCCGTTCTTAGGCCTTCGGACTCAGCTGGAATTATACCACCAGCTTTCCAGCTTGCAGACAGCATATCATGGTATATTTCAGCTTCAGTATTGTGTGAACCGATTCCCATGATAAATCTTCTTTTGTAGATCTATATATCCTATTGGTTCTGTTTCTCTAGTGAATCCTAATACCCAATGAAAAGCATGGTTTTCTTGGAGCTGTCAGTGCCCCCACCTAGTCACAGATGTAACATACTTACTTTGTACTGATGTTAAAAATTGTAATAAAATATACATAAGGTAAAATTTATCGTTTCAACCATTGTTAAGTGTACAGTTCACTGACATTAAATACATTTACATTTGTTGTGTAACCATCACCACCACCCGTCTCCAGAACTTCCATCTTCCCAGACTAAAACTTCATCCCCATTAAACAACAACTCCCAATTCTCCCCTCACTCAGGCCTTGGAAACTACCATTCTACTTTCTGTCTCTATGTATTTGATTCTTCCAAGACCCTCATATAAGTGGAATCATACAGTATTTGTCCTTTTGTGATAGGTTTATTTCACTTAGCATAATGTCTAAGCTTCATCCATATTGTAGCATGTGTCAGAGTTTCCTTCCTTTTAAAGCCTGAATAATATTCTAATATGTTATATATCACATTCTGTTCATTCATTCATCTGTTGATGGACCCTTGTGTTGCTCCCACCTTCTGACTATTGTGAATAATGCTGCTATGAACGTGGATATACAGGCATACCGGAGATATTGCAGGCTTGGTTCCAGACCACTGCAATAAAGTGAATATCACAATAAAGTGGGTCACACAAACTTTTTGGTTTCCCAGTGCATAGAAAAGTTATGTTTACATTATACTGTAGTCTATTAAGTATGCAATAGCATTATGTCAAAAAAAACCCCAATGTACATACCTTAATTAAAAATACTTTATTGCTAAAATATGCTAACCATCATCTGAGCCTTCAGCCAGTTGTAGTAATAACGTCAAAGATCACTGATCACAGGCACGATAACAAATACAGTAATAATGAAAAATATTGAAATATTGAGAGAATTACCAAATACATGTGACACAGAGACACAAAGTGAGCAAATGCTGTTGGAAAAGTGTTGCAAATAGACTTGCTCGATGCAGGGTTGTGAAAAATGCAGTATCTGTGAAGTGCAGTAAAACAAGGTATGCCTGTACAAACATCTGTTCAAGTCCCCACTTTGGATTCCTTTGAGTCTATACTCAGAAGTGAACTTGCAGGATCACATGGTAATTCTATTTTTAATTTTTTGGAGGAACTGCCATACTGTTTTCTACAGTGGCTGCACCATTTTACTTTCATACCAGTAATGTATAAGGGTTCTACATCCTCACCAACACTTCTTATATTCTGCTTTTTTAAATTAAGTTTTAAAATTAATTTTTATTGGAGTATAGTTGCTTTACATTGTTGTGTTAGTTTCTGCTTAGAGCAAAGTGAATCTTCTATACTTATACATATATCCCCTCTTTTTTGGATTTCCTTCCCATTTAGGTCACCACAGAGCACTGAGCAGAGTTCCCTGTGCTATACAGTAGGTTCTCATTAGTTATCTATTTTATACATAGTAGTGTATATATGTCAATCCCAATCTCCCAATTCATCCCACCCTCTCTTCCTCCCCTGGTATCCATATGTCTGTTCTCTACGCCTGTGTCTGTATTTCTGCATTGCAAATAAGTTCATCTGTATCATAAAATTAATTTTTTAATAATAGCCATCCTAGTGGGTGTGAAGTGGTAGCTTGTACTCCCTCTGTGTGTGGCTGAACTCCTGCCCACACATCGTGGGTCCCTTGGGATTCTGTGCTTAGAGGGCATCATGGCCACTTTATACAAATGGGGTGATAAGGATCAGTGGCACATATAAGCATGGATCTCCCCAGCTCACTTGCAGCCTCCGTTGTCACTTCGGACTTCACTCACAAAGCGCAAGTTCCAAGATAAAATTATGAAGAATTTCAAAACAGTGATAACAAGGTACTAAACCAGCTCTGAGGCCCTTCTGGGCATGGGACCCTGTGTCATGGCAGATGTCAGAGAATACACCTTGCTTCTACTGCTGGGAGGGAAAAATGTGGAGGTGAAGGCTGGACAGCAGGTGGTAAATGGAGAAAGGAGATACAGGTGCTGAGGCTCAGTTCCAGTCTCCTAAATCCCTGGCTTTTCCAGTTGCCATAACTTTGCCCATGCTCTGTATCCTGCTTACAGTGTCTTTACCCCTTATTATGAGTCAAATCCTGCCGATCTTAGTTCAAATCCTATTTCACTAGGGAAGCCTTTCCTGACCACCCTGGCATCCCTTCTCAGAACTCTGATAGCGTTAATTGTTCATACCATGTGGCAATGAGCCTGATCTTGCCTCCCCGAATACAGTCATGTCTCTCCAACTGGATGCTGAGGCTGCTGGGGGCAAAGTCTGTGTCTCTTGCTTCTTTGTTTTTTTATTTTTTAATTTTTTTATACAGCTCTCCTGCTTCTTTGAACACCTCACCAAGACTCACGGCAAGACTGCCCCTCACCACCCTCCTCACCTGAGAATCTGGCCCAGTCTCCAGCCCAGTCAGATCTCTCCATGTCTTTCACACTTGCCCACTTTCACGCTCTTGGGTTGGCTATTTTACAGCTGTACTGTCTTTCCTTCCCGTAAATGTGTGTCCAAATCTTACCCCATTCTTCAAAGCCTAGTGTGGTATAGTAGGAATGGCATGTGTTTGCAACTTAGAAATACCTAGTTCTAAACCCTGACTCTGTCACTCTTTGGATATGTGGCCTGGGCAAGTAACTCCCTTTCCTCAAGCCTTTTTTTCTCCCTCATGTAAAATGAGGGGTTGATAATAACCATTGTGAAGGGCTGCTGAAATAGTTTATGGGGGGTATTAAAAAATAACAATACATTAGAGTGAATTAGTGTATGCCAATAAACTTGAAACTTAGATTAAATGGATATCTTCTTAGAAAAGTATAACTGACTTAAAGTGACTAAAAAGAAACAGAATGTCTGCATAATCTTATGCTAATTTAAATAAATTATATTATAAACTTAAAATCATTCCTATAAGAAAAATGCTAGGCCTGGATTATTTTACAGATGATTTCCACCAAACTTTCAAGGAATATATCATTCCAAAATTCCAGAAATTGGGAAAAAGGGGACAGTTCCTAATACATTTTCTGAGACTACTATACTACTGATTCCAAATATCAGGCAAGGGTATTATAAGAAAGATTACAGTTCATATACTTCTCATGATCATAACTGTGAAAGTCATAAACACTATTAAGTTACTGAAAAAATAATCATGCATTATAACTGAGTTGAGTTATCCCAGGAATATAAGGATCAACTAACATTAGAAAAATCTGTAAATGATTTTTGCCATATTAACAGATTAATCTCAATATATGCTCCAGGAAATTTAACACTCATCAACAAAATAATTCTTAGCAAACTAGAAATGGAAGGGAACTTTTTAAACCTGTTAAAATGTGTCTATCAAGAGCCTACAGCATATGTTGAAATGTAGAAGAATTTTCTTTAAAATCAGGAGAACGAGAAAAGATGGCTCCTATCACCACTTCCACTCAATATTGTTTTGGAGATTTCAATCTCTCAACCAGAGCCAGTGCAACAAGACAAGAAAATGAAATGAAAGGCTAATGAATAAGAATAAAAAGAAACAAATTTCCATTATTCTAAGCTTCTTTGACTCTACTCATAGAAAATCCAAAAGAATCTACAGGCAAATTATTAAAATTAATGAGACTCAAACAAATATATAGATATAAGGTCAACATAGAAACATCATTTGTATTTCTATTTACCAGCAACACTTAGAAATCCTAGTGTAAAAGATACCCCTTAAAATAACAATAAAAAATATAAGAGACACAAGAATATGCTTAACAATAAAAAGTTCAGGAAATTTCTGGAGAAAATTATTGAAAGATACTCAATACCTAAATGTAAAGAGGTATATCATATTCATAGATGAGAAGACTCAATGTCGTAAGGAGACGACAGCTCTCCTTAAATAGTTCTACAGATTTAATAAAATTCCAATCAAAATTCCAAGGCATATTTCAAGGAACTTGACAAGCCAATTATAAAATTCATAAGAAAAATAATAAGGGGAAAAATAGCCTAGAAACACCTGAGGAACAAGGCAGGGGACTTGCATTTCAGATATGAAACTTATAAAGCCACACTGATTAGTACTAACATATTGGAAGAGAACAGAGCGTCCACAGACCGACCCACATGCATAAGGAAAGTCAACATATGATGAAATTGTCCTTGTAGACCTGGGATGATCTATGCTACAACAACTGGTGATCCATATAAGAAAAGAAAATCAAATCTCCATCTCAGAACACTACAAAAATCAATTTCAGGTGGATAAAGATTTGAATGTGAAATGCAAGGCTTTAAATATTTTAGAAGAAAGTAAGGACTATTTTTATGACCTTGGGTAGGGAAGGATTTCCTTACCAAAGCACTAAAAGTGCAAACCAAAAAAGGAAAGCATAGAAAAATTTGTCTAAAGAACAATAAAGACCTTCTGTTCATCCAAGACTACAAGTAAAGTGAAGAGACAAGTCTCAAATGGGGAGGAGACGTTCGCAGCATGGAATCAATAAGTGGCTATTATCCTAAATGGATAAAAGATTCCTAAAAATCACCAGGATGGCAACAAACAGTAGAAAATTAGATAAAAGGCACAAATAGGCATTTCACAGAAGAAATCCGAAGGCCAAAAATCATTTGAAAATATGTTTAGTTTCATTAGTAATCAGGGAAATGAAAATTATGAAACAGAGTCACCATTTCACTCCTACTATTCTGGCAAAAATTTAGAAGCCTGACAAATTCGGGTCTGGATGTAAAGCAATGGAAACTCTGACACATCGCTGCTGGGAGTGGAAACAACCACAGTCATTTTTGAAAACAATTTGGCACTGCTTTGTAAAGTTGAACAAATACACACCCCACAAGTCAGCAATTCCCCTTCCAGAATGCACCCCAGAGAATCTGCTGTGCAGGTCCATCAGGAGATTCAGGCGAGAATGTTCACAGCAGCCTCATTTAGAAGAACAAGCAAACAAAAAACTAGAAAAAACCAAACAGAAAGTAGAAATAACTCATATCCATGGAGAGAGGATGGATACATAAAGTGTGATGTATTCATATGATGAAATACCATACCTCAGCAAAATGAATGAACCACAGGTACACACATCTACATTGGACATATCTACATGGACATTGGGCAAAAAATTCAAGGCACCGAAAAATTCATACTTAATGAAGTCATTTTTATAAAGATTACACAGAGGCACAACTAAATAATGCCTTGCTTGGTGGAATAGACATATGTGGTCAAACTACAAAGAAAACTGGACAGGATAAACCCAAAATGCAGGACAGTGGTCACCTCTGGGAGACAGTAGGAGGCTCACCCAGGGGCTTCCATTCTCTTGGAAACCTTCTACTTCCTAAGTTCCGAATCACAGCAGTTTATTGTTATGCTTCATAATTTACACATTTGTTATATAGAATTTTTTATACAAATAAAATACTACATCATGAAAAGAAGAGAGTTAGTGAAGCTCCTAGCTCCTAGCTCAGGGCCCAGCATGTACACACAATGCCTGTGCTGCTTTTCCTGGGGGCAGGCTGGGCACCAAGGGATTTACATGCACAGCCTCAGTTTGTTTTCCCAGCAGCCCTATAACTTCTACCCCATTTTACAGAGGAGGAAGCAGACACTCAGAGAGGGTAAGCGATTTGCCCTGGGCCACACAGCTAAGAGGATCTGAGAGACAACTCCAAGCATGTGTGGCTCCAGATCAGTCCCTCTCAGCCCCTGGATCCCCTGCCTCTCACACAGCAGGTACTCAGTAAATGATGAGCCTGTTCCAATGTCCTCTGTTCATATGGCAGCACCTTGCATCTCCTCTTTGATAACCGTCACATTTGATCTTGCTTTCCTCTTACCTTTGTAGAGTCCCTTGCAAGCTCCTCCAGTGCACAGTACAGATCACCAGCTGTGCCTTCTCTGTGTTCCCAGGGCCGGTGCTGGTACCCAGCAGGATGCTTAGTACTGTTGGTTCGGGGTGTTACAGAATCATCTGATGTGGGGCTCTGGGCTGTTGGCTCAGAAGTCTGGGGGAGGAGTGCCTGGGGGCCACGAGGAAGGGCCGGGCACTCACCCCGGGGGCTGTAGCCATGGCCGTCCATGAAGGAGAGGCCCAGCTGTTCATCCTTCTGCAAGGTGCTCTGGTCCATGAAGCTCCGGTCCACGGCACTCATCATGTGGGTCTTCTCCTGGCAGTACTTGATCGTGGCCTTGTTCACTGGCTTTCTGCAGAGGGGGGTAGACTGGAGATGTGGGTGATCATCTGGGCAGGACAGCACCCAAAGGTGGATGGGGAGACCTGGCAGTCAGGGGGCCTTGAAGCCAGGGACCAGCCTAGAAGCATCTCTAGATGCTGAGGGGGCTCTGCCTCCATCCTTTGCTCACCAGACCCAGTGAGATGCTGCCTCCCCCAAGAGGGACTGGGCAGCGTCCCTGTCCTGGGGACCTTTGCTGACAGCAAGGGATGGAACAGCAGTGGCCTCAGGCTGGGACCCCATGCAGCAAATGGGGATACAGTTCACTTTGGGCTTGCTTTCGTGTCAGAGCAGATAGCCACCCTCACCGTACCCCAAACTAGGACTAGGGCTGCCCCAGCTCCAGCTCCAGGATGCCCCCTTCTCCATCCTCCTTTCTCCTTGTCTGCTCCAGAGACTTACAAGCTGAACTATTTTTATCCAGTGGTGGGGAAGGGCTGCATGAGGCCATCCTCACTCCTCCCTCATGACCGGGGGTCTGGCCATGGGCAGGGCCTGAGCTCCCACCTTGCTTAGCCCCATGCCCACTTCCCCGCAGAGGCCTGGTTGCATTAGCAGACACAAAGGACTTGGAACAGAAACCCACGCGGGGCCCCCCTCACATCAGCTCCCACCAGCCCATCCAGCCACCGGAAGCAGCAGAGAGAGAAGGCGAGAGGCCCCGGCCCCTCCCGAGAGGGCAGAGCTTCTGGAGAGCCCCTGGGCGGGGGCCACACAGCCCAGGCTTGCAGCCCAGCTTTACAGATGAGGATGGCCGTTTGTGACCCCAGGGAACTCGGAGGAAAGTGGGAGGGAGGACGGGGTGGGGAGGCAAGGGCCACAGCTCCAAGACCAAGGGGCTGCGCAATGGGCAAAGGGAAAGGACTTGGGACCTGCGGTGAGACTGGAGGAGCCAGGGCCCAATCACAGGGAAGGCTCGGGACAAGAGAGCCGTTCACCTCTAGGCCCTACAGCGTGCAGGGTGTGGGGCAGACCTGAGAGAGGACTTCCGGGTCACACGGGCTCAGGGACACTGGTCATCCATGGAGATGAAGAGGCCAGTGCAGGGATCCCCCAGACAAACAGGCAAACTCCACTCAGCCCCTCCTGGCTCAAGAGCCACCTGGGGCCCAAGGGGGACAGGATGACCTCTGGGTGCCCCTCCTGCCAGGACCTCGACGTCCTTCCTGTGCTAAGATGGCTCTGTGTCCACGCTGGGGACCAGTGCTGCCGTGCACTGCAGTGGGTGCGGCCTTCCCAGTCTGGACAAGAGTTGGCTCAGCAGGCCCAAGCCTCCAGCTCCCAGCCCCACCCGCGGCTCTGGGCATCACCATTACTGTGGCCCAGGGCAGAGCCAAAGACCCCTTTGGGGGCAGGTGAGAAGAAGCCTCTGTGGCTGTGACCTTGACCATCAACATAAGAGAGAAGGTGGAGGAGGAAGGGAGGTGAGGAGGGAGAAGGGGCAAGAGGACTGACAGAGGAGGAGGAGAGTAAGGGGACAATGACAAGGGGAGAGAGAGAGGGAAGGAGACAAAGGAGACAGAGGGAAAGAGGGACAGGTCAGACACCAGCAACCACAGGGAAGACAGACAGAGGACAGCCCGTCAAGCTGGCTGAACAATGGTGCCCAAGGAGGGCCCGTCACCATGGATACTGGCCTAGAGGGTCTGCAGGGGTGTACCCCAGGGCTCTGGTCCCACCCAGGCCTCCTGGTCCTCTTGGAAGAAGAACCTGAAACACCAACCAAGCAGATCCACAGACACAGCCAGGAGGGACACCTCGCACTGAGGCCTCCAGCCCATCTCAGGATGAGATCAAGCAGATGCCACGTAACATGGACACTTGGAAAAGTTCTGCATTTAGGTTCAAAATTAGCTGCAAAGTAGAGAAGGAGGGCGAGCTGCCTTGTCAGCAGCTCCTGGAAAATCTGAGCTGGAGGCTCCACGTGAGTTGACGGAGGTGTGGTTGCTGGAAAAGCCAGTGTGACGGTGGGTGACTTCGATGCAAGAAGAGGGTCCAGGGAGGAGGTGAGAGACCACCATCCTCTGGGCTGGCCCTGGGCCATCTGAGCCTGCTGTGCAAGGCAGGGACAAGCACAGGTGCAGGGGAATGTTCTGGAAGGCTTGCAGGGTCAGCAATCACAGAGGCAGGAAACAGAGCAGCATGGACAGAACGTGGAGTCCGACGGGGCCTGGGTTGTAACCCCAGCTCTGCCTGTCCTGTGGCCTCTGAGGAGTCCCTTAACCTCCCTGAGCCTCAGTTTCCTCATCAGTAAAATGGGGTGATCACAGTGCCTCTTCTCAGGGTTATTGTGCAGATTCTGTGTGAAGAACTGAGCACCAGCGCTCTTTGCTGGGTTGGGTGGCAGTCTTCCTCTCCCCCTGCCCCCACTTGGCAAATCCTGTCTCCTTGAGGGTAGATTTCTAAGATGCCAAATACTACCAAATACCCCCCAACATCTGAGCCCTCCCTTACAGCCCTCTCTATCTGCCCCTCACTGCCCCCCACTACTGCGCTGAGAATCAACTCCCAGGACCTCTGCAGGCAGGACCACTCCTGAGAGAAGGACAGAGATGTGCCACCTAGGCTCACCTACTGTGTGCCAGCCATGGTGAGGCCCTTCGCATCCCGGGCCGTGAGGCGGACGGACTTTGCTGTCGGGCCTGGGTTCAATCAGGCCCTACCACTTATCAGCTGAGTGACATGGGTAAGTCACTTAATGATAGTTTCCTCATCTGTGAAAAGGGACTCAGACCTGCTCTGTGGGTCAGGATCCAAGAAGGAAAAATTCTTTGATGTATCGTGAGTGCTGAATAGTTCCTGGTACACAGTAGGTGCTTAATGATTGCTGTTCTAATGGGTGATATGTGTAGAGCTCCTGGCATAGACTCATTACTCAAAACATTACAGTTTTAGATGTTTCATTTTGAGAAGTTGTGCAGAGAGAAGGGGGGGGGGAAAATCAAGCCTAGTGCCCTAGACAGACTCCCCTTCCCCTGTTACACCCCCCAGCTGCCACATTCCCAGGATCTCTCCTGCCTGTGCCTGGCCTCAGGCACAGTCAGTTCTCTCTCCTTCCCCTGGATCCTGCTTATCTGCTTCTGGCAGCCCTGAGTCCCTGTGCCAACTGGCCAGGTGGCGCCCAGCCTGGCAGCAGCTGTGCAGAGCCCAGGCGGGGAGAGGGTGGAGCAGGCTCTGCCTCTGGCTCCCTGGGTGACCTTGGGCAGGTCCATGACCCCTCTAGGCCTCAGCACCTCCATCCCTCAATTAGGGGGCTTGGACCACAGTGTCCTGGGGCTGCCTGGTGGGGAATGCGGTGGGGTGGGGAGGGAGAGCAGAGGGGTCTCAGAAGCTCCCACCTGCTCCAACCCGAGGCTCAGCCTTCAGTAACTCCATGTACTGTGCTCCAACAGAATGGTTTAAAGTAATTTTCCCCCGGTATTTTTGAAGATAATTTGTTTGTTAGACTAGATGCCCTGAACTACCTTGGAGTGGTCACTTTTTGGGATCTGAGTCTCTACAATTCTCAGTTCTAACAGTCTTAGAATCCCAAGTCCTGGGTTTATGAAACTCCAAAATTCCATGATTCTAAGTTCTGGATTCTAAGATGTACTGAGATTCATGCTCCCACTGTAAAGTGCACTAAGAGACTCATCCCTTGCAAACACCCTTTCAACTGGAGCAGCTTCCCTACTGAACTCCTTTCCCTGGACAGTGGCATCCGGCATCCACCAGCAGCCAGGCCTTTCCATTCGCAGGGTCCTGTCTTCCCACCACAAGCTTTATTCACAGGCCCAATGCTCAGGCTGGAACTGACCCTCGGGAGAGGGAGGGGCTGGTGGCCAGCAAGACCCCCTCTCACAACACACTCATCCACATCAAGCTGCCCCGCTTGTCCCCGGCCACCAGGCCTCTACGGCCACCTGGAGGGGGGCCAGGGTACCAGCCTCACTTACCCCTTGTAGATGATGACCGTGATGGTACCAGAAGGAGGATGAGGATGAAAAACATTCCTGCCCCTCCCTACACAGACGCCCGGGATCAGCTCCGTGTCCTCTGAGTGCCGGGGACACCTCCCAGCCTCCGGATCTGCATGCGGAGCTTGCACGTGGTCGGAGAGGACCCAGTGCGGCCCAGAGTCAGAGGTGACGGGAACCACCCAACCTGCCTATTAAGATGTGAGTCCCTGGCCTTCTGAGCTGTACAGGACAGGCCGTTTTCCCTGTGCACGCGAACATCTGTCCCTTGTCCCCAGCACGTGTCCTGTCTTTCACTCAGGCCTATCTCCTCACCATCCCCTTATTTTACCATCTAAGCTCCCGCGTCTGAGACTTTGCTTATACTGTTCCCCTGCCAGGAATATCTCCCCTCTCCTCCCTACCTTTCCGAACTCCCCCATTGTCCAGTGGGTGGGGGAAGGAGAGGATACTTTGTCCGCCAGTGTCACCAACTTTACCTCCTGGGAGGTAATGAGTTATGCATCTATTCAACATCTCAAGGATGGGGGACAAAGCACACTGAGCACACTCTTGGCCTGGGGGCAGGGGTGGTCCCCCTCCTCCTACCTGCCCTGCTCAGGTTTTATGTTTCTCAACCCCCTGTGGGAAAGGGGGTGCTAGACACACAGAACCCAGAGACAGCATCTGGCCGCCATCACCCTGTGGTCCAACCACAATGGGTCCCCCTCCACAGCCTTGCTCCAGGCCCCTGCCAAGATCCCTTCTATGTCCATCCCCAGGGAGGCATTGGTGGGCCCTGCTGCCCAGCAGGAGAAGGAACCCTTGATGAGGAAGGCATGTGGGACCAGCAAGGAAACCCTGCCAGGCCACCATCCTCTGCTCCCGCAGCCCTGGGTCCTCAGAGGCTGCCTCCTTAGCCCGAGTGTCATGCTCTTACCTTGAAGGACTAAAGGGACCCAGTGGGGGAGGCCTCGTGGGGCTTACCTTTCCTGGCGAGTAGGACGCAGATCTGTCAGGTCTCCGGAAGGCACAGATGGGGATCTCAGAACTGCTCCCTGAACGCCCCTCCCCAGCGCCACTCCCTGCAGGGTGGGAAGCTCAGGGGAGGACTCCTGGGCAGGGGGTCTCTCCTGCGACTCATTCCCTCCTCACCAGTTAATGAGATGGAAGCTTCCAAAATGAGGCTGCTTCACCATTTAATGTACTGGAACAGTCTCAGAGGGAGGGGGATAAAACGGGAGACGATATGGATGCAGGAGTGAGGTAGTGCCTGACACCCCACAGCCTGGCGGCTCCAGGGTCTATCTACAGGACTGCCCCCAGAGTGGAGGGTTCAGGAAGAGAACAGAGGAGGGCTCCCCCCACATCCCTGCAGCTCTCTCTGGGGGAGCCCCTGTGCTCATGGGATGTAGGGGGTGGAGAGCTGACTGTGAGCCCAGCCCCCAACCTGGCTGCTTCCTGCTGGCCTGCCCCATGATGCCAAGCTGGTCCTCCTCAGTCTAGTCCTGGCACTTCCCCAAACTGCCCTTCCTGAACCTTGCCTGGTCGCCCCGCTTCCTTGCTTAGCTCCTGCTGAATGGCTCCCCCTGCTGCTTTCTGGGCCCGGGGCCAGGCCTGTCCTCCTCACCACCAGACCTTTGCACATGCTGTTCCCTCCTCTGTCTCCACTGCCCCTCCTTGGGCTCCCGTGGCCCCCGAGCTTCTCCAGTCGGCTCTCCTCTGCGCTGCAAGTGACTGTTTACGCCTCCATCCTCCCATGGCACCGGAAGCCCCTTAGTGATCTGTGTCTGGCTCAGTCACCACTGTCTCCCCATGGTTCAGGGCAGTGCCTGACCCTCAGCCAGCATTTATTGAGCTCTGACTGTGTGCCAGGACTGTGCTCAGCCTTTACAGGCATGTATCAATTAACCTCCGAGGTCATCTTCAAGGATGTACTGGAGACAGGACAGCATCAGGGCGGGGAGCACAGGCTAGAAGGCCAGGCCTGCTGGATTTGACCCTGCCTCTGCATTTATTGGCTGGGTGACCTTTATGGAGTTACGTTAGCTCTCTGTGCCTTAGTTTCCCTTGGTAAAATGGAATGAGTAATGACAGCAGCTGCCCCATGGGGTGTTTCTAAGGATTGAATGAGTGAATATATGTGTGTACATGTTTACACACACACACATTTAATGTAGTGTGTGACATATACTAAGAGCTATGTAATGTAAACTATTAGCATTATCCTCATTGGCAGATGAGAAAGGCTTCCTTTTCCCTTCATCTCTGCCATCTCCTGCACCGTCAAACCTAAGTAGACTCAGGGAGCTCAAATAAATGCTTGTTTACTACAGGCTCGGGTGCCAGCTGAGGGATATACAAGTTTGCTATATATACATCAGTTGTATTTCTATGTACTAGCAACCCAAAATTGGCAAGTGAAAGAAAAATACTATTTACTATTATAACAAAACCTAAAAATAAATTCAAAAAAATGTACAAGACTTCCTATGAAAATTGCAATAAAAATGGTCAAAATGCTCCAAGAGACACTTCACAATGGGTTCATGATGACCAAAAAGCACAGGAAAAGATGGACAATGTTACTAGTTATCAAGCAAATGTGAAATAAAACCACAAAAGATACTCTACCCCCACTGAAATGGCTAAAATTTCTAAGACTAAGTGTTGGCTAGGGTGTGGGGACACTGGGACCCCCGCCCACTGCTGGTGGGAGTGTGGGCTGGTACCACTGCTTTGGAAAGCAATTTAATAGCTTCTTATAAAGTTCAGCATATGACTAATGTATGACTTGGTGGTTTCACCCTGGCTATTTTCCCTAGAAAAATAAAAGCATACGTCCTCAAAAGTCTATGATAAAGATATGTGTGGCACCTTTATTTGTATTAGCCAAAAATTGGAAAACCACTCAAACGCCCATTTCTTTCAGGTTTCTCCTGAGACACTCCCTCATTAAACCGCTTGCACAAGAATCAGCATCTCTGACCACACCCATCTCTGAATCCATCACTGTGCTGGGAGACGCAGGTCTAGGGCTCTGTCCACTCCTGAATCTGGGTAGGGGAGTGATTTCTTCAAGAACAATGAAAGTGAGAAGCCTGAGCTGCTGTTCCCCAGGAATAGGACAGTGGGTGGGTAGCACTGTCGTGTGTCACTGATGGGTAGGGTCAGAGTTGGTGGGGGAAGAGTGAAGATGCCCTTCTCAGGTCAGTCGTCCATCTGCGATGAGTGTGGGCTACTAACAGCTCACTTTGTGCCCTCATGCCCACGCCTGCCCTATGCAGTTCCCTCTGCCCACATTCCTCCCTGCATGGGGGGATGAGTTCTACCTCTCCAGGCCCTGAGGAAGGAGCAGGCATCATCTCAGGATCCCTCTCCAACTCAAACTCTTGCCATTAGCTCATCTCAATTCTCCCCACATCTGCTCCAGGTACTTGGGAGACCCAGCTTGCAACTCTCTTTCAGCTCTTGGTTTGATTAACAGAAGCTTAAAAACAAACCCCAGAAAGAAGGAAAAGCAGCATTTCCCCAGGCAGCCAGAGTCTATTGGCGAATGTCACATTGCTATGCAACCAAGTTGTATTTCTTTTATTTTTGTGTAGATAAACAGAGCAAAGCTAATTAACATTATTTTCTGTCCATCTTTAGGTCTTGGATTACATTGGGGGTTTCTTTGCCGCACGATGAACTGGTTACCAGGTTTCAGGAAGGGTTTAATCTTTGCAGTTACAGTTCATTAATAGATTTACAAGTGATGGAAGATGGTGAGGTCTGTCTAAGAGGACTGTTTTGCTTCCCTCATTTAATTACACAGTTATCTCCTGGACCAAAGCTCTTTGTAAAACAGGGAGAAAAAAGGCCTACCACCCCATCTGTTCCAGATAGGAAAACAATTAATACAGGAGGAGACAGGTGTTGCTCAGGGGGGTCCCACCAGCTGAGGTGCTTCACCCCGTCTTCAGAGCTACCTCTTGGCTTGGAGGCTCGGCCACAGAAGCTCGACTGGCATCAGGTGGATTGGCCTGGAGAAGGGCTGCTCTGTTGACTGCAATGCAATCTCTGGGGATTTGGGTCCAGGCAGCCTTGGTCCTCTATTGCAGGGGTCTCCAACCTCCGGGCCAAGGACCAGTTCGTGGCCTGTTAGGAACTGGGCCGCACAGCAGGTGAGCGGCAGACAATCAAGTGATGCTTCATCTGTGTTTACAGCCGCTCCCCATCGCTCGCATTACCGCCTAAGCTCCGTCTCCTATCAGATCAGCAGCGGCATTAGATTCTCATAGGAGCGTGAGCCCTACTGTGAACTGCGCATGCCAGGGATCTAGTTTTCATGCTCCTTGAGTGGCTGCAAATACAGATTATCACTAGCAGGGAGGCTTGACTGCACAGAGACCATAATAAATTGATTGCTTGCAGACTCGTATCAAAACCCTATCAGTGAGTGGCAAGTGAAAACAAGCTCTGGGCTTCCACTGATTCTGCATTATGGTGAGTTGTATAATTATTTCATTATATATTACAATGTAATAATAATAGAAATAAAGTGCGCAGTAAATGTAATGCACTTGAATCATCCCAAAACCATCGCCCCCCCACCGGTCCGTGGAAGAATTGTCTTCCACGAAACCGGTCCCTGGTGCCAAAACGTTTGGAGACCGCTGCTCTATTGGGCTACTGTTTCTTGGGCACCATGTGCTGGGGTCTTTACATAGATTTTCTAACTTAAACTTCACAGTGCTTATTTCACAGACCCATTTTGTAGACAGGAACTAAGGCAGGCAGATGTGTGCAGGGACTGATGAGGTGCAGAGAGGGTGGGTGATGGACGTTTTATAGGTGTTAAAGGAGACTCAGAGGCAGGCAGGATTTACCCAGAGCACCCGAGTTGGAGCTGGAATTGGAAGCCAGGCCTGTTGTCTCTAAGTTTCTGCTATTTCTACTCCCTCTTTGCTGTCATCCAGTGAACTTGACTCAGTTTCCCCAACTGTGAAATGGGCCCCAGAGACAGGACAGGATGAGCATTACACCTGAAACTAACACAACACTGTAAATCAACTATACTCCATTAAAAAAAAAAAAGATGAGTGCGAAGGACGTCTTGGCTTTGGGGTGGTGTATTTTTGAGGAGGGTGGGCTTGGAATGGCAGATGTGGGGCTGGAATGGAGGGATCTGACACCAGGGGGCTCTGTGGTCCGGGAACCACTGGGGCCTCCAGTTCCGGGATCTGAGCAGGGCTCAGACCTGGTCAGAGAGAGCTGGTCTCAGCCCTGTTATTAGAGCCACATCAGTGGCGTCTGATTCCTTTAACCTCCTCCAAAACCTCCCAAGGGGGGCAGTGACTTCTCTCATGGGGCAAACCCGGCAAAAGAAAACTGTACCTTCAGAGAAGACTGCACCCCTTCTCCAGCCAGGCCGCCCTTGGATCCCTCACCCTAAGGTGTCTGTATGAGGTCCCCAGTTGGGCTGCTCTTCCATCTCCTGGCCTCGAGCTGAAATTCAAATTTCAGTGTTCACATCTGACCAGAGGGGCCCGGACAGCAGCTGCCAGAGATGCTCCTGCCGTCTGGACCACAGAGAGCATGTGGGTGTGTGCCCTCGCCGCCTGGCCCCGAGGGACTCCCCCTCCTTCACGTGTGGAAAATGTAACCCCCAACCACTCCTGTTCCTCTCCTCCACTTTGGAGGGTGCGGCCTGGAACCTGGCTCTACCCTGGGATGCAGCCTCCGGGCTGGGTGGCTGGGTGGGTGCTCTGATGGGGGCTGTGAGGCAGTGCATGAGGGTCTGTCTGTACCCAAGCGGGGGGGCATCTGAAACTCCTGGCTGCCTCTCTTCCTCCTGGCCTGGAAGGTCTGTCCTGTGGCTCAAGCCTCAGAAGGTCCCCCCCTTGATTCTCCCACGGCGAGTCATGCTGTCGCTGACACCAGACCCCACCTGTTTCCTGAGGATGTCACTTGCTGCCTGGATTGGCAGTGAACAGAGGTCCCGAGAAGGGCTCGTGTCCTAAACAGCTCCCTCGGGGCTGCCCGAGACCCCACCTTGGGGCCCATGTGGCTTTCTTTCAAGTGGTAGCTCATGGATGGCAAGAGGTTTTTCATTCTGGCAAACCTGGGTTCGAGTCCTGGCTGTGGTCCTGGGCCCTTGGTTCTGTTTCCTCACTGGTCAAGTGGGGATGACAACGTCCTTGTCCAGTGTTGGTGCAAAGACCCGCTAGGTGATGCCTGTGAGGGTTCAGAGTACAGCAGAGTGGACAGAAGTCCTGCCTCCCCCTCATGCTGTGTGACCTAGGGCGCATGTTCAACCTCTCTGAGCCGCTGTTTCCTCATCATGTGATGATGAAACAAGGAGACAAGTCTTTGCTCAAACCTCGTCTTCTCGGGAGGCTTCCCTGGCCACTGAACCCTGCTCCTGCTCTCCCCCACAATATTCTATATAATTTATAAATGCATTATGTTTACAGCTTATTATCTGACTGCTCCCCTGGAATGTCAGTTCCATGAGGGCAGGGATGTACAGTGGGTGATGTGTAAGATAAGAGGGAGAGAGGATGGGGGGGGAGGTTATCTCTCTTCCTCCCTCCCTTCTTCCCTTCCTCCTTACAAATACATGTTGTACCAAGACCTATGCCAGACCCCTGGCTGCTCAGCAGTGGACAAGGCGGCTGAGGTTCCAGAGGTGAGACCGGCATCTAATGGGTTGTGGGGGAGGGCAGCGGCCCTCTGGTCCTGGAGATGGAGCCCCTGAGACTCAGCCTGGGAAAGGCTGAGATGCCTGAGCCAAGAGCCTGGGTCTGCGGCCCTGGCAGCCTCTGCCCGCCTCCCCCTGGTGAGGTCAGGCCTCCTCTGCCAGCTCCTGGGGGCCTCAGATCAGGCCAACTCTGGGGAAATTTCCAGAAAGGCTCCTGAGATGCAGGGAGGGGACTGGCTTGTCCCAATCCCCAGGGCTAAGACTGTGGGCTCCGGGTTCCCTCTCTGCTACAGGTGCCTAGGACACCCACCTGCCCGCTGAGGTTGGGGTGGGTGGGAAGGGGCCACCCTGGGACGTCCTGGAGGACCGACTGTGGACCCAGCCTCCAGAATTCCGGCTCCTCCCTGCCTGTCTCCCATGTCTCCCTCCCTGGGATCCAGTTCCTTCCAGAGAAGCCAGAGTGAACCCGGCAGGACAGCCGGTGCTCAGAGCCCACTGAGAGCTCCCAGGTTAAACAGTGAACATAGGAGAAGAGCTCCGTGGAGCAGGCCGAGAGCACCAGGAAACACAACCAGAACAGAAATGAAAGTGGGCTCCTGGGTCTCACTCCTTCTCCTGCATTTTTCTGAATGAGCCACACCAGAAAATTTCCACTGGCATCCAAGGCTGCACCCGGCATCTTCCTTGTAATTAATATCCCAAGGGAGAAACGTGTGTGGCTGGGAGCCCATCTGCTGAGGGGTTGGCTTCCTGGGTCCTGTCACCTGGGGCTTCAGGGCCGGTTTAGCCCACTCAGCCCATGGGGAGGGCTCAGGAGTCCCTGGGACCAGATTAACCTCTGTTATTACAACACAGAAGGCTGCCAAGTAGCTCTGCCAGGCAGAGCAAGGGTTGTCCATGCTGGCTGCCCTGGGCCTGAGGGGTGGAGAGAGCCAGGGGAGATAAGCCGGGAGGCGTCCCAGCCTGTTTGGGCGGATGGTCCCAGGGAGTTTTGGGGAGAAGAATCCAAAAAGCAGTTTACAGACATGTTAACTACTGAGGCTTCCCTGGGAGGGGTCCACCTCCCAGGTTAACCTGGCACCAGGCCCATGTGGAGCTGGGGAGGGGTGAGGCTTCTGGGATGCTTGTTTCACCCCTAGGGCCCTGGATCCCTGCCGGGGGAAGATTGGGGTGAGCCAGATGATGACAGGTAAGGAGAGGGGTAGAGTGTGGAGTCAGGGACTCCCATGACCCCACATTAGTGCTGAGGGTAGCTTGCGGGTCATTGGCCCAGTGTCCTCCCCTTAGGAGATGCTGAAATGTGAGAGGGGAGGGTCTTGGAAACTTCCTTCTCTCACAGTCAAGTATTTTCAGATCTGTGAGTCCCTTTCATGGCATCTGTGATGCATAGGATCTTGGAATGAGAGCATCTTTCAGAGACTCAAAGCTACCTTAATGGAGCCTTTGAATCGCAGAATCATTTGCCTCTCACAAAATCCTAGAATTATAAGATCACAGATGCATTCATAGAATCCCAGGCCCCAAGAATCTTTGAATTAAGGAATTGCTCAGAGACACTTGCAACCACATTCACAGCATGCTTGGCTCTTAGAAAAAAAGGAATGATTCAGAGAAATGATTCAGTTGAAACAGACATTCTGGAACCAGAATCTTAGCACGGGAAGAGACCTTAGGCCAGCCCCCCGTGGCAATGCAGGAAGCCCTCCCGTCACTGTCCTGTGAGTAATAGCTCAAACTTTTATAGGGACGGGGAGCTCACCCCCTGTCAAGGGAACCTGTTCCACTGTTGGACAGATCCTCCCGTCTGTCCCTCAGGCCCAGAGCACCCCGTCGTCCTGGTAGTGCAGGGTGGGGTGGGGGGGGTCACTCCCTGTCGTGGAGTCTCCCTGATCCTTCCTCAAGGCTCACCCTTCTGTGTCTCAGCTTGACAACCCTCCTTTCCTCTGACCCCTGCTTTGCTTGCTAATCCCTGGGCTGGGCTGGCCTTCCCGAAGTCTCCCATGCTAAAGCTCTTTAAAAAGAAATGCACACCCTGGAAAAATTCCTGTTTTCCAGAGAGCAGGGCAATGTTAATTACAACCAGTCCCTTCATTGTCTCTTTTGAAAACCTCCACCTTGCAGCATTTCAATAAAGGAATTAAATCCTAATTAATAAAAGACAATGCTGTTCTGAATTTGTGTTTTCCTGTTCTCAGAGATTATAATTAGCAAGGGAGGATGAGAGGGAGGGGAGGGGGGAGAGGGAGGGGGAGAGAGAAAACAAGAGAGAACAGCCATTCAGTTGAGGGAGGGACACACAGGGCTTTGAGAACACTGCCAGGCTTTGGGGGCTCCCTGAAGGGACAGCAGGTGAGCGTGGGTGAGACCAATAAAACCCACAGAACTGGATATTCGTTTCTAGACCTCTGATATCTGAACATTCCACTCTTCATGTTGTGATGGAAAGTTGATTTGTTCAAAGAAAATAAAACATGCTGCAGGTCTCCGTGTCCTGTGTACAAATCTGCACAGCGAGGGCGTCTGTGTTTCTGTGGACCAGCCACTGTAGTGCCAGCTGGAGATGCTGATAGCTCCAGGGCTGGGGGTAGGATGGTGGCGGCCGAGGCTAGAAGGCTCAGGGCCTCGTGATCACATTGGGCCAGGTTTCCTTCTTGACCCGAGACCTTGATTCCGTGTCGGCCAGCCTAACTGGGGCAGGCGCTGGCATCTGGATGGCAGGGGGCTGGCGTGGGGGGTCCTTGGGGGAAAGGGCGCTCCTGGCTGGGTGGCCATGGCCTCTGACTGTCTGGATCTCACCGGCCTGTGGATGGGACGGCGGCTGTCACAGGCAGACCTGGTCTTGCCAGCTCCGGTGCCTCCTGCTTTCAAGGGCCCTGTGGTCTCTTGCAAACCTCCACCTGAGAGCCCATTGTGAGTCTCAGGTGGCTGAAAACCAACCCCTCCAATAGCCGTGGAGGAGGGGAGGTCAGGAACCACGAGTCCAGGAAATCGGACAGGTCACCTCCGTGGTTATCAAAATCACCAAGGATTAGGACAGGAGGCAGTTTGGAGAAGGGATAGCAAGGCAGGAGCGCAGCTCTTCATGGAAGAAGCAGGGGTGGCCTGGGTCTGCGGTGGCTGCATCATGCAGAGCAGTGGGGGTGCTGTCTGTGTCCACTGCCCTGTGTGAGGACTGACTCTCTGTGCCCTGGGAGGACAGTGCGGCCAGGGTAGGGGGGCAGAACCTGGACGTTGGAATCAGACAGACCTGGATGCCAACTCCTCCGAATACCAGCTGTGGGATGTTAGGCCAGTCATTTACCTCATTTGAGCCTCGGTTTCCTAATCTGTAAAATGGGGTAACTCTAGTACTTACCTCATAGGATGACTGTGAGGATTAAAGGAGTTGAATTTGTCAGGTAGTTAAAACAGTGCCCGACGTGATTACCCATCTGGGCCTTGGTTTTCTCAGATGGGGATGATGATGGAGAACTCACACAGTTGCTATAAGACTTGAGTGAGCTCACGAGGGGAGAGGTGGCAGAGGGTCATGGTGAGGTATGCAGGGCCTGGAGCCAGGCTCCCTGGGTTCACTTGCTGGCTCCACCAGATGCTGGCTGTGACCTTGAGTAAGTTACAGAACCACTCTGAACATCAGTTTCCTCAACTATAAAATACAATGCCACTAGTACCCACCCCGTGGGGAGGCTGTGAAGATAAGTGAGTGAATTTGGTAAGGCAGACAAAACGGTGTTTGGTCCATGCTCACTACATTTTAGCATCATTTACAGAAAATGCCTGGTGGTGTCCCGAGCACATAGGAGGCTCTCAGTAAAAGTGGATTCCTTATGGCCAGCCAGCTGGTCTCTATTCTAAACAGTTCACATGAAGTAACTCATTCAATCCTATTAACAACCCTTTGAGGTCCATTGCATTAGCATCCCTATTAGACATATGGGGAGACTGAGGCACAGAGAGAGCTAGGTGACTTGCCAGAAGACATGGAAGTGGTAAGTGTCAGAGCCATGGTTGAACCGGGCAATCTGGCTGTAGAGTCCAGGCCCTCAAAGGCCACACCAGCTGGGGTGAGACTGAGAATCTGCATTTCTAATGTGCCTCCAGGTGATGCTGATGCTGCTGGCCTGGGAATCCCACTTTGATAAGCGCTGGTCTACAGGAGGCTCGTTTATTGAGCACCCACCCTGTGACAGGTCCTGCTTTTGCTACAAGGACCACACTCGGTACTTCACTCTCTACCTCAGCTTCCACCTCTGTAAAATGGGTTTGTTGTGAGACTTCAGTGGGAGGTGCTCTGGAGCTGCAGGCAGCAAGTGCTCAGTGACTGTGACTGTGTTAACTGGTGTCGCCAGGGGCCCAGGCAGGCGCTGGGGCTCCCAGCTGTGTTATCTCATAATCCCCATGTCAGCTCTGGCAGGACACTGGATGGGCAGAGAGCTGAATGAGACCGTCCTCAGGTGCTCGGGGTCTTGCTGGGGGAGCTTGGCTTTGGGCTGGTCCTGTAGCCCCGCGGGAGGTGGGTGGAAGGGCAGGGAGGGCATTTTCTGCTCTGAGAAAAGTCGTAGTCTGGAAACCCGCACACTGGATTCCTTCCCTCCTTCTCTGTCTCACTCCTCCACTCCCCGCTGGGGCTGCCTGGAGTCCCTGCAAATAAACCACTGGCTCCCACATCCTGGTCTCCCACCTGCTTCTTTCGGAACCCAGCCTGGCACAGTGCTGAAGCACTAACTGTAGCCATGAACCCATCAGGTTCCTCCTCGGTCATGGTCATGACATCCTGGACTTTTTCATGTCTATCCCCAAATCCATCTGTATCACAAGGCCTTTCTTGGGCCTTCAGTGCAAGGCGAACTTCCAGGGGTGGGTATCTGGCGGGTTCCAGACCCGAGGGGAGGGCTGGGTGGGCAATGACCTAGGGCACCATTCACTTCTTGTTTGGAGGTGATTCTGAACCTGTTGATGGGTGTAATTCGTTAAGTCATCTCTGGAACTCATTCTTCATCGGTGTGATTTTTCACTTATCTCTTGATATAGATGTGTTTTTGCCTTGCAAAGTAACTGAGACAGAACTTCCAGGAGGTTAATGCTCCAGAGGTATCCCAGGAGGGTGTGTGACTGAGGCAGCAGGAACAAGGGACAGACCCTAGACAGGGAGGCAGGAGATCTGGGGCAGGCACTACTGACCAGCTGACCGGCTGTGTGGCCCTGGGCAGGCTGCTAGCTGTCTCTGAGTCTTCGTTTCACAGAACGTCAGCTCAGGAGGGCCTTAGGGATAATACAGTCCAACTCGTCCTTCACATGGGGAAGATGAGGCCCTGCGAGGGGAAGCGACTTGCATGGGTGTCTGAATGGAACAGAGCCTGCACCTCCTGGGTGCCCCCTGTGGCACCTGCTCCCCAGCTGGGTGAGCTTGGGCCAGTTACCTGACTTCTCTTTGCCTCTGTTTCTTCATCTCAGGAAGTCAGTTCACAGAAAAGCAATTCATCAAGCGGATGGGCTTCCTTCCCTTTCCAGCAGTCACTGGAAGTCCCGGTTTTTGCAGATTTATGTCCTGGTTCTTCGTAGCTACAGTCCTGCCTCTGCTTCCGCCACTCTGGTGAAACAGCTGCCTGGTTTCTAGGCCCAGAACAGCTGCCTGGTTTCTAGGCCCAGACCAGGGCTAAGGTATCTGCCTGTCTCTGAGCATCTCACGGATCACTGGGCAAATGAATTTTTGGTAATTGGTCACTTGATGAATTGACTATTTACTAAATGGATTTTCAGCAAATTAACCCAGAATCGCTACTCCTTAGGACTGTTCAAAAGATTAAATGAGATAATGTACGAAAAACATTTAGCACAGGGCTGACACATAGTTGATACTCACTAAATGTTTCCATCACCACAACCATCATCATCATTATTATTGATGCTGTTGTGGTAGTGACAAAGTGGATGCTGGGCAAGTGAGATGGTGAGACCCTAAGCTTGGTGGATGGGGCAGTGGAGGGGGGAGGGAGGGGCTGCAGGAGCAGAGCGGGGCCTAGACACACATGTACTTCTCAGTTACTGTGGACAAAAAATATTCCCTTTCGGCTTAAGCTGATTTAGGTGGCTGGCTTTTCTACCATTTGCAGTGAAAACATTCCACACGATTTTCCACGTTGCTCTCTTGGCAGGGCAGAGCTGTGGGCACAAGGGAGTGACTGCTCTGGGCTAGGGGATGCGATGAATTTCCTCCCCCTCCCATCACCCATCACAACCCTTCCAAGCTATCACCCCCCTTTCAGAGTGAGGACATGAGGATGCTGAGGCCCATGGAGAGGGAGGGACCTGCCCAAGACTCCAGACTGGGAGCTGGTCCAGCCTCTCTCCCGCACCAGCTCTCTTCCCTCCCAGCTCAGTGTTCAGGCCCTTGGGCATCAGGGGACAGAGATTGAGGGGCACTGTCCAGTCACCCCTCTGGGCCAGTCTGTGGACCTGGCAGGAGTCAGGGCCTCCAAGCCAGGCTGTTGAGACGGTTGGGGGTTGAAATCTGAGCATCAGAAAAGACCAGATTTAGATAGATGGAATTTTTAAAAATTATAGTTAAAATTTTTCTCAAGTTGATGAGCTGCTAGAAATCTTGGGAAAAACCCCAACCCATTACATTAAAGGGTTGTGCGCTCTTTGCTTCTAGAAGACAGTTATCCTCTCTCTTCCCCCTGTGTCTACTTCACCCCCTCAGAGGGAAGTCTCTCTCTCTCTCTCTCATTTCTCCCCCCTCCCCTCGCTCCTCCCCTAGAGCTGTAACCAGTAAGGTCCCAGTAGTGGGAGGCAGGCCCCAGGAACTCCAGGCTGGGACATCTTCCACCCTGGGTGATCAGGTCCAGTTAATAGTCAACCAAGGACCCGAGCAGCTATGTGTCAGCTTCCCCTTCCTCCACAGTCCCTGGCAATGGGGAGGAGGGAAAGACTCCTATTTCCTGCTGTCCCCAGAGCAGAAGGCTCCAGGAGTGGGGGAATCGCAAGATGTTTAGGAAGAGGAAGGAAGCTGAGGCTAGATCTGCAATCCCTTACTAAAGCAAAAAGATGTTTTTAAGAAGTTTAGGCCACAACTGTCACCACAGCTGGCAATGACGAGGTGCTGCTGGGTGGTGGGCACGTTCCCCACATCACCTGCAGTGTCCCACCCACCCTTCCAGCTGCAGGCAGGAGGTGGACACTCACGGAGGCCAAGGGCAGCAGGGCCAGAATCAAACGCAGGTCTGTCCACCCCTGGCCCTGGCTCTTCCCACTGGGTGGGCGGCCTCTGAGGCTCCATCTCTCTTTCACTCACTCATCCACTCCTTCCTCCAGTAAACATGGCTGAAGGCCACCAGGGCCCAGACCCTTGGGAAGCTTGGGGTCCAGCACAGGCCCCAGAGAAGATACAACATGGGCCTGGGGCCCAGAGGGGTGCAGAGCACTGATTGGCTTATGGGGAAACAGGAGGGTCAGGAGGCTTGGGCTGGATTAAGTCAAAGCTGGGAACTGATTACCCAAATGGGGGCGGGGAAGGCAGCACAGAGACCTAAGAGGCAGGGAGAGGGCAGCAGGGCCTGAGGAAGAAAGACTGCCAGACCCCTTTCCTCTCATCCCGGCTCCACGCCCTCCCTCTGCAGCCCAGGCTTTCCTCTTTCCTGTCCATGGGGCCCACAGGTGCCAGAGTATGTCTCCCATGGCTAGCCACCGGCAGGGACTGGCCAGGGTCTCTCAGGTCAAATCCAAGCCTGGTTGGTCTGGCCTGGGTCAGGTGTCAGCCCTGGAGCAATCAGCAGAGGCCGGGAGCCTGGTGCTCTCATCCCTGCAGGGCCCAGAGAGAAGGAAGGAATAAATGAAGGAATGCTAATAGGGAGCAGAAGTCTTAAAACAGGAGGACGTAACAACCCCGGGCTTTATGTTTTACTCAAGCAGCTGTTTGAAATATAATCACCACTAATAATAGAAATGAATATTCACTGCAGATTGGTAAGTGCTGGGCTTGTGCTGAGGGCTTTACACCCATTTTCTCATTTGATCTCTAACCACAGCCTTGGAGGAGGTGAGGGTGCTCTCACGTCTTACAGGGGAGGAGAGGAGACCCTCGGTGCAAAGCGCCCCAGGGCTGTGGCTGGTGAAGAGCAAAGCTGGGACCTGAGGCCCTGCTCATGGGACTCCAGGTCCTTCTTAGAACCTAAGTGCCCCAAGAGCAGGGACCTCTGTGTCTCGTTCAGTGCTCATCCCCAGTGCCTAGTGCAGTGTCAAGCACATAGTAGACACCCAATGAATACTTGGCCAATAAATGAGCAAATGTGAGATCCCTTCTGTTTCCCCAACATTTTCACAAGGTGGGAGGCTTGTCATGCACCCCGTGCTTACCCAGGCCATGGCTCATTAGCCCAGTTTTCAAAGTAAAGTGCTTCTGGTTTGGAGAGGTCTAATGACTCACCTCGCACTCCAGTGGGCTCCACTGGGCTCCACTGGAACGTGAACTCGGGACCTGGGCTCCTAGAGGATTCTGTATGGTATGCACAGTGTAGACTCTGGGCACAGACAGACCTGGTTCAAGTCCTGGTTCTGCCTTTCCACAGGTGAGTCATGGTGGGTGACTTGCTTAAGCCTCAGTGGGTCTCAGTTTCCTTTTCTGTAAAATGGGAATGATGATAGTCCCACTTACAGGGCAGCTGTGAGGTTTAAATGAGAAATGGATACAGAGCCGGGGTCCTCAACCTTGGTCCTATTGCCATTTGGTCCAGGTACTTCCTTGTTGTGGCGGCTGTCCTATAGGTTGTCCTATTATAGGATGTGTAACAGCATCCCTGGCCTCTACTCACGATGCCAGTGAGCACAGAGGAGACGCAGAGAGCGCCAAGGACTGTGATTTACTATCATGATCGTGATGGTGTCTGTGGGCCGGGCCTGTCCGCTACTGCGTCCCTGGGACCCATGCTGGCCTGGCACACAGTAGGTGTTCAGAATCCACTGCCAGAGGCTGGGGTCCCCTCTGCCCAGCTGGATGGACCTCCCTGAAGCCCCTCCTACAAAAGGAACAGCCGCAGAACCACACGACTCTAAAGAAGGGACAATTTCATGGAATTCTCAGCCTCTCCCTTTCTCTCTTCTTACTCTCACTCTCCACTGCGGTGTCAGCTGGGCTCCGGCAGAGCTGGAGGCAAAACGACAGGGAGTCAAAGTCTCGGTGCCCTTCGCTCCGGCTTTTATCTGCCTGATTTCACGCAGCCCGAGGTCTGGCTGCCGATCAGCTTGAGAAATGTCCAAACTGTATTAAATCACAGGGCATGAGTGAGCAGTAAGAGAACACTTGTCACCCACCTCCAGCCTGTTCCCTGAGGTTCCCGCGTCCCCAGTGCGGGGGGACTGTCTTGGTCCGTCTCAGTTCCCCTGTCTTCTTCATAATCACACCTGTGGGACTTGAGGTGATTTTCCCGGAATGAGAGCTGGAGGAGGCTGGGTGTGCTCGTCCCCACACAGCAGCCAGTGATGGCCAGCACGCCAGCCAGGGAGCCCTCGGCCAGGGCGGTGCAGGGGTACAGAGCACACAGCAGAAACCACTCATGGAAGACGGCTGACAGTTAGCGTTATGTTCCCCCTTTCCACTTTTATTAATATATTTTAACAGCTTTATTGAGGTATAATGGCATACAATAAACTTCCATTTTTAAAGTGTGCAATTTGATGAGTTTGACATAGGTATACACACATGAAACCATCCCCACCGTCATGATAGTGAACAAATCCAAATCCTTAACTTTGCTCGTGCCCCCTTGGTCATCCCACCACCCTGCCCTCCCTACTGCCTCCTCTGCTGGTCTGCTTGCTGTCGCTATAGATTTGATTTCATTGTCTACAGTTTTATATCAATGGAATCCTGCCGTATGTGTACTCAGCATAGTTATTCTGAGATTCATCTGTGCTGCGCTATGTTTCAGTAGTTCATTTCTTTTTACATTGAATGGTATTCCACTGTATGGATATACAACAATTTGTTGATTCTTTCTCCTGTTAATGGACATTTGAGTTGTTTCCAGTCCTTGGCTATTACAAATAAAACTGCTATGAACATTTGTGCATAAGCCTTTGTATGGATATATGCTTTCTTTGGGACAAATACTAAAGAGTGGGGCTTCCTTGGTGGCGCAGTGGTTGAGAATCTGCCTGCCAATGCAGGGGACACGGGTTCGGGCCCTGGTCCGGGAAGATCCCAAATGCTGCGGAGCAACTAGGCCCGTGAGCCACAACTACTGAGCCTGCGTGTCTGGAGCTTGTGCTCCGCAAGAAGAGAGGCCACGACAGTGAGAGGCCCGCGCACCGTGATGAAGTGGCCCCCGCTCGCCGCAACTAGAGAAAGCCCTCGAACAGAAACGAAGACTCAGTGCAGCCAAAAATAAATAAGTAAATAAGCTTTCATTAAAAAAAAACCTAAAGAGTGGAATGACTGGATCGTATGGTAGGCATATGTTTAAGTTTCTAAGAAATGAACATCCTGTTTTCCAAAGTGTATGGCATCAACATGTAGATTTCAGTTGCTCCACATCCTCGCCAGCACTTGGTATAGTGAGTCTTTTTACTTTTAGTCATTCTAATGGGTGTGTAGTGACCCATTATGGTGTTAATGTGCATTTCCCTGATGTCTAATGACATTGAACACTTTTTCATTTGCTTATTCGCCATCCTTATTTTTCTATTTTGGTGATGTTTCTGTTCAAATCTTTGGTCATTTTTTTATTAAGTTATTGTTTTTATTATTAATTTTCCAGAATTTTTATAGATTTTGAATACAAGTCCTTTATTAAATATATAATTTGCAACTATTTTCTTCTGGTTTGTGATTTGTCTTTTTATTCTTTATCGAAGAGCAGACCTTTTAAATGTTGATGAAGTCCGATTTGTTACTTTCTTCTTTTAAGGATGCACAGTTGGTGTCATATCTAAGAAATCTTTGCCTAACTAAAGGTGATAAATATTTTCTCTTAAGCTTTTTATAGAACTTTTTATAGATGTAGGTTTTGAAGTTAGGTCTTGAATTTAGATATATAATAAATACTGAGCTAGTTTTTGTATATGGTGCGAGGTATAAATTGAGATTTTTTTTTGTACGTGGAGAGCCAATTGTTGAAAAGACTATCCTCTTTCCACTGAATTGCCTTTGCACTTTTGTCAAAAATCAGTTGTCACATATATATATATATGGGTCTATTTCTAGACTTCTGTTCCACTGATCAATTTATCTACCTTTACCAGCACCACACTATTTTAATTACTCTAGCCTTACAATAAATGTTGAAGTCAGGTAGTGTTAGTCCTACAATTTTTCTCTTCTTTTTGATCATTCCATGTCCTTTGCATTTCCATATGATTTTTAGAATCAATTTACCTTTTTCTATAAAAAAAAAAGACTGTTAGGATTTTGCTTGTTATTGCATTGAATCTATTCATTAGTTTGGGGAGAACGGACATTTTCCAACCAAGAATATGGAGTTTCTCTCCATTTATTTAGGTCCTCTTCAATTTCTCTCCACAATGTTTTGGAGTTTTCAGAGCTCAAGTTGAACATAGTTTTTGTCAGATTTGTCCCTAAGTATTTCATATTTTTGATGCTATTGTAAATAGTGTTTTAAAATTTTTATTTCTGATTTTCATTGCTACTATATAGAAACACAATTGATTTTCACATATAGATCTTTTATTTTGGAACCTTTCTAAATTTACTTCTTTATTCCAGTAGCTTTTGTTGTAGATTTCATTAGATTTCTACATTGGTAATCATGACATCTATGAATAAAAACATTTTTACTTCTTCCTTTCCAATTCCTTGCCTCTATTTCTTGTTCTTGCCCTTGGACATTGGCATTCCTTGTTTTCAGGCCTTTGGACTTAGATTAGAAGCTATATCATTCATACCCTGGCTCTCAGGTCTTTGGGTTTGGACTGGAACTACATTACTGGCTTTCCTGGACCTCCAGCTTAAAGATGGTAAATTGTGGGCCTTCTCAGCCTCAGAAATTGCATGAGACAATCCCCCATAATAAATTTCTTTCTATATATCTATATATATTCTTTTAGTTTTGTTTCTCTAGAGAATCCTAACTAATACATATAAGTATATGATTAATTTTATAGGTACCTATCAAACCAGTTTCTAGTGTTAATCTACTATTTTGCATTCCCACCAGCAATGTACAAAAGTTCTAGTTGATCTGCTTCCTTGCTAGCAATTGGTATTTTATTTTAGCCATTCTAATAAGTATGTGTTGGTATCTCACTGTGGTTTTAATTTGTATACTTCTAATGGCTAATCATGTCAAACATCTTTCCATGTGCTTATTTGGCACTGTCTATGCTCTTTGGTAAAATCTCTCTCTCTCTTTTTTTTTTTTTGCGGTACATGGGCCCCTCACTGTTGTGGCCTCTCCCGTTGTGCAGCACAGGCTCCGGACGTGCAGGCTCAGCGGCCATGGCTCACAGACCCAGCCGCTCCGCGGCATGTGGGATCTTCCCGGACCGGGGCACGAACCTGTGTCCCCTGCATCGGCAGGCGGACTCTCAACCACTGCACCACCAGGGAAGCCCTCTCCATATATCTTTTGCCGACTTTCTAGTTGGATTTTTTTGCTGTTGAGTTTTGAGGGTTCTTTATATATTCCAGACATTAGTCCTTTGTTGGATATGTGGTTTGCAAATATTTTCTCCTACTCTGTAGATTTTCTTTTCATCCTCTTAATGAAGTATTTTGAAGGGCAAAAGTTTTTATTTTGATGAAGTCCAATTTATCAATTTTTCCTTCTATAGATTGTGCTTTTGGTTTCAAGTCTGTGAACTCTTTGTCTAGCCCTAGATCTCAAAGCTTTTCTCCTATGTTGTTTTCTAAAAACTTTATAGTTCTACATTTTACATGTAAGCCCATGATCCAAAGTTGAGTTAATGTTTATATAAGGTGTGAAGCTTAGGATGAAGTATTATTTTTGCCTATGGAAGTTCAACTGCTCCAGCACCATTTGTTGAAAGGGCTGTTTTACTCCACTGAATTGCTTTTTTGTTTTTTAATAGATCTTTATCGGAGTATAACTGCTTCACAACATTGCACTCTGTCACACAACAAAGTGAATCAGCCACATGCACACAGATGTCCCCATATCCCCTCCCTCTTGAGCCTCCCTCCCACCCTCCCTATCCCACCCCTCTAGATGGTTGCAAAGCACCGAGCTGATCTCCCTGTGCTATGCTGCTGCTTCCCACTAGCTAACTAGTTTACATTCGGTAGTGTATATATGTCCATGCTACTCTCACTTCACCCCAGCTTCCCCTCCCCCACCGCATCCTCAAGTCCATTCTCTATGTCTATGTCTTTATTCCTGTCCTGCCACTAGGTTCATCAGTACCATTTCTCTTTTTATGTAAGATTCCATATAGATGCGTTAGCATACGGTATTTGTTTTTCTCTTTCTGACTTACTTCACTCTGTATGACATATTCTAGGTCCATCTACCTCACTACAAATAACTCAATTTTGTTCCTTTTTATGGCTGAGTAATATTCTATCGTATATACGTGCCACATCTTCTTTGTCCATTAGTCTGTCGATGGACACTTAGGTTGCTTCCATGTCCTGGCTATTGTAAATAGTGCTGCAATGAACATTGTGGTAGTTGCTTTTTTGATTGTCCAAAATCAGTTGGCATATTTCTGTGGATCTCTTTCTGGGTCCTCTGCTCTGTTCCATCGATCTATATGTCTAACTCTCTGCCACTATTTTATTTGTTTATTTTAATTGGATTGTTTTCTTATTTTTGAGTTTTGAGAGTTCATTTTATGTTCTGCACACAAATCCTTTGTTGAATAAGTTGTTTGCAAATATTTTCTCCCACTCTGTAGCTTGTCTCTTCATTGTTTTGATAGTGTTTCCGCAGAAAAATAGTTTTAAATTTTGATGACCTCCAACGTATCATTTTTTTTTCTTTTATGGATTATGCTTTTGGTGTCATTTGTAAGAACTCTTCATCTAAATCCAGGTCATAGATATTTTAGCCTAAAACTTTTATTGTTTTATGTTTTCTATATTTACCTATGATCTATATTTATTTTGAGTTAATCTTGTGTAAGGTATAAAGTTTATGTCAAGGTTCTTTTTTGGGGGGGGTAGATGCCTATGGATGACCAATTGTTATAGCACCATTTGTTAAAAAGACATCCTTTCTCCATTGAATTACTTTTGCATCTTTGTCAAATATCAAATGGTTGTATTGGTGTGAGTCTACTTCTGGACTATCTATTCTGTTCTACTGATTTATATTTCTGTCTCTTTACCAAGTACCACATTGTCTTGATCACTGTAGCTTTATAGTAAATCTTAAAATTAACGTGTGTGATTCCTCCAACTTTGTTCTCTCTTTTAAAAATTGTTTATCTATTCCAGTTCCTTTGCCCTACCAGATGAATTTTAGAATCAACTTCTCTATGTATACAAGAAAATTCTGCTTGAATTTTGACTGGCATAGTATTAAGTCAATAGATAACTTTGGGGGTACGTAGACCTCTTACTAACTCTTCCGAGTCATGAACATGGTATGTCTTTTCATTTATTTAGGTCTTTTTTGGATTTCTTTCAACAGCGTTTTGTGGTTTCCAGCATACAGGTACCATATATGTTTTATTAGATTTATACCTGGTATTGCATTTTTCTTGGGGCTATAGTAAATGATATTGTGTTTTCAAAGACATTTTTCACTGGATTTAGAATGATAGATTTACCATGTGTGTGTATGTGAGTGTGTCTCAATTATTTTTGAAGAAATTTTAAAAATAAGAAAAAATTTACATTTCTGGTACTCTTTCTTTTTTTAAGTTAATTAATTAATTAATTTTTGGCTGTACTGGGTCTTCGCTGCTGTGCGCGGGCTTTCTCTGGTTGCAGCGAATGGGGGCTACTCTTTGTTGCGGTGCACGTGCTTCTTATTGTGGTGGCTTCTCTTGTTGTAGAGCAAGGGCTCTAGGTGCAAGGGCTTCAGAAGTTGTGGCACGTGGGCTCAGCAGTTGTGGCTTGCAGGCTCTAGAGCGCAGGCTCAGTAGTTGTGGTGCATGGGCTTAGTTGCTCCGCGGCATGTGGGATCTTCCTGGACCAGGGCTCAAACCCATGTCCCCTGCATTGGCAGGTGGATTCTTAACCACTGCACCACCAGGGAAGTCCTCTGGTACTCTATGGCTTTGTGTAGAGCCATATTTTCATCTGGTATCATTTTTCTTCGGCCTGAAGGGCTACCTTTAATATTTCTTGTATTGAAGATCTTTACATGTCTGAAAAAGTTTTTATTTCACTTTCATTTTGAAAGACAGTTTTCACTGGTTATGGTATTATAGGTTCAGAGATTTGCTTTCCTTTCAATACTTTAAGGATGTGGCCTCACTGTCTTCTTGCTTTCATTGTTTCTGAAGAGAAATCTGCTGTCATTGTTACCTTTGTTCCTTTGTACTTAAGGTTTCTTTTTTCTCTGTTGGCTTTTAACCTCTTCTCTTTATCACTGGCTTTAGGAAAATTGATTATGGTATGCCTTGGTATAGTTTTCTTGTGTTTGGAATCTGTTGAGATTCTTAGATCTCTGGGTTTAGAGATGGTATCAAATTTAGAAAAAATTCTGCCATTTTTTTCTTCAAATATTTTTCTACTCCCACTCCCTTTCTCTTTTTTTCCTTTAGAAACTTGAATTACATATACATCATCCTGCCTGAAGTTGTCCTGTAACTCATGGATGCTCTTTTCATTTCCGTAAAATTCTTTTTTTTCCCTGTGCTTTATTTTGGATAGTTTCTATTGTTATGACTTCACATTCATCAATTTTTTCTTCTGCAATTTCAAATCTCTTAATCCCATCTGGATTTTCATCAGGCATTGTAATTGTCATCTCTAGAATTTGATCTAATTCTTTTAAAATTTTTCCATGTTTCTACATAGCATTTTGAACATAGGGAACACAGTGATAACAACAGTTTAAATGCCCTTGTCTGCAAATTCTAACATCTCTTTTGATTCAGGGTTGGTTTTCTTTTTTTGCTTTTTTTTTAACGTCTTTATTGGAGTATAATTGCTTTACAATGGTGTGTTAGTTTCTCCTGTATAGCAAAGTGAATCAGCTATACATATATCCCCACTTCTTCTCCCTCTTGCGTCTCCCTCCCACCCTCCCTATCCCACCCCTCTAGGTGGACACAAAGCACTGAGATGATCTCCCTGTGCTATTCGGCTGCTTCCCACTAGCTATCTATTTTACATTTGGTAGTGTATATATGTCTGTGTCACTCTCTCACTTCGTCCCAGCTTACCCTTCCCCCTCCCTGTGTCCTCAAGTCCATTCTCTACGTCTGTGTCTTTATTCCTGTCCTGCCCCTAGGTTCTTCAGAACAATTTTTTTTTCTTTTTTTAGATTCCATATATATATGTGTTAACATATGGTATTTGTTTTTCTCTTTCTGACTTACTGCACTCTGTATGACACTCTCTGTATGACACTCTGTATGACAGTCTACAAATAACTCAATTTCATTTCTTTTTATGGCTGAGTAATATTCCATTGTATATATGTGCTACATCTTCTTTATCCATTCATCTGTTGATGGACACTTAGGTTGCTTCCATGTCCTGGCTATTGTAAATAGAGCTGCAATAAACATTGTGGTACAAGACTCTTTTTGAATTATGGTTTTCTCATGGTATATGCCCAGTAGTGGGATTGCTGGGTCATATGGTAGTTCTATGTAGTTTTTTAGGGAACCTCCATACTGTTCTCCATAGTGGCTGTATCAACTTACATTCCCACCAACAGTGCAAGAGGGTTCCCTTTTCTCCACACCCTCTCCAGCATTTATTTTTTGTAGATGTTTTGAGGATGCCCATTCTGACTGGTGTGAGGTGATACCTCATTGTAGTTTTGATTTGCATTTCTCTAATAATTAGTGATGTTGAGCATCCTTTCATGTGTTTGTTTACAATCTGTATGTCTTCTTTGGAGAAATGTCTATTTAGATCTTCTGCCCATTGTTTGATTGGGTTGTTTTTTTGATATTGGGCTGCATGAGCTGCTTGTATATTTTGGAGATTAATCCTTTGTCAGTTGCTTTGTTTGCAAATATTTTCTCCCTTTCTGAGGGTTGTCTTTTCATCTTGTTTATAGCTTCCTTTGCTGTGCAAAAGCTTTTAAGTTTCATTAAGTCCCATTTGTTTATTTTTGTTTTTAATTCGTTTCTCTAGGAGGTGGGTCAAAAAGGATCTTACTGTGATTTATGTCATAGAGTGTTCTGCCTATGTTTTCCTCTAAGAGTTTTATAGTGTCTGGCCTTACATTTAGGTCTTTAATCCATTTTGAGTTTATTTTTGTGTATGGTGTTAGGGAGTGTTCTAATTTCATTCTGTTACATGTAGCTGTCCAGTTTTCCCAGCATCACTTATTGAAGAGACTGTCTTTTCTCCACTGTATATCCTTGCCTCCTTTATCAAAGATAAGGTGACCATAAGTGCATAGGTTTATCTCTGGGCTTTCTATCCTGCTCCATTGATCTATATTTCTGTTTTTGTGCCAGTACCATACTGTCTTGATTATTGTAGTTTTGTAGTATAGTCTGAAGTCAGGGAGCCTGATTCCTCCAGCTCTGTTTTTCTTTCTCAAGATTGCCTTTGTTATTCGGGGTCTTTTGTGTTTCCATACAAATTGTGAAATTTTTTGTTCTAGTTCTGTGAAAAATGCCATTGGTAGTTTGATAAGGATTGCATTGAATCTGTAGATTGCTTTGGGTAGTATAGCCATTTTCACATTGTTGATTCTTTCAATCCAAAAACATGGTATATCTCTCCATCTGTTTGTATCATCTTTAATTTCTTTCATCAGTGTCATGGTTTTCTGCATACAAGTCTTTTGTCTCCTTAGGTAGGTTTATTCTTAGGTATTTTATTCTTTTTGTTGCAGTGGTAAATGGGAGTGTTTCTTTAATTTCTCTTTCAGATTTTTCCACGGTTGCTTTTAATTGACTGATTTTCTCCTCATTATGGGTCATATATTTCTACTCTGTATGTCTGCTAATCTTTAATTGGATACCATTCTCAATTTTGCCTTGTAGGATGGTTGATATTTTTGTATCCTTATAAATATTCTTGAGAATGACTTAAATTGCCTGGAAATGGTTTGATCCTTTTGGGTCCTGCTCTGAAGCATCGTTAGTTGAGTCCAGAGCATCATTTAGCCTTGGACTAATTTCTGCCACTACTTAGGCAAGATTCTTCTGAGTACTCTACCCAATGCTCTGTGAGTCAGGATATGGGAATAGTGCTGTTCCCGTCCAGTGTGAGCACTGGGCACTGTCCCCTCCAATCCTCTTGAATGGTTCTTTCCTCAGACTCAGGTATTCCCTTCACACATATATACTGGTTAGTACTCAGCTGAATACTCCAGGAGGACCCTCTGCAGATTCCCAGCATTCTCTCTGTGTAGCTCCCTCCTCCACATTGCTCTGTCCTGCGAACTCTAGTTTTCTTGTTCTCCCTGGACTCACTGCTCATCATCTCTTCAATTCGTTGTGTCCACTGGCTCCTGGGTTCTGCCTCCCTGTACCCTGAAACTCTCTCATTGTTTTCACTGGAGCAACCACTGACTCACCTCATTCATTCCTGTCTCTTAGGAATCACTGTCTCTCATTGTCTGGAGTTCAGTGTCTTGAAAACTGTGGTTTCATATATTTTGTTTGTTTGGTTTATTGGTCAGTTATTTCCAGCAGGAAGGTAAGCCCGGACCCAGTTCCTCCATCCTGGCTAGACGCAAAAGTCTGGCCATGGGTTTTCCTATGGCCTTAAAAGGGCAGGGCAGACAACTCTTTTCTTTTCTAGCACTGAACAAAATGAATGTCTCAAATCTCCATTCATCTCTGCCCCAAGACCTGGGTTTGCCTTGTGAGAGAGAGTGCAACGTGGAGAACTTGTTCTTGCAAGGCTGTGCCCACCTGTGGGCCCTTTGCTGGAATGCAGTTCTTCATTATCATTCTTGATACTGTGGATTTAGCAGTCCACCATCAATTTCTTAATAGTTTCTAGTGAAAAAGAGACATGAGCACTTTCAATGTACTTTTCAATTGTGAGACACATGCCACTCTTTAGAAATAGTGAAGTATGGAAAAAAAAATCTTTAAAAAAGTGCAGAATTAATAGCTAATGAATTTGGAGTGTTGACTCCATGCCAGGCCCTGGCTCGGAGCTTTGCAGGCATTACCTCCTTTAACTCTCCCAGAGAGCCTGTGGGGTGGGCACTGGTAAGATGCTCATTTGACAGATGATTAAACTGAGGCTCAGAGGTGGGGTTTCATGCCCAAGCTCACCCACCTGATAAGTGGCAGAGTTGGGACTAAAACTCAGGCCTCTTGGGTTCCCCCAGAGTCCAAGCTCTTAGACGCTGGGTTGTGTGGCCCCTTAATGCACACACAGGTGCAGAGCTGAGTGCCCCAGAGCAGAAGCAGGTGACTCTGGAGGAACCTTGCACTCCTTTCTTCTTCCCACACCCTCTCTCCTGGCAAACACATGCTGGACTTGGTATCTCTCCAGAACTGCCATCCCTCAGACTCATTATTTCCTCTGTTGAAGTGCATACCACAGCAGTTGACTGCCACTAGAATTGAGAGAATGCAAAGAAAACATGACTTAAAAAACCAAAAATGATGTTCTAATGTTGTTGTCTTTTTCCTTTAGATGAAACATGGTTCTCTAAAGCATAGTGTTTTTTTTTTCTTCACTTCAAATAATATGTGTTGTTTTAAATTTATTTTATTTTATTTTTTTGGCCATGCCATGCAGCATGTGGGGTCTTAGTTCCCTGACCTGGGATTGAACCCATACCCCCTGCAGTGGAAGCACGATGTCTTAACCACTGGAATGCCAGCAAAGTCCCCTAATATGTGTTTTTTTTTTTTTTTTTTTTTTTTCGGTACATGGGCCTGTCACTGTTGTGGCCTCTCCTGTTGCGGAGCACAGGCTCCGGACGCGCAGGCTCAGCGACCATGGCTCACGGGCCCAGCCGCTCCACGGCATGTGGGATCTTCCTGGACCGGGGCACGAACCCGTGTCCCCTGCATCGGCAGGTGGACTCTCAACCACTGTGCCACCAGGGAAGCCCTATGTGTTGTTTTTAATTGTGATTATTAGGAGACTTTATTAGGATCCTGGGATCGCCCCACCCCCTCCTGTGTCCCCTGGGCCATCAGTCAGGGCAGATGGGGGTCTCATGGGTCACGAGTGTCAGGGCAGATGGGGGTCTCATGGGTCACGAGTGTTCCCTGCACTGGATCCATGGGTCACGAGTGTGCCCAGGAGAAGGTGGCACCCTCCACTTGCTGGGGTGGGGGCAGTCCAAGGAAACTAAAAGAGTCCTGGCCTTGAGGGGGGTGCGGGCTGAGACCCTGGTGCTTCCTGTGTGCTGGGCTCTGTGCTGGGTCTTTACAAAGTCCAGTTTCCTAGTTCTTCTGCTCACTCTGCGGGGTGGGAACTGTTATTACTGCTGCTTCACAGATGGGCAAACAGGTGTAACGCACTTGCTCAGGGTCACAAAGCTGCAATGAACGGGGCAGGAGATGGACCCCAGGCTGTGTGCAGCCATGGGCTCCTGCGAGAAAGGTGAAATCAGGCCTCAGCTACAGACCATTCTGTGATCAGGCCTTGGCATCTTCACCTGTAAATTGGAGAGAATACCTCCCCAGGGGTGGCTGGATGGGGAAGACCAGCAGAGAGTCTCTGGGTGCTCACTAGGGCCTTGGGGTTCCTATAAGGTAGCCCTCTGTTGTGCCCCCATTGGTCCTCTTGGGAAAAGTATGTGTGGCTTTTGCCAGAACCTGGAGAGGCTGGGCTAGCGGCCACACCCAGGCCGGGTTGGGCAGGGGGTGGGCACCATGCACCCTCCCTCCCCTGAGACAGGGACAGTTCCTGACTCAGAGATGGGCTGTGCGAAGTACTGAGCAGCGTACCCGGCACACAGCAGGTGCTCCATAAGTGGTGACTACTGTTTGCCATTTGCAGAGGGCTTTAAATAAAAGCTTCACAAGAGATGTTTGTGCTCTGTCTTTTGCTGTTGCAGGAGCCTAGGACAGAACCTGGCATGCAGTAGATGCTCAGTTAAATATTGGTTGAATGAATACATGAGGGGAGGTCAGTGTGTTTTTACTGAGGCTGGACCCGGTGGGACCCGGCTGCCGGACCTTCCAGCCCAGGGCTGTGTCTGGTTCACAACCGTGTCTCCAGAGCCTGCCTGGGAGCCTCGCTCCTGCTCTGGGCAGCTGAGCATAATTCACCTCTGATGCCAGGGTTAAAAGAATGTGCTGAGCTGCCTACCGCTGTGCCCTGTTGCTGAGGTGCTGTTCCCCTGCACACACCCCCATATACACTTTCTCTCTCTTGTGCATGTGCACGCGCACGCGGCAGCTGGATGTTACGCTAATGGCCCCTCCTGAGCTCCTTGCATCCCTCACGAGTTTCTGGCCTTAAGGGTGGGCAGAATCAGTGGCCAGGAAGCTGGAAGGTCTCCTTCCACCGAAGTCCTTTCCCTTTGATGCCTGAGAACCTTAGTGCCCATTTCTTAGAAAGTAGATGCTGCCCTGGGGGACCAGGCACCTTTGGGATTTCCAGAGTTTTTCCTGGGTGCAGTGTTGATGGTGGAGGGACAGAGCACAAGGGCTGGACTCCTGGGGGGTGACAGAAGTTGCTGGAAGGGAGATGGGAAGCACCAGAAACCCATCCTTCCCTCCCACACTGTGCCCAGTCTGGCTGCCCTGATTCATCAGATGCCATCCTGGTACAGGTTCATTGAAGGGCTCTGCTAAGGAGATCACAACTCCCAGGGATGTCTCTAGGGTTCCTTTTTCCCTGCACTGGATCCCATGGGATCCCTTCTTGCTCTGTATTCCCCATATTCTTTAAGAGCATCTGGTTTAGGCATCTCATTTCTCCCCTGGGGAATGAGGCTCAGAGAGGGGCAGTGACCTACCCATAGTCACACAGCATGCTGGTGCCAGTTCAAGACAGCCTGGATCTTCCGACTCTGTCATGAGTTTTTCCCTGATGCTGGTGATCAGGACGATCTAGCCAAGGGCACCTGGTTCTGGGCTGTATGCTGTGGGGACCTGGTGTTAGTGCTGAGAGGGTCTCAGTGCCAAACGGCTGCTTTTGTCTCATGTCTGGTTTAATTACTTGGTCTTAGTGATTCTAATTTCAGGAGCATTTTTTTGGTGTGTTTTTATTCTCTCATCTTTCATTGTGCTTTCTTTCTGGGTAATCCAAGGCTTGCAGGCAGCTAACTACGATGTGTACATTCAAATGAAATGCAATAAAACATAATTGAATGTATTTATTTCATGTCTGAGCAGTGGATTAATCTCCCTGGCACATCCTATTTCCTCTGTTCTCCCTCTGCTTTTCATCTGAGTATTTCCGCCCCCCCCCCCAGAATCTCTGGGATCTGAACAGCCCTGTGGCTCCTGCTCGTTGGAGATATACAAATGACCCTGACATTACAGCCTCAGTCTTCATGATAGATAGATGATGTTCCTGGAGCAACGGAGAGGGAGCTACAAGCTGTCAGGTCCACATGGGCCTGGAAAGGCTGCCATCCTCGGGGAGTGGGGGAGAGGACAGGGGTCTCTGCTGACGATGAGCATTCAGAGTCTCTGTGGGCAGGACTGGGGGTCTCGTGGATGCACCTGTCACTTATGCAGGGGTCCCTAAGTGACACCCTCATGTCTGCACACACGCTGGGAAAAGGCAGGTCCTGATTTGTTGCTCTAGAACTGAAGCTGGATGATCGTGATCATGATTTTCAGCCAAAGCAGCCATCGTGGGTCCCCAGTGAGTGGAGAGATTGACCAGGATGTCTTGGATGTGACCATGGACTGCGGGCTCAGCTCAGCCAGGAGACTGAGGCATCGGATGTGGTTGAACAGGAAGGTTCTACTGCCTCAGTTTACTTGCTGTGTGACCTTGGTGAGTGACTTAACCCCCTGAGCCTCAAGTTCCCTGTCTGTACTATGGGCATATATCAGTACGCTGTACAAGGGGTTGTAGGGAGGAGTAAATGAAATGATGCTTGTAAAATGTCAGCATAGTGTCTGGGACACAGCAGGTCCTGAATTAATGGAGGCTAGTAATATTCATCCATCCATTTACTCATTCACTCATTCATTCATCCAGCCAACTTTGACATCTACTATGTGCCAGGCATCAGGGCAAGAAGAATAAAACCTCCTGTCACCTCCAATAGCTCACGATCTAGTGGTGAGACTGACACAAGCTCTGTAGGAGGGGCATCAGCTGGGTCTGGGAACGGAGGAGGAACAAGCAGCAAAGGGAATCAGAAAAGGCTTCCTGGAAGAGGTGACACTTGAGCTGAAGAGTGTGGTGGATTAGGGACCAGGGGGTTGGTCTGGGGGCCTGATGCCCAGGGCCTGTGGGGACAAATGGAGGGAGGTGAGGCGGGGAAGGTGGGTTGAGCAGGCAGCGCTGGGAGCCATGGATGGTTCGGGAGCAGGGGAGGGATGTGGTCAGAGTGGTGGGTCCTCCAGCAAATGGGAGCCTTGAGCGGAGACCATGTTCCTCTGGGGACACCATGTCCCTCCTGGCCCTCCCGCCTCTCTGACCTCCATCTGGGGCTTCCCAGAGTGATTCTCATCCTCTGTCCCCTGACGCGGCCTCAGGGGCTCCCGGCAGGAGATGACATCTCCTGAGTCCCCGGCTGTGGCTCGGGAGCCGCTGGTCCTCCCTCCTTTATTCCTGTGTCTCTGTTCTGTTTTCCAGGCACCTTCTCTGAACAGAGAAAACTCCACCGATTCTTCTCCCTCCATGCCTTCCTCCCACCAGTATTTACTGAGCACCTACGACGTGCCAGGCCCTGTTCCGGGGGCTACAGCAGTGAACAGAACGATGACACTCCCCAGCCCTGAGCTCACAGCCCAGTGGAGGCACAGACAGTCCCAAAATGACCTGGAACCTGCCCTGTGATCAGTGTGCCCAGGATGAGGTTCCCAGGGCTCCGGAGCCTGTGCCAGGGTTTGACCTTGGCAGGAAGGTCGAAGGGGCTTCCCTGAGGAGGTCTGAGGGGTGAGGAGGGGAAACTCTGGGGAGATGGTGAGGAGGTATGCTCCAGGACATGGGAACAGCATATGCAAAAGCCCTGTGTTGGGGGAGAGGGGGTGATGAATTCAAGGCCTGAGTGGTGGTGCCTGAGGCTGGGTGGAGACTTGGTGCAGCTCATACAAGCCTACGTGTCAGCCTGTGACTCTCCTGTTTAATAGGCCTGGAGATGCCGAGGTGGGGAGGTGGGCGGCGCTGGGGCCCCACCTGGCACCACCATAGGACAGGATGATGTTGAAGCTGAATTTACCAGGGAAGGGGCCAGGACTAGGGTCACCATCCAGCTCCAAAATCATCCTCCTGCTAGGGGACAGCCAGGGCAGGGTCTGCCCAGCTTGGAGCCTTGCCAAGTTGCAAAGGAAGGTCAGGACCATTTGCTAAAGTACTACTTTTTTTGCCTGTTACTTTCTCTCCATTTCCTTCCCCAACTCTCCAAGCTGCTGGTTCCCAGAACACTTGCTGTTCCTCAAACACACCTCACCCTTCATACAAGCTGTGTCCTCGGCCAGGAACCACCCACTGACCCACTCACTCCACCATGAGCCCAGGGGCTAATCCCACCTTCTCTCTGGGCCCAGATTCAATTACACCTCCTCCAGAAAGACTTCCAGGACGCCCCAACCCTCTCCTTCCTCTGAAGTCCTGTGTCCCCAGCCTAGATACCATCTGTTTTTAGGCTCCAACCCCTTTCCTGGCCAGGTATGGGCCTGACTTACTTCTACCTACCATGGCTCCATACAATGGAAAGTGAGGTCACCACAGGCCTCTGGACCCAGCTCAGGGCTGTGGTCCCAAGTATACCACGCTGGGCCAGTCCTGGGCAGGATCGGTGCCCACCCCTCCTCCCTCCCCTGCTCCCGTGCCGTGCCCCAAGATCCTGGCAGGCCTCACATGAGCCCTGGTGGGAATAACACAGGCATACACTGCTAGAGGAAAGATATTCATTCATTCACTCATTCATTCATTCATTCAACAAACTCTCATTGAGCACCTACAAACATGTAGGCACCAAGGAAACAGTGATTAACACGAATAGACGAAGCCCCTGCCCTCATGGCACTCACACCAGTGACCCCTCCTGTCCTTGGAGGGAGGGGTGCAGACCTCACACGTGTGTGGCAGGCCCTCCCTCCCGGACAAAGGGCCGTGCCTTTGGCCTCTGGACAGAATGAGGCCCCCAGGCCCCAGCTGACCCCAGCCCATCTCCTCCATAACCTCCCTGCTGGTGCCTTCCTGCAGTGGTCCAGGGACTGTGGCCACCCCCAAACCTGGGTCCTGCTCTAAAGACACAGTTCCAGGCTTGACACAATCCCGGTGACAGCCGGTGTCTAGCGCCCGGGATGCTCGAGGACTGCAGGGGGATGGTTCTGCTTATTCCTCAAGACCCCACAGGGTAGCAAAGCGGGGAGGGTGACAGGAGAACGTGTGTGAAAGCACTGGGACTGCGTTGGTGCAAAGACACCCTCTATGAGGGAGACCCTGAGACCCAGGGTGCTTGAGCGTCTTGCCCATGTCACAGAGCGAGCCATCGGAAGTGCTGGGACCTGGCCCAGCTCGGTCTGCCTCCTTGGTCCGGCTGTTTAGCCTTCGACTCTCCTGCCCACAATGGATGTGGGGGGCAGCTGGCTTCAAGCTCAGGGGGCCCAGGGCTGAGCTCCATCCTTTACCAATGATGTGACCTTGGGCAAGTTGTTGGACCTCTTTGGGCCTCAATTTCCTCCTCTGTAAAATGGGGATAACACTACTTCCCTCTCAAGATGCCTGGGAAATCACAGATCAACCCCTTGAAAGTCTCTGGAACTTTCTGATCAAAGTCATTGAGAAACTAACCCACCTCCTTGCTTCTTCCTTTCCTCCCTCCCTCTCTTCCTTCCATGAGACAGAAAGGTAACAAGACCAAACCCTGCGCACCTGTGTCTAGTGTGTCCCCCAGGCACACTTATAAGGGCCCCGACATGTGGGCAGGGTCACACCTGCTGTGTGACGCACCATCACCCATGCCCGTGTCCACCCCACGCCAGCCTCTCAGAGCCCAGGGCAGCCCAGGCCTCTTCCCTGCTTGGAGGCTCCCAGAAGATTGAAAAATGAAGAAATGCTATGACAGAATCACAGACACTGGGATAGAACTCACATATTTACATAGTACAAATTAACACTGTCGTCAATAAACACATGATGCATTGTAATTGTGTGTTTCACCAGACAACCACAGGATTTATGAAAAAGCACATTCCTGCCACATGAGAGGCAGAGTGGACGGGAGCTGGGACACTTGTTGGAGGCTGTTAGTGGGGCTTCGCCTTCTTTCCATCTGTCCCTATGGCCCTATTTTAGAGACAGCATCAGGAGATCATGCTGGAGGCCTTGAAGGATTTGAGGTATAGGGTCCTCCCCTGTGGGGCCCTGCACACACGTGTGCACACACATACACATGATCACACACGTGTGCCCATGCACACCCTTGGTGGGAGGCAGGGGATCTGACATGTGCAGACAGGCTGTTTTCAGAGATGGAGACACTGTGTCATTCTTGTCATTTCTGAAGACACAGAAAAATGAAGGTGTTTGGGTGGGGGAGGGAAACTGCCATGGGGAATATCCCAGAGGCATTTCTGCAAACTGTGCCTTAGCAGGGGGGCCCAGGCCCTCTCCCATGGGTCTGCGAGGTGGGTCAGGAAAGGGGGAGACTAATTCTTGAGGTCCTACTGTGTGCCAGGCTGCGCACAGGTCTCGCATCTGTGATTCATGGAACCTGCAGCTCCCCACGGGGTAAATGGCATCAAGGCCATTGTCTTTTATGGATGAGGAAACTGAGTTAAGTGGCTAATGCTGAATCTTATACGTCCACTCTGGTAACCTCTTTAATGATGCTTTCAAAGGAGGAAAGATGTTTTTACTATTCCCCCTCCTGGTCCTCTACCTGACTCTGAGGGAAGCAGGAGGATAAGGGCTGTTCTGGGCTGGGCTCTGGCCTCCACACCTTCACCCACCACGTACTTGCTGATTACTGCCTCACTGGACCTTTCCAGGCACCAGGAGTGCAAAGTCATCAGTGGGAAAAAGGACAACAAAAAAAGGCTCGTCAGTTTTGCCAAAAAAACCCTCTCTGGATAACCCACAGTATGTCAAGCGCTTAACAGATAGAATGAGTCTTATTTCATAGCTTGATCTTATTTGCTGGATAAATAAATTGTATCAAACTTCTTGAAGCCAACTGTCAAAGTAAGGCATGTCGGGGGAGAAAGATCTCTTACTCTGATGGCAAAATTCATTTGATTTGATTCTTTAATCCAGTTTCCCTGCAAAACCCGGAGCTGAAACTTTACAGCCTGTTCACCCTAAATGGTTTTCCTCACTTCTCCCGCCACCTCCTCTCCCAGTTGCCCGTCCTCCATCTATTACAAAATAATGCAGCAAAGAATTGCCGCTGAAGTAATGATAACCATTTGGTTGCTTCCAACAATTTTTTTGGGGAAAATGACAGAGCACAAAGCCCGTCTCTCTGGCGTGGGAAAGGAGGTGCTGGCTGTCAAAGGCTCCCTCAACCCAGGGAAGTGACTGCGCACGGGGTAGGCGGGATTTCCAACCTGATGTCTGTATCAGCAGGATGGAGAGGCAGGGGGACATCTGGGAAGAAGACACAGCCTCATTTCCCTGAAGAATCTTTTCCTCTAATCCCTGCTCTCCACCCTGCACCTTCTTCCACCTCTCATCTCCATGTGACTTCCAGAATCTTACCTTGTATTTGTAAAGCACTTTCACATCCACTACGTTCAATTAGTCCTTAATTTACCCCTTCCCTCTTTCAACCATGTTACTCAGCTCATGGCAATCGGGGTTCACTGTGGGGTTATGACCCAAGTAGAGCTCTGGGGGTCAGATGCAACAAGGTAAACGTTCACCTTCAGAAGTCCAGAGTCTGATATGGGAGAGAGACAGAGATGTAGACGAATAACCCTGACTCTGTGTGTTGAAGGTTATGTGAGACATGGGCTGGGCACACAGTAGGTGCTTCCATCAGTTGGGATGTGTTGGGTATCAAGTAACAGAAAATGCAACAACAGTGGCTCAAGTTATTGAGATGTGAAATGATTGAGCACAAAAAGATGTCTAGAGGGAGGCAGTTCTGGAGATGGTAGATACTCAGTGATGTCAAAAGACCAAGGTCTTTCCTTTTTCCTAGTTATCATCATTGACCATTCTTGCCTTTTTCCTTAGCTTATTGTCTCATGGTTGCAGTATGGCTGCCACAGCTCCAAACATCATGTCCCACACGATAACATTCAAGTTGAGAAGAAGGGCGTGGAGTAAAGCAGAAAAAATATTTCCCAGAAGCAATCCCTCCACCAGTAGATTTTACTTTACATCTCAGTGACCAGCTCTGGGTCACACTCCAACCCCTGAAACAATCTCTGGAGAAGGGGGTTGGGGTAACAGGCTTGGCGTCACCCCTGGGCTGGGGAGACCTATTACTGCAGAACAAACCGAGGGCTCTGCAAGTGAAGAAAGGAGGGGTGGGCTGCTGGGCAGGCAGCCACGAGTGTCCACCACCTTCTCATCAATGCTCTTGACTGAGTGTCCTGGGTCGCGTGGGGACTGGAGTGGTGGCCCAGCCTGGGCCCTGGGGGCAGAAAGCTCTGCTCCCTGCAGGCTGTGTGATCCAGGAGGTACTTGATCCACCTGAGGCACAGCTTCTCCCTGTGGAGAGGGGGCCAGAACAGCACCTGCCGAGTAGGGCGCCTGTGAAGGGGACGTGGGGTCGGCTGTGCTGGCCCAAGCGGGTGTCAGCAGCCAGGAGCCATCGCAGACATTATCCCCATTTGTGAAATAGGCCCATGTGCCTTCTCTGTCACAGTCCTGGGGTGACAACAGCAGGGGCATCAGTTCACACGAGAGAGCACTTCCTGCGTCTGCTGGGTGCCCTTCACTTGCACTCGCTCCCTTAATCCTCACAGCCACCCCTCGAGGAGGGAGCTGCGTTCATCCCCATTTTACAGCTGAGGAAACTGAGGCTCAAGGGTGACCCCAGGTGAGTGAGGGCAGCTGGGGCTCCAGCTCTGACACCCTGCAGGGCCCTGGGTGGAGCCACAGGCAGGTGCTCAGAACCCCTCCCCTCACCGACTGTCACCTGGTCCAGGCTGGTGGCTGGGGCTGACCTCTCTCCTGACCCTGCTCTCTGTCCTTCTGGAGCTCCAGGACTCCAGGACCTGCCTGTGGTGTGGGGAGATTTGCCCACCATCCCCGCTGCCCCTCTCCCCAGGAGGATGAATGGACACATTCAGCGTCTTGGGTGATGGGGACATGACCATCAGGCTGGTGTCCCTGTGTCGTGGTGGTGAATTGGCAACTTGCATCCTCGGGGAAACAATGTACTTATGAGAACATAAGCCTATGCTAATGATGGATAATTACAATCCATATTTATAGATTTATCAAAATATGCAAAACCATTCTGACAGTTATACACCTATGGCACATCACATTTAATAACTGCACACGAGGCTCCTGGCCAGCACTGTGATGCAAGCTCAGGCACCGAGTGTGAAATGAAAGTGCAGCCCAGCCCTGTGGGGGGCCTTGGCTGTCTCCCCTCTGTGAGCTGGAAGGAGCAGGGCCACATATGGGGGTGTCTGTTGTTCCTTTCTACCCCGAATCCCCTTTCTTCTGTTGAGCTGTCCCCTGACTCCAGTCGCTTCTCCTGGAGCCACTCACTGTGGCGTCCCCACCCTGGACCTCAGTGATTGGTAGAGGTGGGCACCTTGGGGGTCAAGCCCAGACAGAATTCTTCCGGGGATTTTACACTTAGGTGCAGACAGAGGCTGCTTCCTCTTCCTTTTGGGTTCAATAGATGGAGAGATGGCTGGGTCCTTCTCGCTTCCCACCCACCTAACCCCATTGCTCTTTAGAAGAGAGAAATGAGGCTGATTCATGGAGAGAATCAGAGATTCAACGCTGGAAAGAAGGGGGGCGGGGGGAGGGAGAGGAGAGGGTGGGAGATCTGATACCCTCCCCATCCTGCAATCTTGCATTGCCCAGGGAGTTGAGCTAACACGTTCCTTCTTCTGCTTCAGTCTGAGCTGTGATTTGCAACCGAAATATCCTGGTAAATATACATACGCAGAGCTGCGTCGATGGGGCACTTACTCGGTTGTACATTCAGATGACTTTGTTTCACCACCTCAGCCCCGCTGTGGCGTGGGTGCTGTTATCATTGCTCTGTTTTACAGACAAGTAAACAGAAACAGAGAGCAGAGGCACTTGCCCCACGTCTCCATGGTTTTGAAGTGATGGAGCTGGGACCAGGCCCGAGCATCCCTACGCTGAAGGCCCGACATGCACTGGGTGCTTAATAACAGCTGTTGGCTTGAACAGCCAGCGTGCAGCACAGCTGGGAGGCCCGGAGGTGGGGAAGTGGTCACAGAGATGGAGACACTGACCTCAGTCCGGATGGAAGAAGAGGGGCTCCTGACAAGAGGATGGGGAAGGGTATGTCTGGCAGAGGGCACAGCATGGTCGAAGGCTCAGAGGGTGCAGGCGTGTGGTGCTCTGGGGCGCTGAGTGACACTCTGTCCTTTAAAAAAGCACATCGCAGGTATGGCTTTCTTTTTTCTTTCTTTCTTTTTTTTTTTTGCGGTACGCAGGCCTCTCACTGTTGTGGCCTCTCCCGTTGCGGAGCACAGGCTCCGGACGCGCAGGCTCAGCGGCCATGGCTCACGGGCCCAGCCGCTCTGCGGCATGTGGGATCTTCCCGGACCGGGGCACGAACCCGTGTCCCCTGCGTCGTCAGGCGGACTCTCCACCACTGCGCCACCAGGGAAGCCCTGGCTTTCTTAACCTTCATCCTGATCTGCAGAGTGCAGGGAGGAATCAGTGGCCCTCTTGATGCAATAGGAGAGTACAGCTCAGAGAGGGATGGGGCTTGCTGAAGTCCCCTCATCCAGGAGGGTCAGGGTCAGAATTCGAACCCAGGGTTTTGGGTTCAAAGACCATGATCTGCCCTAAACTGGGACTCCTGCCCCCAGGCTCTATGAGTATTCAGGCCTCTGGCTGCCCAGGGGCTCTGGGTGAGACAGCCAGGGCAGGAGGGCAGGCTGTGTCCAGCCTCCACCTGAATCCTTCCAGACCGTGACCCTGGTCTGCCCTGCTGCCCCCCATCAGAGCACCGTCCTCCATCCTGGGGGCCCCAAGGGCCTGTGTGTCCCAGCTGGCCCTGAGTGAGTCTTCAGCTCTGCCCTCCTTCGTTCACTCATTATTTCACCAGCGTGCAACGCCGGAGCCGGGCTCTCTGCCAGCTGTGCGGGGCCCCAGGGCTGGGAAGCTCTTGTGCAGGGTCAGGGACCAAAGGGTCCCATAATCACATCAAAATTGCAAATGAGATCGTGACTCTGAAGGGAACGTTGGGCACCTACCCAGGCCAGGTACTCAGGTGGCTTCTTCTGGAGGTCACGGCTGTAGGCGGGTCTGGAGGGTGAGCTGGGGACTCAGGGGAGGGGCAGAGGGAACAGCACGCGTGAAGGCCTTGGGGACTTGGGGCGCCTGAGCCAGACAAGCTGTGTGAGGATGAAGAGGCTCGGTGGGGTGGGGGAGGGGCAGACGGGCGGGCCTGGTGCACAGGCTCCAGAGGGAGGGTGGGAAATCCGGCTGCCCCAGGGAGGAGTGAGGGGGAGGCAGTAAAGGCCCCAACACCCGGCTCTGGGCAGAGACCCCTATTTTGGGGGGCTGGGGTTCCAAAAGAGTGAGGGGCAGGGCGGAGGTACAGCTCTGTCTCACTGGAGAGAGTTCTCAAATGTTGACCCGAGATGGTCTCAGGGTCCCGGGATGGGGTCCGCCGGCTGCCTGTCTAACGGGAGGTCCGAGGCTCAGGAACTGAGGCCCCGAACAGCAGGCTCAGGTCTCCCGGCCCTGCCCTGTGCGGAGACACTCAAATGCTACCTAACGCCTGCCAGAAAAGTTCTAGCGCCTTGTGCTGATGCCACGTAGGAGTTCCTGGCTGAACAGCGGACGAACGTGGATGGGTGGATATAAAACAGAAGGTGCCCCCAGAACCCCTGTGCCAGGCCTGTGCAGCTGTCTGCGGAGTCACAGTCTTCCCTGAGGCTGGCGCTACCCTTGCCCCACCCCGATGTCACAGTAGTGAAATGGAGGTGCCCGGGCTCCTAGGGCGAGGATTTCAACTCCCATCTCTTCATCCGAGGCCATAGCAGCCGCTGTCTCAGCCTCTTAAGCTTCATTGTCTATGCATTGGTTCATCTATTCAAGAATATTTATTGTGCCCTGACTCCGGGTGGGGCAGCCAGGGCCCATTGCTGCTGCTGAGGACGCGCAGGGACAAACCTGACCGGCCCTGCTGGCGGGGGCCCGCGTGGAGGGTGCTCTAGAGGCCTCAGGTGATTCCAATGAGAAGTAAGAGGTCTGCAGACTTCAGAAGAGCCCTTCTAGGCCTGACTTTATGTCTGTCTATCATCTATCTATCTATCTACTCATCATCTATCTATCATCCATCATCCATCATCTATCTATATCTGCAGACACATCTCTCAGTTATGACGAGGTGCACGGCATTGTGCTCTGCACTGTTCACCCATCACACCATTTAGGACCCACCGACTCTGTGAAGGAAGCCTCCAGTCTCCCTGTTTTCTAGACGCCGTGAATGAGTGGTCCCAGTGCTAATAAGCGGCAGAGGTGAGAGTAAATCCGAGTCTCTTCCCTAGCCCTCATCTCACACTGCTTCCTCCTCTCAGTGCTCCAGAGACTGCCATGCTGGTTTTTTTTTTTTTTTTTAATTTTGTTTTATTTATTTTTTATACAGCAGGTTCTTATCAGTTATCTGTTTCATACATATCAGCGCATATATGTCAATCCCAATCTCCCAATTCATCCCACCACCTCCCCTTCTCTTTCCCCGCTTTGTGTCCATACATTTGTTCTCTGCATCTGTGTCTCTATTTCTGCCTTGCAAACCGGTTCATTTGTACCATTTTTCTAGATTCCACATATATGCGTTAATATACGATATTTGTTTTCCTCTTTCTGACTTACTTCACTCTGTATGACAGTCTCTAGGTCCATCCATGTCTCTACAAATGACCCAATTTCATTCCTTTTTATGGCTGAATAATATTCCATTGTATGTATGTACCACATCTTCTTTATCCATTCGTCTGTCGATGGGCACTTGGGTTGCTTCCATGACCTGGCTATTGCAAATAGTGCTGCAATGAACATTGGGGTGCATGTGTCTTTTTGAATTATGGTTTTCTCTGGGTATATGCCCAGTAGTGGGATTGCTGGATCATATGGCAATTCTATTTTTACTTTTCCAAGGAACCTCCATACTGTTCTCCATAGTGACTGTATCAATTTACATTCCCATCAACAGTGCAAGAGGGTTCCCTTTTCTCCACACCCTCTCCAGCATTTGTTGTTTGTAGATTTTCTGATGATGCCCATTCTAACTGGTGTGAGGTGATACCTCATTGCAGTTTTGATTTGCATTTCTCTAATAATTAGTGATGTTGAGCAGCTTTTCATGTGCTTCTTGGCTATCTGTATGTCTTCTTTGGAGAAATGTCTATTTAGGTCTTCTGCCCATTTTTCGATTGGGTTGCTTGTTTCTTTAATATTGACCTGCATGAGCTGTTTATATATTTTGGAGATTAATCCTTTTTCCGTTGATTCATTTGCAAATATTTTCTCCCATTCTGAGGGTTCTCTTTTTGTCTTGTTTATGGTTTCCTTTGCTGTGCAAAAGCTTTTAAGTTTCATTAGGTCCCATTTGTTTATTTTTGCTTTTATTTCCATTACTCTAGGAGGTGGATCAGAAAAGATCTTGCTGTGATTTATGTCAAAGAGTGTTCTTCCTATGTTTTCCTCTAAGAGTTTTATAGCGTCTGGTCTTACATTTAGGTCTCGAATCCATTTTGAGTTTATTTTTGTGTATGGTGTTAGGGAGTGTTCTAATTTCATTCTTTTACATGTAGCTGTCCAGTTTTCCCAGCACCACTTATTGAAGAGACTGTCTTTTCTCCATTGTATATCCTTGCCTCTTTTGTCATAGATTAGTTGACCATAGGTGCATGGGTTTATCTCTGGGCTTTCTATCTTGTTCCACTGATCTATGTTTCTGTTTTCGTGCCAGTACCATATTGTCTTGACTACTGTAGCTTTGTAGTATAGTCTGAAGTCAGGGAGTCTGATTCCTCCAGCTCTGTTTTTTTCACACAAGACTGCTTTGGCTGTTTGGGGTCTTTTGTGTCTCCATACAAATTTTAAGATTTTTTTGTTCTAGTTCTGTAAAAAATGCCATTGGTGATAGGAATTGCACTGAATCTGTAGATTGCTTTGGGTAGTATAGTCATTTTCACAATGTTGATTCTTCCAATCCAAGAACATGGTATATCTCTCCATCTGTTGGTATCATCTTTAATTTCTTTCATCTGTGTCTTATACTTTTCTGCATACAGGTCTTTTGCCTCTCTAGGTAGGTTTATTCCTAGGTATTTTATTCTTTTTGCTACAATGGTAAATGGGAGTGTTTCCTTAATTTCTCTTTTAGACTTTTCATCATTAGTGTTAGGAATGCAAGAGATTTCTTTGCATTAATTTTGTATCCTGCAACTTAACCAAATTCATTGATGAGCTCTAGTAGTTTTCTGGTGGCATCTTTAAGATCCTCTATGTATAGTATCATGTCATCTGCAAACAGTGACAGTTTTACTTCTTCTTTTCCAATTTGTATTCCTTTTATTTCTTTTTCTTCTCTGATTGCCATGTCTAGGACTTCCAAAACTATGTTGAATAATAGTGGTGAGAGTAGACATCCTTGTCTTGTTCCTGATCTTAAAGGAAATGCTTTCAGTTTTTCACCATTGAGAATGATGTGTGCTGTGTGTTTGTTGTATATGGCCTTTATTATGTTGAGGTAGGTTCCCTCTAGGCCCACTTTCTGGAGAGTTTTTATCATAAATGGGTGTTGAATTTTGTCAAAAGATTTTCCTGCATCTGTTGAGATGATCATGTGGTTTTTATTCTTCAATTTGTTAATGTGGTGTATCACATTGATTAATTTGCATATATTGAAGAATGCTTGCATCCCTGGGATAAATCCCACTTGATCATGGTGTATGATCCTTTTAATGTGTTGTTGGACTCTGTTCGCTAGCATTTTGTTGAGGATTTTTGCATCTATATTCATGAGTGATGTTGGTCTGTAATTTTCTTTTTTTTTAGTATCTTTGTCTGGTTTTGGTATCAGGGTGATGGTGGCCTCATAGAATGAGTTTGAGAGTGTTCCTTCCTCTGCAATTTTTTGGAAGAGTTTGAGAAGGATGAGTGTTATCTCTTTTCTAAATGTTTGATAGAATTCACCTGTGAAGCCATCTGGTCCTGGACTTTTGTTTGTTGGAAGATTTTTAATCACAGTTTCAATTTCATTACTTGTGATTGGTCTGTTCTTATTTTCTATTTTTTCCTGGTTCAGTCTTGGAAGGTTATACCTTTCTAGGAATTTGTCCATTTCTTCCAGGTGATCCATTTTATTGGCATAGAGTTGCTTGTAGTAGTCTCTTATGATGGTTTGTATTTCTGCGGTGGCCATTGTAACTTCTCCTTTTTTCATTTCTAATTTTATTGATTTGAGTCCTTTCCCTGTTTTTCTTGATAAGTCTGGCTAAAGGTTTATGAATTTTGTTTATCTTCTCAAAAACCAGCTTTTAGTTTTATTGATCTTTGCTATTGTTTTCTTAGTTTCTATTTCATTTATTTCTGCTCTGATCTTTACAATTTCTTTCCTTCGACTAACTTTGGGTTTTGTTTGTTCTTCTTTCTCTGGTTCCTTTAGGTGTAAGGTTAAATTGTTTATTTGAGATTTTTCTTGTTTCTTGAACCAATATCCACCATGCTGTTTCTAATGTCCTGTGATGCTAATGTCCTGAGGGTCCAGAAGTGTTCCATCAAACTGTCCTGTTCTGTATCCCTTAGATTATGATTGTGACATTTATCTTAAGCTCTGCATTGATAATCACCAATGATTTTAACCTTTCATTATCCAACTTTGCTTAACATGCTCTGATTCTGATCTGTGAGTGTAGCTTTCAGTGAAACTATGAAAAGACACTCTGTCCCCAGAACACACAGCCAGTCCCCCCAGCCTGAGCCCTCCTGCTTCCCTTTGAATCCCATCCAAACCATCTTCAGCTGCTCCCTTCTCCAGGACCAACTTCAGACTTTCTGAGTTTATGGCTGTCACCTAATGTTATTAGCCATGACAGTGGTAATCAGAACAATTATGCTGGGCCATAAACTTCCACAGGATTTAGGACTGACAGTGAGTTCCTGGAGCTGAGGTGGCTGCCAGCCACCCCGCTGTGCCCGACAGTCTCTGCCTGGCGGACAGGGCTAGCCACAGTCACAAACTGACGCTGCCCCTCTGGAGCAGTGCTGCCGGTGGCACCTGGGCCCCCACAGGGGCAAAGAACCCCATCTTGACATTGGGCATCAAGCCCTCGTCACAGTAAAGGCCAACACTCAATAGAGCAGGAAGAGCAGGGACTGAGGAGAAGACTGCTGCGGTTCAAGGCCCAACTCTGGTACTTCTGAGCTGTGTGACCTTGGATGAGTTTCTAAACCTCTCTGTGCTTCAGTATCTTCATCTGTAAAACGGGGATAGCAACAGTGCCTCCTTCACAGGAGTGTTAGACAATTGAGTGAACTCATGCGCGTGAAGGGCTGAGCTCAGGTCCTGGCACAGAGTCATCTCTTATTATTCCAGGCCCTGAGGGAGTGCTGGCATTGAGGGCCTCTAAAGATCTCCCTTTCTGCCACCACTGCACTCAGAGATGAGAAACTGAGGCCAAGAGACACTAAATTAAACGTTTGAGAACAAGACAGTAGATGACCTGCTAAATTATGCAGGGAGGACAATTAGAGAACAGAACGATCTGTCATAAAGGACTAATTGGGTGGGACAGATGCTCGGTGCGCCCAGAGCCTGAGATGCAGCCTGGGATGGGGATGGCCTTGCCAGCGCCCAGCACTCTTGATAATAACATTGAGTTTTCTTTTAATATAACTCATACTTACTGTAAAACACTGAGAATGTGCAAAATGTATGTAAAGCACTGGCATCTCACCTCCAAAGACAGTAGCTGATGCTTTTCCTCATTCTTTTTAAATTTATATATAAGTACATATTTTCATAATTGATTTCCCATTGGTGTGACTGTGCTCTGATCACTTCCTATTCCCACCATCAGTGAGGGAGGGATCCTCCATCCTAAGCAGAATGAAATGGCTTAACCCACAACACCTGTCCCCGGACAGATGCACGGGACAGCAGTTTCTTAGTCACGTGTACTTGCAGCCTAGGGGAGGAGAATGCTGCCTGCCATGCGGGCCACACTAGGCTTGCACTTGGGAGCAGAGTGAACCAGCATGGGCAGTGGGAGGCAGGCTTTGTAGTAGCAAGAGGGTGAGGTGCCTCCTGGTTCCTGAGGAGGATGTGATTGGTTTGATCGAATAACTCCACTCAGGCTGGCAGCTGAAGCCTATTAGGCAAGCACCTGATGGAGCACGGCTGCTCCAGCTGGTAGGGGAACGAACTGGATCGGGGGGCTTTTCTGCTGGTGGGGGCATATCTGGCAGGAGCAGGGGAAGTCTGCGTGGGCCTTTGAGCTCCTCTGAAGGTCAAAGAGGTCGAGGCAACACATGAAAACTTAGGGCTTACAGACTGTCAGGATGAGCTGGGGTGTGCTCTGATAACCTCCTGCCCCTCCTGCAACAACAAAGCTTGTGTCACATGTCCACTGCGGTCAGTGGGGAGGGCTTTGCTCATCACACACCCCCAGGGATTCAGACTGATGGAAGCACCATGGTCTTAGGATGCTGGCATTCCCACATGTGCCTCCATGGCCATTTGAACCCTGGGTGTGAAATGCTCCCTCCCGGAATCAATACTCCCCACCTCTATTCACCTCTATTCACATCTACTTGGCCAAAGCGAGTCTCACGGTCAGGTCTGACTTGAAAGCCACGGGATGTGCTGTTCGCCTGGGGGAGGGGGCGGGGCCGAGGAGGACCGGGCGCTGATGAACCCCAGCTGTGTCCTCCACACGCTGCACATATAGATCTGGGTCTTTCTTACCTGTAACTCTGATCTGACCAGTCTTCCATTTTATCATATATTTTTGGAAATACTGTTGACTCTTGAACAACATTGGTTTAAATTGTGCGGGTCCACTTATACATGGATAATTTTTTTTTTTTTTTTTTTTTTTTTGCGGTACGCGGGCCTCTCACTGTTGTGGCCTCCCCTGTTGCGGCCTCCCCTGTTGCGGAGCACAGACTCTGGACGCGCAGGCTCAGTGGCCGTGGCTTACGGGCCCAGCCGCTCCGCGGCATGTGGGATCCTCCCGGACCGGGGCACGAACCCGTGTCCCCTGCATCGGCAGGCGGACTCTCAACCACTGCGCCACCAGGGAAGCCCTATGGATAATTTTTGGTAGTAAATACTACAGTTCTCAGGGTCCACTGTTGGTTGAACCTCCAGATGCTGAGGAAGCGAAGATACGGAGGCCCAGACTGGAAGTTATACATGGATTAACCACCAGGTTGTTCAGGGCTCAACTGTAGTTCATTTAATTAATGTCCCATAATTTATTTAACTAAACTCCTATTTAAACATTTTGGGTGATTCCAATTATTTAGCTCATAAATAAGACTGCTACAGAATTCATTCTTGAATCTTTCTCCTACAAGGGGATGTTGGGTGAAATACTATGAAGTTTTAAGAGTTAGTAATGATTAACATTTCTGGAGAGACACCCTCAGCTCCTGTTAGCCCGGCCGTCACGCGACCCCACATCTGAGATCTTCTCCTGTCCCTCAGCCTCTCTCCCTGGTCCCTCACCATCACACCTGGTCCCTGCCTCTGCCCTGGCCCTGCTCCCCTCACTCTCCAGGCAGAACCGGGTGACCCTGTGAGACTCGGGGCGGGGCCGCCCCTGCTCTGCTCCGCCCCAGGGCTCCTGCCTCACAGGGACACAGTGCACGCTGACAGTGGCCCCGGGCCCTGCATCTCCCCCATCCCACCAGCCCGTCCCCCTCACTCACTTGCCTCCATGCTTCCTGGACCAGGAGCCTGGGGCCTGCTCCTCCTCGGGCCTGGCGCTTGCCTTTCCGTCTGGCTGGATCTTCTTCCCGTGTCTACGCGGCTCCCTCCCTGTCCTCCTTCAGGTCTTTGTGCCAGTGTCCCCTGCTCTGACAGGCCTTCCCTGACCCCCCTGTTTACAAGTGTGACCTCCAACACCCTCCACCCCCTCCCCACTGCCTTTTACTCCTGACTCTTACCGTTGGCTTCCACACTGCAGTTCACCGTTAACGCTGGGGTGTCTCCTCTTTCTAGAACCTGAGCTTCTCCCTGTTGCCGAGACAGGGCCCCGCAGGTGGCCTCTGGCGGACATTTGCTGAGGAAGTGAGCGCTGGCTCTGCTCCCCGTGTAAGACGCTGTCCTCAATGGTATGTTGTCCCTTATTTGTCACAGCAGCTCTATGGAGCGGCTTCTAGGGACACCCCTATTCTCACAGAAGGTCACAGGCCTGGCTCAGGAACCGCCGGCGTCACACAGATGCCGAGAGCTGGGGCCGGGGCTCCCAGCTGGCTTGTCAGGATCCAGGGCTGGGCTCTGAGCACTCCCAACGTGGCTCTGCTGTTCTGGGAAATTCCAGAAAGAGCATGGATGCCGAGTAGTGTGTGAGGTGACCTCACCACGCCACTGCCAGCACTGAGGGCCTTGCTAAGTCCTGGGGAGAAATGGATCCCCAGTGAGATTCCATTTGCATCTCTCCTTCCCATTCTGAGCTCTGAGATGCTCAGTATTGGGGTTGCACGGACCCCAGAAGATGAGGACAAGCCCTGACAGCTCTCCACCCCCTGTTCTCCCGTCCCAGGTCGGCTCATCCAACCCCAATGGCTTCCTCATCACCAGCCACCAGGGACCCCAGACCTCTGTGTCCTTATCCCAGGATGCAGCCGCTGCACCCGGGGAGACCCAAAGCAGCGTTCCTGCAGGTGCACAGGCAGCTGGAGGGATGGTGCTGGTGTCGGGGGAGCTCAGCCAGGTGAGCCTTCTTGGGAGCAGGGAAGAGGCGCCCCCTGGTGGTCAAGTTACGAGAAGGAGTCTCTTGCCCTGGGCTGACGTGGCCCTGGCTGCATTTGTAAACATTTTGTCTCCCAACACGTCTACCTCCCAAATATCACTGATATCATTGATACCAATATCCTATCAATATTTCTTCCCTACCCACTGCTTCTCCGCCACATCCAGGCGAGGCCTCCATCACTGCTGACCCTCACCCCTGCAGCAGCCTCCATCCTTGTCCCGCTGCTTCCACTCTCTCCCCTTCGACCACCCATTCTCCACACGGCCGCTAGAGGGAGCTTTAAAAGCATGATTTAGTACTCGGTGCTGGCTTCCTGTGGACTTGTCCCAAAGTCCCTCCATTCACTGGGCATTTACCAGACACTGTGCAGGAAAGCAAACGGGCACTTATTGAGCAACTATTGTGTGCTGGTGACCTCAGTTTATCCTTTAAACAATCCCTTCTTACAGTCAAGGAAGTCAGGGCTCCTGACTCAGGGCTGAGGTCCCACAGCACCTGCTCTGGTTCTCTTGGCCACCCAGTGAGGGTCTGACCAGTGACACTTGTCATCCATACCTGTCTCCCCAGTACAGGGGGCTCCAACTCTGTTCATGGGACAGTATATTATTGTCACTGCTGCTGCTGCTGCTGTAATTGCCATAACAACCGCACCCCAGAGACAACAATGGCAGCTACACTTCCTTGTGTAGCTGGCACGGTCACCATCTGCTCCTATAATGACCTTTGACACGTTGTAACTGTGCAAGGCGGGACTTGGCCCTGGAGACAGACATGCATCTTCAACGCTAAGGATTCTTCCAGGGTACAAGTTAGCTGGGTCTGGCCCATCACTTTGCTGGGCTCAGATACAGGGGTGCGTGATGTCCAAGAAAGGCAGGAGGGCCATGTCTGTAGGTGAATAAGAAACTGAGAAAACCTGGCTGCATAAGGAAACATGAGACAGAAGAGCAGAGGAGCAAAGATGAAACCAGACCTCCAACATCCATTTATGAAGGACACTGAAAGGGACCTGTGATGCTGAGTGTAGGCTTAGGAGTTGCTTCCTGGGTCTTGAAGGTCTGAGTCCTCTGAGGACAGGCATGTCCATTTTCTGCTGACTGCTGACAAGAAGAGGGGGTGGACAGGGCTACCGGGTGTCCTTGTTCCAGGCTTGAGTCAGATCTAAGTTCATTAAGGTCTTGTAGGACCCCCAGGAGCCAGTCCCCTCCCCCTTCCCCCTTTTTCTTTTGCTTAAACTAGACAGTGTTTTCTGTTTCATACAAGGAGCCCTGACTCAATGCCAAGGAAACCTGCTTATTTTTAAAATCTGCATTGAAAAAAGCTTCATTTCTAACAATGAATGTCTCTCTCGGAGAGCCCTCATAAATAACAGAAAGGAATTTTTGCAAACCGTTATGAAAATTAAGCATGCAATCTGGGAACACACTTGTTTAACAAGTGATAATTAACTGCTGACAATATAATTTCAGCATGTTTATCATTACGAAGTAATCAAAGTGATCCTTGCACTGGGGAGTCCGGTCTCATCTACAGAGCTCAGCCCCTGTGGATGGATGCAGAATTACTGCTGAGCATCCGCTGCTCCCTACCAGCTGGGATTTGGACCCCAGGAGTGACATTAGTATTTCATAGCCCTGGGATTTCTGGGCTCCACAGACTCCTGGCAATTCCCAGAATGTGGCTGAGGCAGCCACTCTCTCACTAAGGGACTGCCCTCTCCTCTGGGTGTCCCCAGCCTTGAAGGTGCTTGGAACCAGAGCAGGGACTTGGCACCGACTGCAGCTTTGTGGGGGGGACTCTCATCTCTTTAGCCCCTGCCAGACCTTGGGGCCCTAGCCCATCCTGCATTTGACAGAGGAGGAAACTGAGGCTCAGAAATGTGGAGTCACTTGCTCAAGGCTACACAGCTAGGTGAGGGGCCAGATGGGGATGTGAACTCTGACCTGCCTGACCCCCCAAGTCTGTGCCACCCCACCCTACATCCAACTCTCTTTCTCTAGCGAACTCAACTGCTCTGTACCTCAGTTTCCTCATCTGTATAACGAGGGTAATACTAGTACTCTCCTTAGGAGGGCTTTTGAGGATGAAATAAACCGATATATACACTATACACACACACACACACACACACACACACACACACACACACACAGCACTTAGCTTAGTGCCTGGCACAAAGTAAGCCCTCAATGCGTGTTAGCAATAATGCTTATTAATTATTATTAATACTACTACTACTAATAATATCAACAGAATACTGCCATTAGTATCAATTAATCATATAAATAATATTATAATAATATCAACAGTATACTGATATACTAGGCAAACTTCTTTCTTCCGACCCATGGGTCAGTTGGCTCCGGCCCTTTAATCAGAGCTGTATCCCTACGGAACTCTGTCCAGACCTCCAACATCCATTTATGAAGGACACTGAAAGGGACCTGTGATGCTGAGTGTAGGCTTAGGAGTTGCTTCCTGGGTCTTGAAGGTCTGAGTCCTCTGAGGACAGGCATGTCCATTTTCTGCTGACTGCTGTCACAAAAGCCCCAGTTCTCTGACCCACACTCAGCTCTGGCCAAACAAGACATGTTGGAACATTTTTGTCCCCATTTCCATCCCCTGGGTCTAGGTGTCCCCAGAACTTACAGTCCCTCTCACCCTCCCCCATCACACCAGCTACACAGAACCACCCACTGTCCCAGAACATTCCACACCTATACCATCTCCAGCCTTTGCATTTACTGGTTTCTCTGCATAAAAAGTCTTCCCTCACTTCCCACCTGGTGGAATGAATGTTCTGAGGACCAACTCAAACATTTCCTTCTTTTTTTTTTTTTTTTTGTTGTATGCGGGCCTCTCACTGCTGTGGCCTCTCCCATTGCGGAGCACAGGCTCCAGACGCACAGGCTAAGCGGCCACAGCTCACGGGCCCAGCCGCTCCGCGGCACGTGGGATCTTCCTGGACCAGGGCACGAACCCGTGTGCCCTGCATCGGCAGGCGGACTCTCAACCGCTGCGCCACCAGGGAAGCCCAAACATTTCCTTCTTGATGACACCTTGAACGCAGATCTGGCTGCCCATGTTGTCTCAGTCTTCAGGGCACCCTGCCAGGTGGGCTTTATTATCTCTATTTTCCAGCTGAGGCTCAGGGAAGAGAACTGACTTACCTAAATTAACACATCTAGAAAGCACCAGAGCCCACATGGAGACCCAGGTATTGATACAGCCCCAAGCGACCTCCTTTCCATGGTGGGCTCATATGAACCCAGATCATTTCTCCCCTAAAGGCAGCAGGGCGTGGTGCCCTGTGAGTTTGCACTCATATTTGTCACTGATCCAGGCCTCAGATACAGAAGTTCTGGGCGCTGCCCAGGTGCATAGGCAAAGGAACAGACATACAAACACATCCATGTGGATATCGGCACGTTCCCAAAGATGTTAATGACACATCTGCTGTACTCCAAATCTGTGTCTACATTCAGCCCCATTTGCTGAGCCCTGATTTATAAACCCACCTGCCTCCTGGACCCCTGCTCTGGATACCACATGGGATCCTCAGACTCAGTCCAGATGGGCCCACGGTGGGTGGGGCAGGGGACAGACCCATCTCAGAGACTCGCCTCTAACTCCTTCCCCTGAAAACCTTCCCTCTATGAACCCTAGAAACATTTGATGAAATATAGCAAAAAGGACAGGGACATCCCTAGGGAGTGGAGAGGGACTGACAACCAGGGTGGCAAGTATATGAACTGGGGTAGCAGCTGCCATGCTGGGGGTGGGAGTGAGACTGTGAGTCTTGGGAACTTGAGGGCTCAGGCATAACATTCTCACAGGGCAAACAAGGCCTCGTGCCCATGGGAGCCCAGAATTTGGATATTTGGTCCCCATATAGAGCTGGGACATTTGAAGAGCTATACCCTCAGTGAAAGAGTATATTAGAAAAAAATTCCATTAGGAGGAAATTCCATTGCAGGGAAGCGTGTCTGTCTCTGTCTGGACCCTGGGTAGAGTAACAACAAATTCTCTGGGGAATTTGTAACTAGACCTGCACCTCCCTTGGGCTGAGGGTTTTAATTTACCCCATAAGTTTGATTTCTGAACTTAGAAGCCAAGGAACTCATCCATAACTGGTGCCAGGCTGATGATACTTCTGGAGCATCTGAAGTAGCCAGTCCAGAATAGTTCAGTGGGCCACACCCTTCACTCAGGCTGTCCAGGATTCGCACAGATAAGGCCCCAATGAAGAGGAGCTCAAAAACCAAAATTCGAAGACGAGTGAAGAATGGACGTAATGCATGAGAAGTAGCAGACAAAAAAGAATAGGAAGAGAATCTAAAGAACCTCAAATAATAGAATGATTCCAAGGGAAACTCTAAAAGATAAGTATGTTTAAAATAAAGACGTAAAAGAAAGAATCAAAATCATTCTGGGGGAGGGATGAATAGGTGTATCACAGAGGACTTTGGGGGCAATGAAAATATTTGTGTGCTGTTATAATAGTGAATACCTGTGATTATACGTTTGTCCAAACCCATAGAATGTACAACACTAAGAACCCTAATGTAAACTATGGAATTTGATGTTTATTATTTATCACTGTAGGTTCATCAAAGGTACCACTCCAGGAGGGGGGCATTGACAACAAAGGAGGCTACACGTGTGGGGGGTGGAGCAGAGGGGATACGGGAAATATCTTTACTTTCCTCTCACTTTTGCTGTGAACCTAAAAGTGGTTTAAAAAATTAAGTCTTTAAAAAACCATAAGAATGGAACCAAATACTATGAAAAAAGGAGCAGGCATGTTGGAAAAGAAAATTTTTCCCTAAAAATGAAATATATAACCTTTGAAATGAAAGCTCAATGAATGAATAAAGTAGCAGATGAGGCAAAGCTAGGAAGAAAATAAGTAAACAGGAATGTAGACAAAAGGAAATTATCCAGAATATAGATCAGAAAAGTAAATTGGTGGAAAATATAAAAGTGAGATTAAGAGATATTAGACTGGAATAATATGATCCATCATACATGAAATAAGGTTCTAGAATACAAGAAAACAAGGAATGAAACAAGAAATAATCAAATCAATAAGAACCCAGAATTTTCCAGAATTTAGGGAAAGATGATTTTCAGATTCAAGAAGCCCTATGAATCCTAAAAAGGCCTTGAAAAAAATCTTTGTTTATATCTAGACCTAGATCTACTTCTTGATCTACTGATACCTATATCTATACCTGTATCTACATCAACGGGAACTGATAAACTACAACTACAAACATGACACTGAGAAGAAAGAAAAAACCAGACACAAATGAGAACATACTGTATAGTTCCATTTATAAAATGTTCTGAAACAGAAACAACTAATCTATAATGCTAGAACTGGTTAGAACTAGTGGAATGGTAGTGAGTGGAAGGGAGCCTGAGGGACCCCTGGATATACATTAAAAACAAGTTTATATTTTATAAAAGGCAACCAGAGAAAGAAAAGATCAGTTGAGAAAGACAGATAGACATCTGACTACTCCATGGTGACAATAGAGACCAGAAAACACTGGAATACTATTTTTGGTGCCAAGTGGAACAACTAACTACCAAAGGACAATTTTAGTTCTAGGTAAACCATCACTCAAAATTGATAAAGAAAAAAAGATATTTCAGAGTAAAAACTGAGAGAATTTACCAGATCTTACTAAAAGAATGAATAAAGGATCACTTCAGAAGGAAAGACATTGAGCTTAAAAGGAAGGAATAGGATGAAAGCAGGAAAAGCATGTAGAAATATTTGTGTACTTGGGATAAATCTAATTGCTTATTGCCTAAATGAAACAAGAGGAAAACTGACAACAAAAATAGTAAGAACTAAGTTGGGAGAAGTAGAAAAAGAAGATGGAATCATAGCACTAGATAAAACCAACATTAAGATAGGAGATTAGAGTTATGGTATTTGATGATCTTGGTGTTGTTCAAAGGGAGGGCAGAGATGTTGATTAGCTTTAAACTGTATCAAGTCTAAATAAGTACACATTTCATTTTAAGTTAATTAATAAATGGAGAGAAATAGGGTGCAGACTTTTGCAACCAGTAGAAGCAGAAAGGTAATGAAGGATATTTGATCTATACAATGGGCAGAAGCAAATGAGTCAAAAAGAAAACAAAGGAAGAAGCAAAGGAGAAAATCGGGGTGGATAGAAAGCACAGGAAAGATGAAGGGATCCGACTCTGCTAGCTGTCATCTTGTGATTTTAGTTAATGACTCCACTCTGCTGAGTCTTGTTTTTCTCACCAGCAAACTGGAGACCACGGCATGTTTCGTTAAGGGTTATGATCACACATCCATCTAAGGGTTGCCAGGAGGATCAATGCAGTGAGCACCACAGGGGAGGAAGCTGTCACACTGTGATCATAGATGCTCTATGCCAGGCATGTCCCACGTGTGTCCTGAGCACCATCTCACTTCCCCTCACAACAGCCCCACAAGGCAGGTACCACCATCGTCACCGCTTTTCTGGTGAGGACACAGGCTCGGTGGCGAAAGGCTTGCTGAGGTCACACAGCTGGGGAATGGCCGAGCCTGGACACATACTCGGGTCCTCTAACCCTGAAGCCACGTGTTGACCCAGACCGTGCAGCTGACGTCACCTCTCTGGGCCTCGGTTTCCTAATTTGTGCATTGTGGGCGTGCAGGGTGGTCGTGAGGCTGGGCAGAGGCGGAGCACGAGGACCCTCAGCACATTCCCAGCACGGGTGGGTGACAGGTCAGTAAGCGCTGTTATCGCCTGCGTCATACAGACAAGGGACCCGGGGCTGAGACAGCCCGGAGTTGGCACGACCTCCTGGTCTGATCTGACTCATAGGATCAGGGCCCCAGCTGGAGTGTAAGCCCCAGGATGGGGCCTGGGGGGCCTGGTTCCACAGACTTACATCAGGGCCGGTCTGGGCAATGGGCGAGTGAGTGAGTGAAGGAAGGAAGGGTCCTTGGTCCTTCTCCACGCATCCATTATTCCCATAAGAGTGTTCTTCACACCCAGAAGCCTCCCTAGCAGAAAGCAGCTCTGAGATGCCTCAAGGCTGCAGGACATGGGCAGGTGCTTCTTTAGGACAAAGAAGGCCATCTGACGTCGAGCTTGATTTTTCTTCTTCCCACTGATCACCACTTGACACGTACTATGACTTCATCCCTATGGCCTGTGCCCCCTAGCATAACGCCAGCTCCGTGGAGCAGGGAATTTTGTTCCTGCGGGGTCTCACGTGGCAGGTGTGTAGGAAGGTGACATCATTTGACCTTGAAGTGACATCACCTCTCTGAGCCTCGGTTTCCTCATCTGCAGGATGGGAGGATGGTGCCGCCCTGCACCAGTTGTAGGGATGCAACGAGACTCTGCCCAACCTGTGCTCAGTGCAGGGGACACAGGCAGGGGCAAGGGACTTCCCTTCACCTCTTTGCAACCAGGGACCTTGCATAAGAAATAGATTTTTATGGACATTGCAGTGTGAGCATCTTCCTTTTTCTTTTTTCCTTTGATGATAAAGCTTTCTGCAGTCGAGCTTTATTTTATCAGAAGAATAAGAGATTATCAAATTAGTTAAGCAGCCCAACAAGGAGATTTCCAAAGGGACAAAGGAAGGAAGCATCTCTCCAAAGACGACCTCTGCTTTATCTTTATTCTTCACTTAGTCGATCACAGCAACAACCATGGTTTGAATGTTTGCAGCGTCCCAGGTGCTGTGCTCTTGTACCCAAGTTCTTTCATTTATACTTGAGAGAGAGGCACCATCTCCCACTTAAGAAATTACAAGATGGGCTTTGGAAAGTGTGGTGAAACCTGCTTGAGGACGTGGCTGAGCTGAGACTCAAATCTGGGTCTGTCTGACTTTGAAGCCCCTGGTCCTTTGCTCCTTAAATATCCAGAAACCTCCAGTCCTTTCATTATCAAATAATCTTCCCTAACAGGAGTCATGCATCGTGTGACAGGGATGTTGTAAATGTCCACGTTCAATTGTGTAGAAGGAAACTTGATCTCATTTCATGGGAGTCACTGTTGCCTATTTCTCCTTTCATTTTTATAACTTCTTCCTCTGTCTCCAAGGGCGATTTGTGATGATCAAGAACAAACTGAAGAATGTAGCAAATATAAGAGGATTCTCAGCTGCCTGCCTGGCCACCTGTGGTTCCCCCACTCAGAGGCAGCCTGTGGGTGTCCTTGGCATCCTGGAAAGGTGAGCAGGGATCCCTTGGTCCAGTTCCCAGAGCTCCTGCTAGGGCTGCCCCTGTGAGGCTGGACTTGCTGCGGGAGAGCAGGGTGCGTGGAGGAGTCCGGCCAGAACAGCTCCTCCAGGCAGAGCCCGTGGAGGTGACCGGTCGGATGGTCACTTGGTCTCTGTGCTCAACACTGTCGGCTAAGCTGGTAGACAGGTAGGTCCTAGAACTCTTGGAGGTTCTACAGGTGACATACCCTGAGGTACCTCAAGGTCACAGACCCCCTGAGCACAGCAGGGGTCACCTCCAGGTTCCTGATCCCCTGGACGAAGGTGCAGCTCAGCTCAGCTGCACGGAACTCACTGCTGTGCTCTCCCCACCTGCTGCTCGTTCCTGATAGGAGGGAGTCCACACTCCTCCCCACGGAGTTCAGGCCTTTGTGATCAGCTCGGCCTCCCTCTTCGGCGGGTCTTCTCCTCCTGCCCCCATGGCCAGTTCCATCAGGGATGATTGGGGGAGGGGTTGGCTGTCACCCAAATGGTCAGGAGGGTCAGACACAGACAAGGGGAAGAGGGACTGTGCATCACACCTGCAGGCAGGACCTTGTCACGTGCGGTTTCCAACACCTTAGACAGAAAGAGACAGTTTGAGTGAGATGGACTCTTTAGGGAAGCAGACGTCTGGAAGCAGGAAGACATTCCAGAATCCCAGGTGCAAATACACAGCATTCAATCCACACGCTGGACAGCAGGGGCGGCATCCAGGTCACTGTCAGGGACCTGGATCCTCCATCCGGCTCCTCCACGCCATCCAGGTGCTCACGGGGAACTTCACAGGTCTCCCCCATCCCTGTGGGGGGTCAGACCCCATGCTGACCTCTCATCAATGCCGGTGCCGGGTCAGGGTCAGTGTGGGGACCAAGAGACACGTTAGCCCTCATGCACTTCGATCAGGGCAGAGCCCCGGCCCCGCATCAAAACCCATTGATTCTCACTCCATGCACAATTACACCAGTTTCCATACTTTCAGGCCCACCAGGTACTAGAGGCAGTGCACAGGGAGTTGGGGAGTGGCCGAGACGGGCAGACGCAGGCGGAGTCCAGGGAAGGAGTGATACCTGGGAGAGCGTCAGCGACGGGGCCACTGTGAGAAGCTCCGTGAGGACACGGTGAGAGGCCGCCTGCTTATCAAACGTCATAGTTCTGAAAGGGACTGAAGTGGCTTCTCAAGCCCACACTGCACAGCAAGATCCATGCGTTCCTCTCCCAGAGTTCACTGAGCACCTACTGTGTGCAGGCCCTGTGCTGGGAGCTGAGCGCGTGCTGAGGACCAGATGGGTCCCGCCCTCAGTCAGGTCGGGGAGAAACGCAGGTCCAGAGGAGACGCCGTTACCCCTTGATGAGCATGCGCCTGAGCTGTGGGGAAACAGCTGGGGGGCGAGTAACTCTGACCCTGACCTGGGTCTGGAGTGAGAGCACCCTGAATACCCAGGGAGTTTGGGCATTTGGAGACCATCTTCACTTCTCAGGGAAGCTGACCGAGGTGGCCCAGATGGGGGGAGGGACTTGCTTGGCATCCTGGACCTGAGTCTCCCCAAACCTGAGCTCTGTCCCCAGAATCACCTGGCCTCGGGGTCTCAGGGGACAATCACCGTGACAATGCCAACCCCCTTCCTCATTCCCAAGCCACATAGCAAACTTTCCCATGCAGACAATTATTACAACTCCAGAGGTTAATTTGTAAGGAGACAGTGAAAATGTGTTATTTAAATAGTGATTATTAAAATCCTCCTGGAGGTTTGCTCCATAATAGGTAATTATCTGTGACCTAATTGTGAAAACAATGTAGCCAATTCCATCTAGCTCTTCCCCCTTAACCCAGGGTTTATTCTGGGGAGTGGCCCAGTCCATTGCATCATAGATACTTGCTTAAAAATGTTTCTGTTAAATCCAAACTGAAGTCACTTTTGGAAATTTCTCTGAGAATATGCTGATTTTGACCTTGGCCCCAGGTGTCTGAGTGGAGACGCTGTCTCAGACTTGAGAGGATTTTGCTGTACAAATTACTTCCCCCTCATGTGCAGCCAGAACATATCAAATCATTTATGCATTTAAACATTTATATAATTATTTATTTGCCTATTGTTTCTTAGACTTTTATGTCCATTCATTCACTAGCTTCTTCAGTTATTTTTCATTCATTTATTGGTCTGTCACTGGTTTCTTCACATGCTCATTTATGTGTTACTTTATTCATTCATTCTACTCCCATGCGTGTCCTTTCATCCACTCGTCCTTCCTTCCATTGTGCATTTGGGCGCCCAGCTCCTCACACAGTCACCAGGGGTTTCTTCTTACACCCTTTCTTTCCTTGGTTCATTCATTCGCTCACTCCTGACAGTGCTCATTCATTCATCACTTCGTTCATGCATTTATTCCATGATTCTTTGGTTCATTCATTTACTCAACAGTTCATGTGTTTTCTAATAAATTCATTCATCCACACATCATTTGACAAAATTCACTACTTTATTACTGTACTCTATGTATTGGATGTCACTGCCACCGCCATCCCCCCAGCATATTCATGGCATCTCAGTAGAAAGGGCCCTGTTATTATTATTATCGTAAAATGTAAAACACACACAGAGGAAAGCATACACATCGTAGATCTATGGCTCAAAGAGCTCCCAGTAATTGAACACACCATTGGGATGAGCGCCCACCCTGGAACCTGTCTGTGTTCTTCTCTCTCTCTCAGTTGTCATCTTAGTTTTGGGTCCCATGTTAGCAGAGTTTAAGGCTTCAGTGACTGCAATTAAGTTGGGAGGTGAAAAGAAACACTTGAGGGAGGAGGGGAAGTGAGCCAGGGAAGGGAAGCCCTCCAAAGAAGCCTGTGTTCAAACCAGGAGGCAGTGCTGCACACACGTGCACAAGAAAGTTCCCCCTGTTAAAACAGCTGGCTGCGTATTTACACACCAGCTACCTTGCCATTGGTCGCCATAGGTCCCAGCTACCTCGCCGTTGGTTGCCTTAGGCCGAAGGCTCTTCCCAGGGCTGGGGCATTAATGCTGAGACAAGCAAGTTCTGCCACATAGGGTACTGGGGTAGGATTTGGTGATCAAAAAACACCCCCTGGGCAAAGAAACACAGGGGCTGGTGGTTGGAAGTTGGTCCTGGACTGCAGTGATAAAGGCAGGACTTTCAACGGTAGCCCATCAGCAGGGTCACCAGTCCCACCACCTCTCCACTCCCTGACTATTTACCATCCTCCGTCCCACCTTCACTTGGACTTATTGTCACGTTCGACTCAGAAGGATCCTTAGACACAATCAGGCCTGAGGGCTCTATTTTATGCGTTGGGGAAACTGAGCCCAGAGAGTGGAAGCAAAAGGTTCCAGAACACTCGGTCAGCTGTGCGAGGACCCAAGCCCTACCCAGGCCTCTGCTCAGATTGAGGTGACCTCTGACCTCACTTCTGAATTCTCTGCCAGAAACATTCACCAAGAACAAAACCAGCAAACAGGAGCTTCTGCCTTTGAAAAGCCAGAGGCTGAGTTGCTCCGGGGGCGTCTTTGCTTTTTAGAACTCCTCCCCCAAACAGACACACTCAAAAGCCACATTTGCAGATGGAAGGTGCCCATCAGCCTCAAGCCAAAAGAAATGCATGTGATCACTTGCCCCTGTGAACAGAGCATGCGTGATGTAATTGCATCTCGTTAAAGTCCCATCTGGAGGATATATTATAGGAGGAGAGGGTTTGACCTGGGACAATTCAGTCACCATATATGCACTTCAGTGCCTACACTTACTTCATTTAAATTGAGGAAGAGAACATAGCCTTTAAAGGTTACCTTCCTTCAAGATGTTCTGGGTCTGTGCTGTGTGAGCACATGGGGAACGTGTGAAAGTTTGGTGTTTGTCACTTATCTAATTCCACCCTCTGGTCTTTCTCCACTGCTGCAAAGACCCAATTTTCTGCAACTCATCACCAGCAAATTCTCTCTGCAGCCTGAGTTTGCCATTTTCATCTCTTTGAAGAGACTGGACATAGCTCCTGGGCCAGGGGACACGAGGCCAGGTAGCTGAGAGATTATATTTCAGCTCTGTCATTTCCGTCATGGACTACTAATAATAGCTACCATCTCCTGAGGTCCTACTATGTGCCAGGAGTGGTGCTGGGGGCTTTGGACAAGCATTCACTGCAACCCTGCAACGTGGAGGCTTATTTATGCTCCCACCATTGCCTCCTGCCTGGATTATGTCCAAGCTGCCCAACTGGTCTCTCTGATTCCACAGCTCTGCTTGCCTGTAGATCCCATCCCACCCCTGCCTATGGACACCACAAAAGGGACGGTCTTGCTCTCAGAGTGAATTTTGGCCATTGAGCAAGCAGAATGGGTGCAGAGAGGGTGCTCAGCCCCTCTCTGTTTTCTGGTTTAGGAGGGGGGCAGGCAGTGAACTGGCATGGCCTGGCAGCCCTCAGCCTGGGAGGAAGGAAAGTGCATCCTGGCTGGCTGGCACTTCGTGGCTGGCTCTAAGTGCCCATGGGGAGAGTGATGGGTCAAATCATCAAAGGAAATTGACCTTTGGGTCATCCTTGACCCTTGGGTCAGGAGTCATCTGGCTCAGCCACCAGATGTATCTGGGCACCTGCTCCCTCTTGAGGCCACATGATTCCTTGAATTACAGTAAAAGCTATCTGTGCTGAGCACCTACTGCAATCATGTGACAAATATCTACTGAGCGCCCACTAGGTGCTGTACACTGGGGCTACAGCAGTGAACCCCACAAAGCGGGCGATGACAGAGACGGGCCAGCCAGCTCCCGCTGTGCCCACTGTGCCGGTGGCCTCTGTAGCCACGTGGGGGCTCCCCTTTCACACTCTGGCCCGTCCTGCTGCTTGACTTCAGGCACTCCTCTCCTTCCCTCCTTTCACATCCTGGTCCTTGCTCTTTTCTCTCTTTGGAGCTGGGGCTGGGGGCCAGGGGGAGGGAAACAACAGGCACATGGAGGACAAATCACAGAGCCAAGTGGGGTCTTCTTCCTGTTTCTTCCCCTAAGAAATGGGCAGTTTTGCGCAAATTAATTTAAGCACAGCCCATCACTAAAGAAGAAAACAAAGCTGGTTAGACTCAATTTCTTGGTCAGCTTGTTCAAGCCTGGTATTAATCTATTCATCAGCTTCGCTCACCAGGAGAAAACACGCCTCTTCAGGAGTTTTCTAACTGAAAATAATGCCTCATTAAGTTAAACATATTAACCTGAGAACGGTACTGATGTCAGACAGACAAATGAATGTCATTAGAGGGAATGCACAGTAGTCCTCGAGGGACCCAACCAGCCATTAGAAACTCTCTGCAAATGCACTCAGCTATTGTCCCAAGGATGTGGAATCTCGAGGGAGGGAGGGAGATGGGAAAGGAGCTGGTGTGGAGCTGCAGTCATCCCGGGGAGCGGTGCCCTGATGAATCCCTGCATCTTTAAAAGCTGTGAGGGGCACAGGGCCAAGGGAGGCACCATGTGTGTGACATGACTCATTGTTGGGTCCAAAGGGGGGGACGCTGGGATTAGCCTCTAGAACAGGAGGGAGGGCAGGAGGGTCAGAGTTCAGGCATCAGAACACTGGGTCCTGGTCCCAGGTCTCCTCATCACAGTGGACGAGGTTTGATTCCAGCTCATCTTTACTGAGCCGAGTGCTGTGTTGGGACTTCCACATGCATTGTATTCATGCAACACTCACAGAATCCCAGGGAAACTGAGGCTCAGAGGAGTCAAGGGGCTTGCCCAACTTAAGGTCATAGTGAGTGGGAGGGAGAGCTGAGACTGAGATCTAGGTTGGGTGACCCTGCGGGAGGCTTCCTCTCCCAGCCCCCCACTCCCACCCCCAGCCTCACCCTCCTGGTGGTCTGTCTTCAAAGCCTCCTGACTCCATCCTCCAGGACCGTGTAATTCCTCAATTAAAGCTATGTGGAGAAGCTCTCTCTTCACTACCATACAAGGCACACTGATCACTGGGTTTAGGATAGACCCTGGCTTCCATACGGCCCAGGAGCACACCCGCTGTGAACCCCCGGGTTCTGAGTGAACTAAAGTTCCCAGCACATTGTGGTTGCTCGGCAATGCTGGTCTGCCTGCTGTGAGCTGAGCTCCTGGTCCATCCAACTGCACTTGGGCTTTGGTGAAGGGCCAGGCAGGCGGCGGGCAGAGGAGCAGAGGTGCCCTTCCTGACGTGCAGCCCAACACCCATATCCCACACAGCTTCCCTTGGGGTCTGGCACACGGCTGGTTTCAAGGCAGAGGTGGCCTCACCACGGTCTTCCAAACTGGGCAGTTCACATGTGAGTGGGGCAAATGAGCCCAGGGCACTGGAGAGAGTCCAGTCCCAAAGGCAGGGAGAAGGAAGAGTGGGAAGCGTCTGGAGACAGAGGCAGAGTCATGGGGAATGACACAGAGAAAGTCTGGGAGACAGCATGGAAGAGATGCCTGGGCCAGAGGAGGGTTCTGTATAAAGGGCCAGCTGGTCCAAGGTGAGGTAAGAGAGGGGAAAAGTAGAAATGTATATTTCCAACTATCCAAACCTCTAGATGACACTCTGCATTTTCCTCATCATTGATTTATGAAGTAATGGACACGTGGAGGCACATGTTTTGGCCATCATGTTGGAGATCTCATTTGACTCTAAAAATAAAACTGTCCCTGAGAGGCAGTTGTTATTAGCCTCATGTGTCAGGTGAAGAAGCTGAGGCCCAGAGATGCTGAGTGCCTGGCCAGGGTCGCAGAGCTCGAAAGAGCCTGCATCCACAGTGGGGGCTGCCTGAGCCCAAGGGCCATGACCTCCCCACTGGCCACGTTGCATCTCACATCAGCAGGTCCAGCTGGACAGCGTTTGTTTCCCCTGCAAAATACAGACGTCTGGAAAATGTCTGCTTCTGGCCCCCTCCCTCCTCAGTTTGGCTCGTAGGCAGGATGGGTTTCATAGGCAGGAGATGTGAAGAGTAGCAACTGTTACCAGTCTTGCCTGTGGAGAGGCAGGCCCTGCCACTGTGAGTCAGCACAAGCCCGACGGACCTGGCGTGGACCTGTGGGGACTTCTCTGATCCGGAGCTGGTGTTCCTCCTTCGCCCAGCTGTTCAGGGAGGGGTGTGAGTTCCCCTCACCGTGGGCACCTGCTCTCACGTGGTGCATTTTTATTTCAGTCGACAAGGGTAATTCATTTAAGGCTCTCTGCTGGTTATTTCATGTCTCCAAAGCATGCTCTTCATGGAAAGATCAATTCCAAGGGAACACCTAGTTACTGAGGACTACAGCCCAGGACACAGTCTCTCGGAGAGCTCCGAGGAACTGCTTGGAAGAGGCAGAGGGAGGTGAGCATACATGTGATTTTGGAGAAGGGGTACATGTACTCACACACACATCTTGGTAGAAGGTTGCTGCTAGTCACAGGCACACATATCTCAGCTAAAGATTTTAGTGCTTTTTTTTTTATATATAAATGCTTTATTTATTTATTTTTTCACAGAGGAAGCTTGGTGGTGGAAATGTAGCCATTTGATGCTTTTATGACTAAGAGTTAAAGTTCAGGCTCTCCTTCTTATAGAATGTAAATGTGCACCAACACATGTGTCTATAATTGTTATCAAAATTAAGCTTAGTCACTAAAAGAAGATTCGCTGTCTGAACTTTCTTCTGTATTTTTTTCACCTTCTACATCAGGCCCTGGGGCATCTGGCCTCTCAGGAAGATCTGGGTCTAGTCCTTCCGATATCATTTTGTTTCTTACTGCCATCACTGGAACACCCACTTGAGCCATTCTGAGATATCTGGCGTATCTTATGTCCTTGGCTACAGTTGAGCTATTTTCTGGTGTTACTTCACTTTCCCGTGGTCCAGAGTCTTGTAAATTGTTCTGTGATTGCTCTGAAGTGGTTTCAGAACGTGTTTCATTTGTGATCCTAGTGACACGTATAGGAGATGCCTCAAATATGACATCGTCTAGCCCTGGGATAGATGACAACTTTGCATCTAAAATATTGAGAGTTGTTTCAACTTGCTGCATACGACGAGAAAGTTCTGCCAGTTTCTCCTCACAAACTGTAGAAAAGGGGTTGAGGAACTGTACAGTGTGCACCACAAATTGGTTTAGAAATGCCACCCTTCTTTCCTGTGGAATAGCTGGCACCTTAGTCAGGTCTATGCCTGACCCCGTGAGAGGAAGCCCATCCTCATCCGTCTCCTCAGCGGGCGGGGGACCCAGGGCTCACCCCCAAACCCCTCCCCGACCCGGCCTGCCCAACCTGGTAATAGAGTCCTAGTGCTTTTCTAAGTGTGGGAAGATGTAACAAATTGGGTTGTCTTTGGCTGGGGCTAGGTTGTCATTCAAGGGAGGGTGGGGTTTGGAGACAACTGTCCTCCTGCTGCCACCAGGCCACGGGATCTGCAGGGTCACCGCCACTCAGCCCGGCCCTCCCCTTGGGTGGAGAGAGGGCTTGGCTGGGGCGTCTGCACTGTTGGTCACTGGCCTCCAGTTCTGCTCAGCATGGGCTCAGCCTTCTGGGCGGCTGTCCTGTTGGCGGAGTTGGGCATTTTGTGTTTTGGGAGGCGTGGCCTGGCTGTTCCTGCTCTCCTGGGGAGCCTGGGGGAGCTGAGGGCTCTGAAGCAGCAGGAGAGACCTGCCAATGAGACGAACGAGCAAGTCCAGAATCCCAGGGCTAGGTCCCTGAGGCACCTAACGGAGCCCAGGCTTGCCTCAGGCCCAGGTCAGCCACAGTTGTGTAGGCTGTCAGGAACTACAGGGACAGGGTTCGCTCAGATGTGGAGGCTTGGGGTTGGGAAAAGGTGGAGTCTTTGGGAAATGACCGAGCTGCTACCACAGTTCAGGGTAGAGAGCAGTCTGGGTGCTGCCGGGGCTCTCTGGGTCCAGGGGATTGCAGGCCACCGCCAGGGTCCAGGCTCTGTCACCGAGGGCTCCGCCTCTGCAGCTACCAAGACCTGGGTTTGAATCCCACCTCTGACACTGCCCGCCTGTAGGATCCTGGGAAAATGACTTGACCTCTCCAAGACCTAGTTTCCTCATCTGTACAGTGGATTCTGGGCGCCTCCCATTCCAAGTTCATTTTCTCCACGTGCAGATAGGAGGTGAGAAAGTGCAGGCCCTCGAGTCACAGACTCACCGCCCTCGCCTTCTGAGGGAGTTGGCAGGCGGGAACCCTCACATCTGAACCTCCAGGGGGCATGGAAGGCCACTGGCCCTGGGCTGGGAGTCAGGTGGCCTTGCTGGCCCCTCCACGTGTGACCCTGGGGCCTCGGGGGCTGTACCCCTCCCCCTGCTGCCCCAAGGGCTCTGTGAGGGGAAAGGGACCCCAGGAGGAGTGAGGAGAATAGTGGCATCCTGCGGGAGGGGGAGACCTGGAGGTGGTCCAGGCCCCCCCGATCTCACAGGAGAGGAAACACACATGTTCTCCTCACCCTCGCGTCGTCCCCAGCCCCAGGGGTGACTGAGGAGCTGAGTCCTGCTGGGTTCCCACTGGCCATTCAGACCCTTAACTCCTCCATGTAACGGCCCCTGTCTCAGCCCTTTGCCTGTGGAGGCACCTGGTGCTGGGCTACAGAAAAATGAGGAAAAAGGGAGGGTCCCCCAGGGACGTGTCCCACGTCCAAGTGCACACAAACCAGCCTGCTTCGCGGTTTGCCAAGCTCACCCCCTTCCTTCGCCAGCTCTCACCAGCCTCCACCCCTGTTAGGTGAGCTTCCCTGGCTGCTTCAGCCCCTCCCTCGCAGGGTTGCTGGAATCAGACTGGCCGCGCGGACATGGCAGGAGCCCCACCAGTCTGCGCTGCCTGAACCCCGCATCCCTGCCCCTGGGCCTCAGGGCCAGATGGGCCTTTGTCGCACAGCTCAGCAAGCCCCGTCCGCTACCCTGCCCAGTGAAGGGAGGGCACGGGAGCAGGAAGGCAGGAGGATGGCTTCACAAAATCATTTTGTCATCCTACCACTTTTGAGGTGTCAGGGATACAGCAGCCAAAGGTCCAGGTCCTTGCTGAGCTTACAAATAATTGAACTCACTTCTCTATTTTTTGAGGGGAAAACTGAGTTCTGGAGAACGTAAGTATAACATTCCCACTTTATAGGTAAGGAGAGTAGATTCAGAGGCTGGATTTAAATCTTCCACCTGGTGAGCGGCAGAGCGGGAGGCAAAGCATAGTGCGTCCCGAGCCGGCGCACTAGCCCCTGTGAGGAACTGCCCAGGGCCCAGCGCCTGCAGGCACGGGGACAGGGGTGCACCGTGTCGGGGTGTCGGGGGCTGTCCAGCCCTGGTGGAGGTTAATGGTGTGTTACTGCAGGGGCTCCCTTTGCATCCAAGGGAGGCAGAACGCCGTCAATCATCAGAAGCAGGTGTTCTGTGTTTGCCTCCTGGATGAAGTCTTCCTTGAAGGTAATAAGTAAAGTGGGTACATTAGGGAAGTGACAGCCCCGGGGCTTGGTGGGGGGAGGATAAGGGGGGATGTGGTGCAGACCTAGAAAGAGGGGTTTGGCCACCAGGACAGGAGATACCGCAAACGGAGGCTTTTCTGTGGGCCCACGACACTCCCGCCCCAGGGAGAAGGGGGCCTCAGTCTGTGCTTTCCTCTGAGGATTGTTGTGGGGAGGGCAGTGGGGGTCAGGCAAGGCAGCCCTAGAGGAGGAGTCAGGCACACGGGGATCCCCCAACTCCCTGCTGTGTGACTTTGGGCAAGTTGCCTTCCCTCTCTGGTCCTCAGTTTCCACATCTGTAGATGGGGGACAGTGATCTGACCAGCCTCGTCCGCATAGGGTGGTTGAGGACATGAGCCTTAAAAGCTGCACAGATGGACAGCCAGGAGCAGAGGGGCAGTGAGGGCAGTGGTCGGGGGCCGGGGGTGGAGTCGGCCACAGGTCCTGGTTCATATCCAACCTGTGACCTCAGGCAAGTTCTTTCATAGTGGCCCAGCAATCTTGCCACTGAGCTCTTCGTCCAAAGCTTTTAGCCTCCATAAATCATTTTTAATAATGTACCACCTTGTAATTACTGCAAAGCCTCCAGAGGAATCAGATGAACTTTACACATAATGAACTAATTATTGTCAGGTAAGTCACAATCGGGGAGCAGGGCTGGATTTCACACAGAGTCTCTGCTGCTGGGCACCAGCCTGGGGACCACCTCTAACAGTGACTTAGTGGGAGCTCCAGGCTTATTCCAGGTAAACAACGGCCAGGATTTGGGAAGGGGACTGAGGCACGGGTTATACCTGGAGGTTACTGAAAACCACATTGCTGCAGATAAGGGCAGTGGGAGCGTGGGATGTGTGTGGGTCCCCTTCAAGGCTCCTTAGCGACAGGTGGGTGACCTTGGGGCTGAGACTTAACCTCTCAGATCCTCCGTTTCCCCACCCAGAAGGTATAGCTGTTGAACACTCCTTCCCAGGGAGGATGTGAGGGTCACAGGAAGCTCTCAGCATGGTGCCTGACACACAGCAGGAGCTCAGAGAAACAAGTGGCTGTTGACTTGAGATGGTGCCCAGGCAACTTGCTGAGCTGGGGTAGGGAGCCTTAGCTTCCAGCCCTCACCTGTCCCATCCCTGGTCTTCTGAGGATGCTCTGGGCACCACTTGGCAGCAGGAGGGTGGGTCAACATTGAGATGGCCTGGATGTGGAACAGTGAGGATCTGGACAATGTGCTTCCACCAAGGTGGACAGGAAGGTGGCAGGTGATGGGAGACAGGACCTGACATTCTGGTGCCAAGTGAGAGATGGCTGGATGGACCAGGCCAGGTGTCCAGCAATGGGCAGTATGCAGACAGGAGCAGTTCCGTCCATCAAGGAGGGCTGCTCTCTGGCTCTGAACAAGGCTCCAGGCTGTGGAATCTGGGGTGCTGCTGGTGCTCTACCCCTGTCCCCTTGGCACCCCTGTCTCAGACTTGCTGAGTCTCCCACTTTAAGTATCCTTGGTGCTTCCTCTGAGGACTTCCTCTTGGCCAGCACACAGAGCAAGCTGGGGTGCTGGGGAGTTGACGCCTAGGACCAGCCCTCAGCCAGCGAAGGTTGGGGTTGGATGTAAACCCTCCCATTTCCTTCCCCCTCCCCTCCAGTGGGGCAGCTCTGAGATGTGTTCTGCATCACCTTCCAGATTGCCCCAAAGCCGGGACTGAGACCCTGCTGCCGCAGCAGTCACCTGCTCAATATGCAACTTTTACTGGCTTCCTTCACTCCCCTGTCTCACTTCCCCAGTCGTCCTGATGCTTACCTGGACCACCTCCCCAGTAAACCACTCACCCTCCAACCCTTATTGCAAGGTCTGCTTCTGGGGAAGCCAAAACATGGGGTAAAAGGGGAGGAGTGGCCCCACAGGAGCAAAGCTGTGACCCAAGTTGTAGTATGGGGACCTCGGTACCGGGCAAGGGTCCGAGGTGGGGATTTGGTCTCTGGAGTGAGGCAGGAGCCCATCACTCCTCCCCAAGGATGGTGATGATGAGGAGGTAAAAGTGGGAACAGCAGAAGGTGTTACAGGCACCTCCTCCATCAGGCACGGCTCACACGAATATTTATGGAACATGGCAGATCTCATTTCATTCTCCCTATAATGGGATGACTTTGGAACCACTTTTATCCTAAGTCTAGAAACCTATAGTTTTAGAGCTGAAAGTACCTTCACAATCCCTTGATCTAGTGCCCAGATCTTGGTTTCTAATATGATTCTAAAATGAAAGGAACCACAGATCCTTAGAGGAATGGCTGATTCTAGGACTGAGAAAGGGAATATACAAGATGAGCCTGGGGCATCTTGTCAGAAAGTAAGGAAGTGCTCAAAAACAGAATGATGGGAGCATGGCAAAGGGACAAAGGAACCTGAAAGAGCCCCCCAAAGATGATACAATTTGAAAAACAGGATAAATGATACAATACTAAAACTTAAACCCAAAGTATAAAATAGATATCCATGAGCCCATACTGATATGAATAAATAAATGAATAAATAAATAGAAGAGGAGGGACAAATCTTCCTTACAGAAGAATTCCAAAGAATTTATACTCCCTGCTCCAAGAAATAGAACTCCCTAACCCTTGAATTTGGGCCATACTCAATGATTTGCTTGCAAAAAATCAAGCATGGGAAGGGCAGGAGTGGGTGAATGGGGAGTAACTTGGCAAACATCACCTTAACCACATGACGGATGTTAACATCACAGTGATAAATCCTGTGGGTAGCATGTGTCCCCAGAAATGATGTGATGAGAAGGGCGCTTCACCTCTGTGCAATTCTCCCCCAGTCTAGTCATGAAGAAAACATCAGGCCAACTCAAACTAAGGAGCGTTCTGCAAAATGTTCCTCAAGACCGTCAAGGTCATACGGGACAGGAAAGGCTGAGAAACTGTCACAGGACAGAGCGGGGAGTAAGGAGATACAAGGACTAAATGTAAAGTGGTTGCTGGATGGGCTTATGCAACAGAAAAAGGATATTAGAGGAAAACCTAGTGAAAATAGAATAAAGTTGAGTTTACTTAACAGTGATGCGTCAATGTTAGTTTCCTAGTTTTGACAAATGAACCCTAGTTACTAAGACGTTAACGTCAAGGGAACGGGGTGAGCAATACAAAGGGACTCCCTATACTCTTTTTGAAACTTTTCTGTGAATATAAATTCTTCTAAAAATAAAAAATGTATTAAAAAAAACCCCATTCCTGGTTTGATTCCCTCACTTTAATACGTGAACAAAGATCTTTCAGTGACTATGAAGCTGGGGAGGTCCCGGCTGGGAGAAGGACGTCGGATCTCATTGTCCTCCCAGCCTTTCTACCCTCCTCCAAAGCCCTTCAATAAAATGGCTTGATCCATCCCCCACCAAAAAAAAAAGTAATACGACCCGGAGAGGCTACCAGACTGCAGAAAGTTCTCATGCGGCATTAGTGGAAAACCCAGGGATGGCCTTCCTGAGAGTAAAGGGAACCTGACCAGCAGAGGCGTAGACAAATCTGAGGCTTACTTTTCTCACACAACGAGGTGTCTGGAAGAGGCTGGTGAAGGGCCAGCGGCTCCAAGATGCCATTGGCTCAGTCTCCTCCTTTATCTCCCCTCGATGTCCTCCACGCACTCGGGGGCCCCTGAAGTCGCATCGCGGTTGCTCACCAGGACCTCGGGGTGCCTTTTAGGATCGGAGGCAGGCTGTCCACGGAATTTCCCAGAATGCCCTCAGGAACTTCTGCTCCCATCTCATTGGCCGGAGCTGTGTCACATGACTACCGGCAGAAAGGGAAATGTGATGCTTTTAAGTAGGGGAAATTGTTGTCCGGGACAAAATAGGGGTCATGTTAGGAGGAAAGAAGAGGAAGGTGACTATTGGTGGGCAGCCTGCCGTCTCTGCCCCAACACTTACAATCTCATTTTCATGTTTACTACCTCCCTGGATCCACACAAGCATGTTTGTTGTGATCAGGCAGTGAGAGGCTGAGCCACTTGCCCGGGACCCCACAGGAGTGGCCTGAGGAACCAGGCTAGAGCCCGGCTCCCTGCAGCTCCCCAGATCTGCCCTCCTGCCCCGCGTTGTCTGCTCTCTCCTCTCTCGCCATGCCAATTCTCCGCTTCTCCAGCTCCCCAGACCAGCTGGGGTTGGCACATTCTCACAGCCTGGAGAGGAGGGGTCAGCGGTTTATCACTTATGGTTCTGGAAACACTTTAAAGTTGAGACCCACTTTAAACAAGCCTGCTATTGACTTGTCACACTCCAGCACCGCTAGAGGGATGTTCTCTGCAGTAGTCTTTGTGGAGGACACTTGAGCAGCATCTATCACAATTCAAAAGGCACTTAGCTTTTGGTCCAATAATTTTACTTCTAGGAGTTAGTGATTCTGAAACGCTCAAGGATATGCATTTATGCAAGGAGGTTATCTACAGCATTATTTGCAATAGCAAATAAAACCTTGGAGACAACATAAAGGTCCATCAACAGGAGATTGGTTAAATAAATAATGATGCATCCGTGCTACTGAATACTAAGCAGTCATTAAAAAGATTGAGTTTGGTCTCTATGTACTAACATAGGAGAATCTCTATGACATAGTTTTGAACAAAGAAAACAAGTTTCTTGAAAAATATGAGGAGCATGATGCAAAGATACTCTATCTGTCTTGGTCTGGCACAGATAAATATGTGGAAGGATGTGCAACTTTGTTGGAAGACCCTTGGGAAAATTCATCACAGGTCTGAAACTCACATGTCCCTTTCCAAAGCCATTTATGCATTAGATCTCATCCTTTCTCATCTGCTCAAGAACATCACCCCAGCAATTCTCTTCTTCCTTCTGCATTATCACAGTTCCCCTCTCCACTGGATCACTCCCATCAGTGTGCAAACACGCCAGTATTTATTTCTACAGCCACAAAGAATAAAACACTCAATAAAATTAAAAAGAAAAACCACCTCTCCTGCTACAAACACATGTCTTTGCTTTATCTTTACAGTCAGACCACTTGAAAGCATTATTTATACACATCACTTCCTACTTCTCTCCTCCAATTTTCTCTTAACACACTCATATCAGGATTTCATCTCCACCTCTTCATCCAAAACTGCTCTTGTGAAAGTGACCAATGACCTCACACTGTCACATCCAGTGATCAGTTTTCAGCTGTCATCTTACTCAGTCTGTTACTTCCTCCTCCTTGAAACCCTCTCTCCCCTCTGTGCCCATCCTCTCTTGGTTTTCCTCCTCCTTCCCTGGCTGACTTTCTCCATCTCCTTTGCTGGTTTCTTCTTGGCTCCTCGACTTGTAAGCTTATGCTGTCCCTGGGCTTCATCTTTGGTCTGCTTCTCCTTATCCTCTCTCACTCTCCTGGGGACCTCATCAGATTCATGTTCATTACAAGCCATTCATGTACTGGTGGATCCCAAATTTACATCTCAGCCTAGACCTCTTCCTGAATGCCAGGGTTATACATCCAACTGTCTATCCAACATCTCCACCTGGGAGCCCAACAGGTATCCAATGTCCTTCACACATCCCAACTGACAGCCTGTTCTTCACCTGCCTCACTTCCCAACCTGCTGCTCCCACTGTCTCCCTCAGTTAAGGCAACTCCATTTTCACAGTTTCTCAGGCCAGAAACCTGGAGTCATGCTTAACCTATCACATCCCATACCACATCTATCAGCAAACATGCTGGCTGCTTTTCAAAACATTTTCAGAACTTGACCACTTCTCGACTCCACAGCTACCTCCCTGGTCCCCCATCCCAGTCACATCATCTCTGTCTTGAACTATCACAATAGCTTCCTAACTGCCCTCCCTGTGTCATTTTTCCTCTAAGAGTCAGCTCTTCATAAAAGGTCCTGTGTGATCCTAGTTAACTTGTCACAACACATCCATCATGTACTCAGAACATTTCAGTGACTCCATTTCAGTCAGGGAAGAAGCCAGGGTCCTTGCAATGGCTCACCCAGCCCTACATGAACTGAGCCCCTACCCCTACCCCAACCACCTTGCTGACCTTATTCCTACCTACTATCTCCCTGCTCCCTCTTCATGCAGTTGCAATTAGATTGTGGGCAGAACTGGAGTGGGGGTGGAAGAGTAACATCTGGGGACTGGCTAGCCATTTTTTTCCTTCCCCTTTTGTTGTCTCAAAGCTTCTCCATGTGGTCTCTTTCGGTGGATGAGTTTGAATTTCCTCATGATAAAGGCCTCAGGGCAGTCAGAATATTTATATGGCAGCTCAAGGCTCTAGCATGAATATTCCTAAGAACCAAGAGAAAGCTTTATTATCTTCTATGACCTAGCCTGGAAGTCACAAAGTGTCACTTTTGTATTCTATTGATTGACCAGACAGTAAGCTTACTCTAGGTTTAAGATGAAGTGGCATAGACCTTATTCTTCTGTTGAAGGAGTGTCAAAGAATTTGCAGACATGCTTTGAAACTGACACAGATAATGTATATTGTTCTTAAACAAAGTCTTACAAGATTCTGAGTGACCTTCTGGTAAAAAGAGTACATGTCAGCACAGAGAGAAGAGGATATGAAATGATCGTCAATGTCTGTCTAAAATTCATTCTGACTAAAGATTATGTTAAGACCTCTGATTCTGGCCAAGATGGAGTAGCCTCATTTCACCCAGGTATTCCCTCTGACAACTAAAATCTCTGGACATAATTCAACAAAAACTCAAAGGAACACTCTGGATGGTGGAAAGAAGGAAGCAGACTTCCCAGGACCACAAGACTTTAGGAATAACATGGTGGTGAGTTCTTTGAGTTCTCTTATTGTGTCTCATATACCCTAGACAGAGTTCTGTAGATGTCTCCAACCTGTAACAATGAACAGGCACAGGCAAAAAAATAAATTCCAAGAAAATCCTATTTTTCCCTAGGCAAGTAACAGGGGTAAGGGTTGTCTAACATACAAGAAAATTTGGGGGCCATACCACCTGACCTAACCGGACATCAATGGGAAAACAACACCACATTCTTATGATATCAACAGGGCAAACAGAGAGATGATCTTCCACTTTCCCCACACACCTGAAAAGTGGGTGGTGGTGCTCTGATTTCCTCTCTGGTGGTGTCAGCAGCGTCCAGTGGTGAGCAGAACTTCCACCTCTATCTATAGCATCAGTATGATTGAGTGAGGGAATGTGAGGCAGGGTTAGTCAGCGCTCCACTCACCAGCCGCCTCGCTCTGGTCTCAGCAGGGAACAATGGAGAGATGGACACACATTGGGCAGCAGCAAGGTTGAGTGAGGCAATGTGAGGCAGTGTTAGTCAGCATTCTGGTCTCCCCTACCTTTTCTTGTTTCCATGGGGCTCAGTGAAGAGCTGAGCTTCCACTCCCAGCTGGCAGCAACAAGGCAGAATGAGGTGGGTTTGTGAGGCAAGATTATTTGTCACTCTAGTCTCCTTGCCCTGTGTCAATGAGGACAGAGTTGTGACTTCCAGCTTCTTACGTGTTGGATTGGAAATTGGAAGTCTCTGCAAGTTTTTTGTTAATGTGGTTTTGCTTTGTTTTGTTTGTTTTAGATTTCTTGGGGGTTTTTATGTAGACAGTCATATCATCCACAAGTAGGGACAGTTTTATTCCTTCCTTGCCTGTTGGTATGCTTTTCTTTATTTTTATTGCCTTATTGCACTGGCTAGAACTTCCAATACTATGTTGAATAAGGTGAGACCACACCTCCTTGCCTTGTTCCCAATCTTAAGGTGAAAGTATTGTCCTTCACCATCAAATACAGTGTTAGCTGTAGAGTTTGTTGTTTTTGTTGTTGTTTGGTAGATGCTTTTATTAAATTGAAGAAATTCAGCACACTGTATTCCTAGTGTGCTGAATATTTTTTATCATGAATAGGCATTCAACTTTATCAAATGTTTACCCATCAATTTATACAATCATATAATTTTTTCTTCTTTCGCCTGATGATATGGTGGATTACATTGACTGATTTTTGAATATTGAACTAGACTTTCACACTTAGGATAGATATATCCTACATGGTCAAAGTTTATAATTGCTTATATACATTACTGGATTCAATTTTCTGATACTTTGTGGAGAATTTTTGTATCTAAGCTCATGAATGATTTTGGTCTATAATTTTCATTTTTGTACTGTCTTTGAGTGGTTTTGGTATCAAGGTAATTCTGGCCTCATAAAATGAGTCATGAAGTGCCCTCTCCTATTCTATTTTCTCAAAATGATTGTGTGAAATTGGTGTTAATTCTTTAATTATTTGACAGAATTCTTAAGTGAAACCATCTACTCCTGGGGATTTTCTTTTGGGGGAGCTTTTAAATTATGAATTAAATTTCTTTAATTGTTATAGGACTATTCAGATTGTCTATTTCATCTTGGTTGAGTTTTGATAGTTTGTGGTTTTCACAAAATTGGTTAATTTCTTCTAATTGTAAGTTTATGTGCATGAAGTTGTTCATATTATTACCTTACTATAATTCTAGTGGCTGTAAGATATGTAATAACATCCCCCATTTCATTCCTGAAATTGATTATTTGTGTCCTCTGTTTATCTTTGTCAGTCTTTCTAGAGTTTCATTAATTTGTTAGATTTTCCCAAAGAACCAGCTTTTCATTTCATTGATTTTCTCTATTCTTTTCCTATTTTAAAATTAACTGATAGCTGTTGTCTACAAGAAACCTTTTTTTTTTTTTTTTTTTTGCGATACGCGGGCTTCTCACCGTTGTGGCCTCTCCCGTTGCGGAGCACAGGCTCCAGACGCGCAGGCTCAGCGGCCACAGCCCACGGGCCCAGCCGCTCCGCGGCATGTGGGATCCTCCCAGACTGCGGCACGAACCCGCGTGCCCTGCATCGGCAGGCGGACTCTCAACCACTGCACCAACTGGGAAGCCCAAAAAACCTATTTTTAAATATAAAGATTAAAAGTAAAGGGATGAAGAAAGATATACCATGCTGGCATTAATAATAATAAAGCCTGAGTAGCTATATTAATTTCAGATAGAGCAGACTTTAGTTCAAGGAAAGATATCAGGGATAAAAGAAGACATTGCATAATATGAAGGAGTCAATTCTCCGAGATAACAATTCTTAATGTGTATGCAGCTCATAACAGAGGATCAAGTTATGTGAAACAAAAAATGATGGAACTGCAAGAAGTAGATGAATCCACTGTTATAATTGGAGACTTCAACAGTCCTCTGTCAAAATGGACATGTGCAACAAGCATAAAATCAGTAAGGACATAATTTAATTCAACTACACCACCAACTGGATATAATGCATATCTATAGACTACTTCATCCAACAACAGCAGAATACACACTTTTGTCAAACTCACATGAAACATTCACCAAAGTAGACAATATTGGGGGCCATAATACATACCTTAATGCATTTAAAAGAATAGAAATCATATAATGTCTGCTCTCAGGCCACAGTGGGATTAAACTAGAAACCAAGAGCAGAAATGTAGCTGGAAAATCTCCAAATACTTGAAGGTTCAACAAGATACTTTTAAATAACACATGAGTCAAAGGAGAAAGCTTGAGGAATTAAACAATATTTTGAATTAAATAAAAATGAAAATAGAACTTATCAAAATTTGTTAGATACAGTGAAAGTATTGCTTAGAGGGAAATGTATAGCAATGAATGTGTATATTAGAAAAGAAGACAAATCTATAATCAATCAAAGTTTCTACCTTAAAAAACTAGAAAAAGAAGAGGAAATAAAACCCAAAGGAAACAGAAGAAAGAAATAATTAAAATTAGAGCAGAATCAATGGAATTAAAAACAGGAAATCAATAGAGAAATCAATAAAACCAAAAGATGTTTCTTTGAAAAGATCAATAACATCAATAAGCTTCTAGCTAAGCTAACAAAGAAAAAAAGAGAGAAGACACAAATTACTAATATGAAATATGAAAGAGGGGACATCACTAGAGATCCCATGGACATGAAAAAAAGATAATAAAGAAATACTATGAACAAGTCCATGCCCACAAATTTGATAACCTAGAAGAAATGGACCAATTCCTTGAAATACACAATCTGCCAAAGGTCACACAAGAAGAAACAGATGATATTAATAGGCCTATATCTATTAAAGAAATTGAATCAATAATTAACAACCTTCCAAAACAGAAAGCACTAGGCCCAGACGGTTCCCTGGTGAAGTATACCAAACATTTAAGGAAAAAATTATATCAGTTCTCTACAATCTCATTCAGATAATACAAGCAGATGGAATGCTTCCAAACCTATTCTATGAGGCCGGCATCACCCTAATACCAAAAGTAGACAAAGACATCACAAGAAAAGAAAACTATGTGCCAATATCTCTCATGAACATAGATGCAAAAATCCTCAACCAAATATAAGGAAATAGAATCCAACAATATGTAAAAAGAATTATACACCACAAGAAAGTAGGATTTATCCCAGGCATAAATCAAAAATTTATGTTTCACCATTCAAAAATCAATTAATGTACTCCATTACATCAACAGGCTAAAGAAGAAAACTCACATGATCATATCAATAGATGCAGAGACATCATTTGACAAAATGCAACACCGGTTCATGATAAAAACTCTCAGTAAACTAGGAATAGAGGGGAAATTCTTCAATTTGATAAAGAATATCTATTAAAAAACATAGTGCTAACATCATACTTACCAGTGAGAAACTTGAGGCTTTTCCACTGAGAAGTCAAGAATATCTCCTCTCACCACTGCTTTTCAACGTTGTGCTGGTAGTCTTACCTAATGGAGTAAGACAAGAAAATGAAATAAAAGGTATATGGATTTAGAAAAAAGAAATAAAAATGTTTATTTCACAGAAGACCTGATCATCCATGTAGAAAATCTAACAAATTGACAAAAAAATAAAAAACAAAAAAACCCAAAACAAACAAAAGAAAAACAAACAAACCCTCCTGGAACTAAGAAGTGATTACAGTATAGTAAGATTGCAAGATGCAAGATGAATACATAAAAATCAGTCACTTTCCTATGTACCAACAATGAACTTATAGACTTTGAAATAAAAATCACAGTACCATTTACATTTACACCCTCAAAATGAAATACTTGGGTATAAATCTAATAAAATATATACTAGATCTGTATGAGGAAAACCAAAACTCTGATTAAAGAATTCAAAGAACTAAATAAATGGAGAGCTATTCCATGTTCATACATAGGAAGATTTAATACTGTTAAGATGTCATTTCTTTCCAACTTGATCTATAGATTCAATGCAAAACTAATCAAAATCTCAACAAGTTATTTTGTGGATATCGACCAATTTATTCTAAAGCCTATATGAAGAGTCAATAGACCCAGAATAGCTAACACAATATTGAAGGAGAACAACAAAGTTGGAGGATTGATGCTACCCAACTTTAGGACATACTATAAAGCTACAGTCATCAAGACAATGTGCTATTGCTGAAAGAATAGACAAATAGATCAGTGGAAGAGAATAGAGAACTCAGAAATATATCCCCATAAATACAGCTAACTGATCTTTGGCAAAGAAGCAAAGACAACACAATGAGGAAAGACAGTCTTTTCAATAAATTGTGACAGAACAACTAGACATACACATACAAAAAGATGAAGAATGAATGTAGACACAGATTTTCCAACTTTCACAAAAATAATCTCAAAATGGATCATAGACCTAAGTGTAAAATGCAAAACTATAAAATTCATAGGATATAACATAGGTGAAAATCTAGATGACCTTTTGTTTGGTGATGACTTTTTAGATATAACACCAAAGACAAAATTCATGAAAGAAAGAACTGATAAGCCAGTCTTCATTAAAAATTAAAAATCTCTGCTCTACAAAAGACACCGTCAAGAGAATGAAAAGACAAGCTACAGGCTTGGAGAACATTGCAAAAGACACACCTGATAAAGTACTGTTATCCAAAACATACAAAGAATGCTTAAAACTCAACAATAAGAAAACAAACAACCCAATTTAAAAAATGGGCCAAAGACCTTAAGAGACACCTCACCAAAGAAAATATACAAATGCAAAACAAGTATATGAAAAGATGCTCCACACTGTATGTCATCAGGGAAATTAAATCAACAGTGAGGTACCACTGCACACCTTTTAGAATGGACAAAATCCAAAACACTGACAACAACAAATGCTGGTGAGAATGTAGATCAACAGTGACTCTCATTCACTGCTTGTGGCAATGCAAACTGGCACAGCCACTTTGGAAGACAGTTTGGCAGTATCCTACAAAAGAAAACATACTCTTACTATATATCCAACAATTGAATTCCTTGGTATTTACCCAAAGTAGTTAAAAACTTACATCCGCATAAAAACCTACACACGGTTGTTTATAGAAGCTTTATCCATCTTTGCCAAAACTTGTAAGCAACTGAGATGTCCTTCCGTGAATGAGTGGACAAACTGTGGTATTACCATTCAGCACTAAAAAGAAATGAGCTGTCAAGCCATGAAAAGGCATGGAGGAAACTTGAAGGCATATTACTGAGTGAAGGAAGTCAATGCGAAAGGCTACACACTATATGAATCCAACTATATGACATTTTGGAAAGACAAAAGTGTGGAGACAGTAAAAAGATCAGTAGTTTCCAGGGTTGAGAGGGGAGGGAGGGATGAATAGGTGGAGCACAGAGGATTTTAGAGCAGTGATACTATAATGGTACATACATGCCATTGTACATTTGTCCAAACTCACAGAACATATAAGACCAAGAGTAAATAGTAATGTAAACTATGGACTCTGGGTCATAAGGATGTGTCTATGCAGGTTCATCAATTGTAAAAAAATACACCACTCTGGTGGGGGATGTTGATAATGGGGAGACTATGAATATGGGGGGAGGGGGTATAAGGGAAATCTGTATACTTTCTGCTCAATTTTGCCGTGAACCTAAAACATCTCAAAAAAAAATAAAGTCTATTAAAAAAATTCTATAACTGGAAAGTGAGTTCAGCAAGGTCACAGTATACAAGATCAACACACAAAACTCAATCACATTTCTCTCTACTAGTGACAAAAATGTGGAAACCAAAATTATAAACACAATGCGATTTACAGTTTCCCGAAAGAAAATCGAGTTCTCAGGTATCAACGCAACAAAGCCTGTGTATGATCCTGACAATTACAGAATGCTGACAGCAGAAACCAAAGAAGACCTAAATAAATGAAAAGACATACAATGTTCAGACTGGAAGATTCCGCATAGCAAAGATGACACTTATCCCCAAATTGATCTATAGTTTTAATGCGTTTCCTATCAAAATCTCAGGAAAGTCTTTTGTAGACATAGGCAAGCTTATTCTAAACTTTATATGGAAAAGGATAGGGAATAGAACAGCTAAAACATTTTTTAAAAAGAATAAAGTGGGAGGAATCATTCTACCTGATGTTAAGGCTTTCTATATACCTATAGTAATCACAACAGCATGGTATTGGTGGACAGATAGACACAGACATCAGTGGAACAGAATAGAGACCCAGAAACAGACCCTTGAATATATATGCCCAGCTGATTTTTGACAAAGGTGCGGAAGTAATTCAATGGAGGACAAATAGCCGTTTCAATGAATTTTGCTGGAACAAGAGGCATCCATTAACCACATCTTACTGAAACCTCAAAATCAACTCAAAACGGATCACAGACTTCAATGTAAAACATAAAGCTATAAAAGCTTCAGAAAGAAACATAGAAGAAAACCTTTGGGATCTAGGGCTAAGTGAAGAGCTCAATACAGCTAAAGCCAATTAAAAATGCACAAAAGGCACAGAGACTGAATATATAACTGGACCATGGGCCGGCCATAGAGAAACACAGAACTTTGACCCGCAACCTGCAGCAACCTGCCCAGGAAGCCAATCTCTTACCTACAATAAATAGCCCAGGAAGCCAGCCTGCTGTCAGTCAGACTTGCAGGAAGCCAGATTGCTATCTCTAGTGACCATCTAGTAGGCTAAACAATAGCTTCTGTAATACATGGCCTCAAAGGGTTAGGACTTTTTTAGTAACTGACAGCTTCGTCAATTTTTGTGTCTGCTTCCAATTTAGGACCGACCAGAGAAAGCCAAATATGCCCCCCTACCCAATCACAGGGGATGCCCTGCTTCTAGTCAGCCTGTCTGCAGCTCTCCCAGGACAGCAGCCTCCAATAGGGTGTATCTGAAGCCTTCCCTTTTTCACAGTATAAAGCTTTCCCACTCCTCTGCCTTCTTTTGAGTCTCTGCCAAAACGCAAGTGATGGTGGCTGACTCCCTTGCTTTGGTGAGCTCAGAATAAATAGCCTATGCTTTTATCATTTGGTTGATCTTTGCTTGTTTCCATAATGTGGAGAGACATTTCGCTGAAGAGGACATACAGATGGAAAATAAGCACACGAAAAGATGTTCCGTATCATTAGCCATTAGGGAAATGTGAATTAAAACCACAGTGAACTATCACTACATGCCTGTCAGAATGAATAAAATGAAAATTAATCACAACAGCAAATGCTTGTGAGGATGTGGAGAAATGGATTACCTCATACATTGATGGTGGGAATATAAAATGATACAGCCACTCTGGAAAAAAGTATGGCAGTTTCTACAAAAGTAAATGGATCAGTATATAACCTTGATTTACGGGTGTTTCTGTTTAACTACAACTTATTTAATATATGCTGTTGATTCATTAACATTGAGTTCACAGCCGACAGCGCTATAAACCCATGCCTCAGGGAAACTTGTCTCACACACATATCTTCTCCGTAAGGCACATCACAGCCTTCTTGCACTTCAGCACTGTGCTTGGAGGCCGTTTTAAACAGCAAAATCACCAACAAAAAGCACAAAAATGCAAAAAACATGGCACTAAATAGGGCAAACACACTAGTTTACAGAACGAGAGCTGAAACAAGATGGCAGAGCTTGCTTTGTTTGACTCAGCTGGCATCGGGTCACTCAGATTTTTCCCTGCTTTGTGCATGTACACGACTGACAGCAAAAGTACCTTAAGTATTGATGTGGAGTTACAAAAAAAGTTTAGCAAGCAGGCAAAATTTCAAATATGGAATCCATGAATAATTATGATCGACTCATTATATATAATGAGAGAGGTGTGTGTGTGTGTGTGTGTGTGTGTGTGTTGGAAGGATCCAGCTCCCTGAGTCAGGACTATTTACAGTTGAAAGAAATTCTGCACTTTACCCAAGTATTGGTCAAAGGCTTCCTTGAAAGCACTATACTCTCCAGGGGCCAAGAAAAGGATTTTAATTTACAAACAGTTGCTTTCCATGCTCTGATGCACCCCTTGAAAGCTTGTTCACTTCCTGTTTCACGTTCTGTCCAATTCAACCAGAGATTTTCTAAGTTCCTACTAAGCACCGGCACTGTTCTTGGCCCTGAGAGGGGGCACAGGTGAGTAAAATAAGCTCTGTGTTCCAAGGGAAACTGGCACCGTCCACTCCCCCACAGAGGAGACTTTGAAAGAAGAACTTCTCAGAAGCTGAGCCCAGGGGCAATTTAGACCCAGCTTAATGTTCCCAAATCCGCCCAGAACCAGATGGCAGAGTCACGTCTGGTCTCACAGACTCATGGGCTGTCCAGGCGGGCTCGACTGCACGCCGAGGGGGAGCTGGAGGGAGGAGGGGGGAACAGCTCTCCTGCCTCTCTCACCAAAACTGTGCATGTTACACAAAAGGGACATGTTATGAACGAAATTTTTAGGTTACACATTGATAAGATGGTCTCTGAAACTATGATTTAAAGAAAGTTCAAGGAAGCTTATGAAAGCAAGTCCTCCTCCTTCCAGAGGAGGCCGGCCAGGAGTGAGCAGGGCCCTTCCAGAGTCTTGGTTCCCCACCAGCCAGGAATGGACCCTGTAATTCACCCCACTTTCAGGGTCAGCCCCTACTTTGGAATGTGCTAGTTGTCTTAACTGGGCAAAAAGAGAAGTGTGTTCCTGATGGAGGGAAAAGCATGTGCAAAGGCCCTGAGGTGGGAGGGAGCACAGACATTTTGAAGGCCTGCATGACTGAGGTGAAAAGATTTAGGGTCAGGGGTGGTGGAGCACTTGAAGCTGGAGAGAGGAGGGGTCTGGTTAGGCTGGAGTTGCGTCTCATCCTTGGAGCAGCAGACCGTCGCTAAGCTGCTCTCTGTGAGAGCTGGGGGAGCCAAGAAAGCGGAGGCAGAGAACTTTCCCATCAGTTCTTGTCTTCTCATTTAGCTATCTGCATGGAGTACACCCATATGGTTATGGTTTATTCCAATTTTCTGAAGTTTGGGGCCATCACAGAGGCCTGTCAACTAACCTCTTTGTTCTGAGACCGTACAGAGCCAGGGATCAGAAAGGCATGGATGCTGACACATCTTACCCTTGGGACCTGCCTCCCTTCTCCATGTCACTCCCTGCTCTGCTAGCAGGATGCGGCCGGCCTGGACCTGGGCCAGCAGGGGAATGGGGTGGTGGTGGGCTGGGGAGCAGAAGCTCAGGGCAGGACCAAGGCCCAGACACCTGCCTGTGGCAGCTCAGCGGTTAGTTAGGAGGCTCCAGGGAGGTGGGATTCAGGGGAGACACAGGTGTGCGATGAAGGATCTGCATCACAGGAGCTTTTTAGGCAGCAGGATGGAGCTCAGGGATGGAACCATGAGCAGAGCCCTGGGAGCCCTGGCAGGGAGGGTTGGAGCACAGAACAGGACAGAGGCTGAGGCTCAAGTCAGCACTGGCCAGCAGGAGAGAGAATATGGTTCCAGCTGATGTCAGCCGCACACCTGCGTCAAATGCTCCCCAGACCCCAGGCGCTGGGCCTGCATTGAATACTAGTCACACTAACAATAGTGAGCAACTATTGAGTGATTTCTGTATACCTGGCATGCTACTAGGCACTCACATATTTCATCTCATTTAACCTCGTGAGATATACTTGTTTAACAGAGAAGGTAAATGAGACTCAGAGAGGCCAAGTGACTTGCCTGAAGTCACACAGCATGTAGCACTGAGAGCTGGGATTTGAACTCTGGTCTGTTTGGCTCCAGAGCTCAAAGCCTGAACCACTACCCTGTGCCTCCTTGGTGATAGGTGGGTAAGAGTGGCCCCAAGAGACAGCAAGGGAGAGGACAGGGCAGAAGCTGGGAGGGTGCTTCTCCCTAGAGCATATGTCTGGCCTCCTTCCTGAGCGGCTGCCTCCTTGCCTAGCAGCCAGACCAGCATGGCCATGTCCAGAGGTCACAGTATAGTCACCACAGTCACCACAGCTGCCACACAGCAACAGTAGGGCCACATCAGCCATAGATAATCAAGGGCCCAGTGTAAATGCACCAGCGATAGGCTCGGGTCACAGACGGTCTCCTTGCCTTAGGACACAGCTCCCCCTGCTCTGTCCATGCCCCACGATCCTCCCTCCACCCGCCTCCCTGAGTTCACTGCTTGTCTTTTCTCTCACTGACCCTCTCCGGCCTCACTAGCCTCTGGCTGTTCCATAAGTGCATCTTGCCCCACTGCACCCAAGCCCCCTAAAGCTCATTGGTCTCTCCCCTTAGCAACCCTACCCCCAGGCCCTCTGCCTGGCTTGGCTCTAGCAACTTGCCACTTCTGCACACCAGCCTCCAGCCACCCCTCCCCCAATCCAAATGAGGTCCCTGACTCTCACTGATCATTGTATCATTAGTTATTTTACATAGTTCATCAAACCCTATAATCATATATCAATTAGTGGCTATTTAACATCTGTGAGCCATGACCCAGCTGGACTGTTGATTACCTGAGGAGAGGGCCAGAGCTGTGCTGATCTCTGCTGTGGCCCTGTGTCTAGCACAGAGCTAGGCGTATAGTAGCTATTCAATAGATAGTTGCTGAATGAATAAATGGGTTGTTATCCCCATTTTACCATAGAAACTCAGGTGTGAGAGGTAATGCCAGAGTCTGGATTTGACCTTGGGTCTGTCTGACTCCCTAACCAGTTCTCATGACCATGAGCTGTGTTCTGCCCATCACGCCACAAGTTTCAGGTAGAAATGACTTATTCAATCAAAAAAGTATGAATGTCAGTGATGTGCCAAGCCCTGTGGTAGATTATGGAAATTTAAAAAAAGGACTAAGGGCTTCCCTGGTGGTGCAGTGGTTGAGAGTCCGCCTGCCGATGCAGGGGACATGGGTTCATGCTCCGGTTCGGGAAGATCCCACATGCCGCGGAGCGGCTGGGCCCGTGAGCCATGGCTGCTGAGCCTGCGGGTCCGGAGCCTGTGCTCTGCAACAGGAGAGGCCACAACATTGAGAGGCCCGCGTACCAAAAAAAAAACAAAAAACAAAAAACAAACTAAAAAATGGACTAAGACACAATGTTTACCTTCAGGGAATGAGTCAGAGATGTGTATCAGGGTTATGGGAACCCTGAGGAGTAAGGGGAGGGGGTCACCTTACCTGGTGGTTGGGAAGAGGAAGGGGTCAGGAATTCATAAGGGCAGGGCCTTGGAAGATCAGTAGAATTTCTCCTACAGAGCAGGGAGCTGGGGTCCTGGCAGAGGGAACAGCAGGGACATTATCTAAGCCCATGTTGTAATTCACACATGGAAAGAAGTCCTGTAGGCATCTTTTATGGGAAAACAGGGAGAAGGGATCCCAGGCATCAGCCTCTCCAGCCTCATCTCTCACCTCTGCTCCACCCCTGAAACATGCACCCGATCCTCCAGCCATTCCAGACCATGTGCTCTTTCTTGAACAGGCCACATGCTTCCTAGCCTCTGAGCCTCTGCACATGCTGTTCCCTCTGTCTGGTGTGCCCTTCCCACCACGACATCCCGACAAACTCCCCCTCCCCCTTCTCAGTTCAGTGTCACTCTGTGAAACTTGCCCGACCTCCCCAGGCAGATTCACACAAGCTCTGCTTGGAGCTCCCCCAGCCCCAACATGTTCCTGCAGCCGGCACCTCCCACTGCAACAGATTCACCTTCTTCTGTATGTTCCTCACCCACCAGGCTTAGACCTCCCAGAGGACCGAGCGACAACTTACAAAGTGCTAAATAAATGCTCCTGGGAGGCTGAATGACTGAATGAGTGAGCGGGTGAGTGAATCAGTGAGTGAGTGGAGGCATCAGGCCATAGAGAGGTGAAGGGACCCCTGCAGTCATCCCTGTCCTCCTGAAGAGTTAACATCAAATGTCACCAACCCTGCTGTGACTCACAAATGGATTTTTAGGACTGGAAATGGCATGAAAAGATCTTCAAGTCCATCCCTCTGCCTTTAGGCAAGGAAGCAGGGTCATTCTGATTCTTTAAAAAATAGCTTTATTGAGATATAAGTTACATAACATAAAATTCACTCTTTTAATGGATACATGTCAGTGGTTTTTAGTATATTCCTAGAATAGTACAACCACCATTACAATTTAATTTCAGAATATTTTTATCACTCCCAAAAGAAAGCCTGTTCCCATTAGCAGTCACTCCTTATCCCTTTCCTCAGCCCCTGAAACTACTAATCTACTTTATGTCTCTCTGGATTTGCCTATTCTACACATTTCACATAAATGGAACTGTCTTAGTCAGCTCGGGCTGGTATAACAAATACCATAGCCCAAGTGGCTTGAACACTAGAAATTTAGTTCTCATAGTCCTGGAGGCTGGGAAGTCCAGGATCAGAGTACTAACACAGTTGGGTATTGGTTTTTCAGACAGTCACCTTCTGTCTGTGTCCTCACATGGCAGAGAGAAAAAAAAAATCATCTCCCTGTGTCTCTTCTTATAAGGGCACTAATCCTTTTCATGAGGGCTCCAACCTCATGAACTAATTACCTCCCAGAGGCCCCACCTCCAAATACAATCATATTAGGAATTAATCTTCAACATATGAATTAGGGGGGAAAACATTCAGTCTATAGGAGGAACCATACAATACAAGGTCTTTTTGTGACTGGCTTATTTTACATAGTTTTCAAAGTTAATTCATGTATCATGTGTCAGTACTTCATTTCTTTTTACTGTAGAATAATATTCCATTGTGTGAAGACAGTATATTTTGTTTATACACTCATCAGTTGATGGATACTTAGGTGGTTTCCAGACTTTTACTATTATCAATAATGTTCCTATGAACATTTGTGTACATGTTTTTGTGTAGACATATGTTTCCATTTCTCTTGGGCATACACCAAGGAGTAGAATTGCTGGGTCATATGTTACTCAACGTTTAACTCTTTGAGGAACTATCAAACTATTTTTCAAAACAGCTGCACCATTTTAAATTCCCAGTAGCAATGTGTGAGGATTCCAGTTTATCTACATCCTTGCCAACACTCATTATTATCTATCTTTTTTTAAAATTTAATTTTATTTATGTTTTAATACAGCAGGTTCTTATTAGTCATCAATTTTATACACATCAATGTATACATGTCAATCCCAATCGCCCAATTCATCACACCACCATCCCCACACCCCACGGCTTTCCCCCTTGTTGTCCATATGTTTGTTCTCTACATCTGTGTCTCAACTTCTGCCCTGCAAACCGGTTCATCTGTATCATTTTTCCAGGTTCCACATACATGCGTTAATATACGATATTTATTTTTCTCTTTCTGACTTACTTCACACTGTATGACAGTCTCTAGATGCATCCACATCTCAACAAATGACCCAATTTCTTTCCTTTTTATGGCTGAGTAATATTCCATTGTATATATGTACCACATCTTCTTTATCCATTCATCTGTTGATGGGCATTTAGGTTTCTTCCATGACCTGGCTATTGTAAATACAGCTGCAATGAACATTGGGGTGCATGTGTATTTTTGAATTATGGTTTACTCTGGGTATATGCCAAGTAGTGGGATTGCTGGATCATATGGTAATTCTATTTTTAGTTTTTTAAGGAACCTCCATACTGTTCTCCACAGTGGCTGTATCAGTTTACATTCCCACCAACAGTGCAAGAGGGTTCCCTTTTCTCCACACCCTCTCCAGCATTTGTTGTTTGTAGATTTTCTGATGATGCCCATTCTAACCGGTGTGAGGTGATACCTCATTGTAGTTTTGATTTGCATTTCTCTAATAATTAGTGATGTTGACCAGCTTTTCATGCGCTTCTTGGCCATCTGTATGTCTTCTTTGGAGAAATGTCTATTTAGGTCTTCTGCCCATTTTTGGATTGGGTTGTTTGTTTCTTTAATATTGAGCTGCATGAGCTGTTTATATCTTTTGGAGATTAACCATTTGTCCATTGATTCATTTGTAAATATTTTCTCCCATTCTTAGGGTTGTCTTTTCATCTTGTTTATGGTTTCCTTTCCTATGCACAAGCTTTTACATTTCATTAGGTCCCATTTGTTTATTTTTGTTTTTACTTCCATTACTCCAGGAGGTGGACCAAAAAAGATCTTGCTGTGATTTATGTCAAAGAGTGTTCTTCCTATGTTTTCCTCTAAGTGTTTTATAGTGTCCGGTCTTACATTTAGGTCTCTAATCCTTTTTTTTTTTTCTTGCGGTACGTGGACCTCTCACAGTAGTGGCCTCTTGTGTTGCAGAGCACAGGCTCCGGACGCGCAGGCTCAGCGGCCATGACTCATGGGCCCAGCTGCTCCGCAGCATGTGGGGTCTTCCCAGACTGGGACACGAACCCATGTCCCCTGCATTGGCAGGCAGACTCTCAACCACTGCGCCACCAGGGAAGCCCTCTAATCCATTTTGAGTTCATTTTTGTGTATGGTGTTAGAGAGTGTTCTAATTTCATTCTTTTACATGTAGCTGTCCATTTTTCCCAGCACCACTTATTGAAGAGACTCTTTTCTCCATTGTGTATCCTTCCCTCCTTTGTCATAGATTAGTTGACCATAAGTGTGTGGGTTTATCTCTGGGCTTTCTATCTTGTTCCATTGATCTATGTTTCTGTTTTTCTGCCAGTACCATATTGTCTTGATTACTGTAGCTTTGTAGTATAGTCTGAAGTCAGGGAGTCTGATTACTCCAGCTCTGTTTGTTTCCCTCAAGACTGCTTTGGCTATTCGGGGTCTTTTGTGTCTCCATACAGATTTTAACATTTTTTGTTATAGTTCTGGAAAAAATGCCATTGGTAAGTTGATAGGGATTGCATTGAATCTGTAGATTGCTTTGGATAGTATAATCATTTTCACAACATTGATTCCTCCAATCCAAGAACATGGTATATCTCTCCATCTGTTGGTATCATCTTTAATTTCTTTCATCAGTGTCATAGTATTCTGCATACAGGTCTTTGGTCTCCCTAGTTAGGTTTATTCCTAGGTATTTTATTGTTTTTGCTGCAATGGTAAATGGGAGTGTTTCCTTAATTTCTCTTTCAGATTTTTCATCATTAGTGTATAGGAGTGCAAGAGATTTCTTTGCATTAATTTGGTATCCTGCAACTGTACCAAATTCATTGATTAGCTCTAATAGTTTTCTGGTGGCATCTTTAGGATTCTCTATGTATAGTATCATGTCATCTGCAAACAGTGACAGTTTTACTTCTTGTTTTCCAATTTGTATTCCTTTTATTTCTTTTTCTTCTCTGATTGCCGTGGCTAGGACTTCCAAACTATGTTGAATAATAGTGGTGAGAGTGAACATCTTTATCTTGTTCCTGATCTTAAAGGAAATGCTTTCAGTTTTTCACTATTGAGAATGATGTGTGCTGTGGGTTTGTCATATATGGCCTTTATTATGTTGGGGTAGATTCCCTCTATGCCCACTTTCTGGAGAGTTTTCATCATAAATAGGTGTTGAATTTTGTCAAAAGCTTTTTCTGCATCTACTGAGATGATCATATGGTTTTTATTCTTCAATTTGTTAATATGGTGTATCACATTGATTGATTTGCGTATATTGAAGAATACTTGTATCTCTGGGATAAATCCCACTTGATCATGGTGTATGATACTTTTAATGTGTTGTTGGATTCTGTTTGCTAGTATTTTGTTGAGGAATTTTGCATCTATATTCATCAGTGATATTGGTCTGTAATTTTCTTTTTTTTTTTAGTATCTTTGTATGGTTTTGGTATCAGGGTGATGGTGGCCTCATAGAATGAGTTTGGGAGTCTTCCTTCCTCTGCAATTTTTTGGAAGAATTTGAGAAGGATGGGTTTTTGCTCTTCTCTAAATGTTTGATAGAATTCACCTGTGAAGCCATCTGGTCCTGGACTTTTGTTTGTTGGAAGATTTTTAATCACAGTTTCAATTTCATTACTTGTGATTGGTCTGTTCATATTTTCTGTTTCTTCCTGGTTCAGTCATGGAAGCTTATATCTTTCTAGGAATTTGTCCATTTCTTCCATGTTGTCCATTTTATTGGCACAGAGTTGCTTGTAGTAGTCTCTTAGGATGCTTTGCATTTCTGTAGTGTCTGTTGTAACTTGTCCTTTTTCATTTCTAATTTTATTGATTTGAGTCCTCTCCCTCTTTTTCTTGATGAGTCTGTCTAATGGTTTATCAATTTTGTTTATCTTCTAAAAGAACCAGCTTTTAATTTTATTGATCTTTGCTATTGTTTTCTTTGTTTCTATTTCATTTATTTCTGCTCTGATCTTTATGATTTCTTTCCTTCTGCTAACTTTGGGTTTTGTTTGTTCTTCTTTCTTCAGTTCCTTTAGGTGTAAGGTTAAATTGTTTATTTGAGATTTTTCTTGTTTTTTGAGGTAGGCTTGTATAGCTATAAACTTCCCTCTTAGACCTGCTTTTGCTGCATCCCATAGGTTTTGGATCGTCGTGTTTTATTGTCATTTGTCTTTAGGTATTTTTTGATTTCTACAGTGATCTCTTGGTTATTTAGTAACGTATAGTTTAGCCTCCATGTGCTTGTGTTTTTTACGGTTTTTTCCCTGTGATTCGTTTCTAATCTCATAACGTTGTGGTCGGAAAAGATGCTTGATATGATTTCAATTTTCTTAAATTTACTAAGGCTTGATTTGTGACCCAAGGTGTGATCTATCCTGGAGAATGTTCCATGTGCACTTGAGAAGAAAGTGTAATCTGCTGTTTTTGGATGGAATGTCCTATAAATATCAGTTAAATCTATCGGGTCTATTGTGTCATTTAAAACTTCTGTTTCCTTATTTATTTTCATTTTGGATGATCTTTCCATTGGTGTAAGTGAGGTGTTAAAGTCACCCACTATTAATTTGTTACTGTCGATTTCCTCTTTTATAGCTGTTAGCAGTTGCCTTATGTATTGAGGTGCTTCTATGTTGGGTGCATATATATTTATAATTGTTATATCTTCTTCTTGGATTGATCCCTTGATCATTATGTAGTGTCCTTCCTTGTCTCTAGTAACGTTCTTTATTTTAAAGTCTATTTTATCTGATATGAGTATTGCTACTTCAGCTTTCTTTTGATTTCCATTTGCATGGAATATCTTTTTCCATCCCCTCACTTTCAGTCTGTATGTGTCCCTAGGTCTGAAGTGGGTCTCTTGTAGACAGCATATAGATGGGTCTTGTTTTTGTATCCATTCAGCAAGTCTGTGTCTTTTGGTTGGAGCATTTAATCCATTCACATTTAAGGTAATTATTGATATGTATGTTCCTATGGCCATTTTCTTAATGGTTTTGGGTTTGTTTTTGTAGTGCCTTTTCTTCTCTTGTGTTTCCCACTTAGAGAAGTTCCTTTAGCATTTGTTATAGAGCTGGTCTGGTCGTGCTGAATTCTCTTAGCTTTTGCTTGTCTGTAAAGCTTTTGATTTCTCCATCGAATCTGAATAAGATCCTTGCCGGGTTGAGTAATCTTGGTTGTAGGTTCTTCCCTTTCATCACTTTAAGTGTATTATGCCACTCCCTTCTGGCTTGTAGAGTTTCTGCTGAGAAATCAGCTGTTAACCTTATGGGAGTTCCTGTGTATATTATTTGTCATTTTTCCCTTGCTGCTTTTAATAATTTTTCTTTGTCTTTAATTTTTGCCAATTTGATTACTATGTGTCTCGATGCATTTCTCCTTGGGTTTGTCCTGTATGGGACTCTCTGCGTTTCCTGGACTTGGGTGGCTATTTCCTTTCCCATGTTAGGGAATTTTCAACTATAATCTCTTCAAATATTTTCTTGGGTCCTTTCTCTCTCTCTTCTCCTTCTGGGACCCCTATAATGTGAATGTTGTTGCGTTTAATGTTGTCTCAGAGGTCTCTTAGGCTGTCTTAATTTCTTTTCATTCTTTTTTCTTTATTCTGTTCCACAGCAGTGAATTCCACCATTCTGTCTTCCAGGTCACTTATCCGTTCTTCTGCCTCAGTTATTCTGCTATTGATTCCTTCTAGTGTAGTTTTCATTTCAGTTATTGTATTGTTCCTCTCTGTTTGTTTGTTCTTTAATTCTTCTAGGTCTTTGTTAAACATTTCTTGCATCTTCTTGATCTTTGCCTCCATTCTTTTTCCGAGGTCCTGGATCATCTTTACTATCATTATTCTGAATTCTTTTTCTGGAAGGTTGCCTATCTCCACTTCATTTAGTTGTTTTTCTGGGGTTTTATCTTGTTTCTTCATCTGGTACATAGTCCTCTGCCTTTTCATCTTGTCTATCTTTCTGTGAATGTGGGTTTTGTTCCACAGGCTGCAGGGTTGTAGCTCTTCTTGCTTCTGCTCTATCCATGTTTTTGATTATAGCCATCTTATTGGCTGTGAAGAGGCATGTCATTGTAGCTTTGATTTGCATTTCCTTAACGACTAATGATGCTGACCATCTTTTCATGTGATTATTGGCAATTTATAGATCTTGTTTGGAGAAATATCTATTTAAATTCTCTGCCCTTAAAAAAATCAGCTTATTTGTCTTTTTGTTGTTGAGTTGCAAGTGTTCTTTATAGATTCTGAAACCAGTCTCTTATCAGATATATGACTTGCAGATATTTTCTCCCATTGTGTAGGTTGTCTTTTCACTTTCTTGGTGATGCCTTTGGAAGAACAAAATTTTTTAATTTTGATTAAGTCACTTTATCCATTTTTTCTTTTGTTATTTGTGTTTTTGATGTCATAATTAAGAAATAATTCACTAATCCAAGGTCACAAAGGTTTACTTCTATGTTTTTTTCTAAGGGTTTCATAATTTTGGCTCTTACATTTGGTCTATGGTCCGTTTTGAGTTAAATTTTGTGCATGGAGCGAAGTGGGTGTCCAACTTCATTCATGTATTCATCTAGTTGTACCAGTATCATTTGTTGAAATGACTGTTCTTTTTCCATTGAATTATCTTGGCATCCTTCACCCTTGTTGAAAACAATTAGCCACATATATCTTACTTTTATTTGCAGATATTTTATTGTTTTTGGTGTAATTATAAATAGAATTGTTTACTGAATCATTTTCAGATTGTTCATTGCTAGTCTATAGAAATACAACTTATTTTTGTATATTTATTTTATATCCTGCAATCTTGCTGAACTCATTTATGAGTTCTGATAGTTTTTTTTCTGTGAATTCCTTAGGATTTTCTGTATTCAGGATCATGTTATCTGTGAAGGGAAATAACTTTACTTCTCTCTTTCCAGTATGGATGCCTTTTATTTCTTTCTCTTGCTTAACTCACCTAGCTAAAACCCCCAGGTTTGAATAGAAGTGGCCAGAGTGGACATCCTCTTCCTGTTCTTGACGTTAAGAAAGAAGCATTCAACCTTTACCAATAAGTAGGGTGTGAGTGGGTTTTCCCATTATTGTTTCCTTTATTAGGTTTAGGAAGTTTTCTGACATTCTCATTTTAGAGATGAATTCACCAAGGCCAGAGAGGTTGACACACTTGCCCAACTCTCATGACAAGAACCTTGATTTCCAATGGCCACAACTATTATCAGCCATAATAATTAGAGGAGCCTGGCAGCTACAGGCATTGCTCACCCAGCATGTGCCTGGCCCTACGCTGTGGGCACTGAACCATCTCCTTTAACCCTCACTGCAACCCAATGAGGTACGTAATTTTATTTATTCATATTTCTTAATTTTATTTATTTATAGTTCTACTGCATTTGATTTTCTCATCATAAAGGAAAATATATGCTTGTTTTAAAGATTTCAAATGTTAGAAAAATGTAAATACCAGAAAGTGACAGTCTCCATCATCCCATTCCTGTTATTCCCATTTTACAGATGAGGGAACCAAGGCTTACTGTGCTTTCTACATGGCCAATCCTTATTCCAAGCAAACACACAGCTAGGTTCTCTGCTTACCTGATGTGATACCAACAACTCAGTGAGTTGCAAGGGAAACCAAGGCCGTGGGGAGGTCTCGGGCAGTTGGAAACAACTGGTTCACTTGAATGGGCTGTTTTTCTGCTGGGTTAGTGCCGGCAAATCAATATCCAATTGTGCCACCTAGTATGGTAGCCCACCTCCCCACTCAGGGATGACAGAGAAAAACAGTCCTGATGAAATCTAAATAGAGATTTCCTGAGAAACCTGGATGGAGACGTGTGCAGATGCTCTTGAGGGGTCCATTAATCTGAGGCTGATGGATTACCTGGGCAGGTGCCACCACCATCCTCGCTCAGGACAGGAGAGGTGTAATTACTTCTCTCGTGGTAGTTATCTGGAGCGAGCTGGTCCATTTCTCTCCTTTATTACCATTGAATTTCAGGAAAGTGTCTGCTGATCCCTCACCCCTGTCCCCCGTTTTCTAAATGTTGGATTTATTTGATGACTCCACTAGGCCTGGTGGTGGGGGCCAGAGCGAGCCCTGCAGTGAGAAGGACTCAGCCCTAGAGCTCACTTGCACAGACGATTCCTTCTTTCTCTTTTTTCTTTCTTTCTTTCTTTCTTTCTTTCTTTCTTTCTTTCTTTCTTTCTTTCTTTCTTTCTTTCTTTCTTTCTTT